>NC_041392.1:534835788-535029335 GCF_002162155.2 Triticum dicoccoides
GAGGGGTGTGGCGTACCGCAAAATGGGACTCCACGAGATACTGTTCATCTCCACCGTCGATCCCCTCTAGCCTCCACGGGCTCCTGTTCATCCAGCCTCCACCGCGCGCTACTCCACCGGCTACCATTCAACCAGCCCTCTCCACGGGCTGCTGTTCAACCACCCCTCCACAGGCTACTTTTCATCCAGCCCTCCACCGTCTATTGTTCATCCAGCCCTCCACGGGGGGGGGGGTCCTGTTCATCCAGCCCCAACCGGCTCGATCGATTAGGGTCCTGTTCATCCGGAGGTAACACCACGGGGTCCTGTTCATCCACCCCCACCAGGAACTGTTCATCCAAACCCCCCCAGCAACACTCACTGTTCGTCAAGAGGCAGCATCGATCGGCTTCAGTTAGCAGCAGTAGCGAAGGAATCGCTCGATCGGGTTCAGTTAACAGCCATTGATCGATCGCTCGGGTTCAGTAACGCGTAGCCTCCAGTGCAATCGCTCGGGTTCAGTAAGAGCCCAACGCCTCGCTCGAGTTCAGTTAGAGCCCAACGCCTCGCACCCACGCGTGTGCGTGTACTAGAGAAACACGCATCGCTCGGCCCCGACCACCCACCGTAACTGGGAACACCCCAATATTTTCCTCGCCCTCGCTTCTACCATGGTTTTTTCCATCATGGACGGCCCAAAGAATGTCATGCAGCTGCGTATCCGGCCCGCCCAGGACGAAAAGCCCATTTTCTGTCATGATTTTTTGTCATAGAAGTAGGAGCCCACCACATCTATGATGATACCGGGTTTTCTCACATTAATCATCATAGAAGTGTCATAAGTATGAGATAAAAATTTCCGTTCGGCCCAAAATGTCACGGATGTCTTTTTTTGTAGCGATTGTTGAATTTTATGTAGAAACAAGATTCATAAATGTACAAATAGTATCCTTGTTGAGATTAGGTACAACCATGAGCTAGTTTACTCAGTTGTTATCATGAGAATCATGCCTCTAGTAACCAAACTATCGACCCACGTGAGTCATTTCTCGAAGAAGCCCTTCATTTTCAGGGTTTGTCGGAGAAAGTACCATAAAATTTTGTCATATACTTTTTCAAAGTTGATTTAGAATGCTACCCCACTCATGTTCTTTCAATCCATCTTGTGAACGGTATCATGAGGATAACTACACCCATCCAGGATATTTCATACTTCCATAACATGGTTGGCATTGGTAAGTGATATTTTTACACTCCTCTCACTACTGCAGGATGCTGCCAACGCAACATTACGATCAGAGACCCTTTGACGAAACTGTGTGCGATGCATTAATCAAACAGTGATGTAAAAAACTGTCAAAAAAGATGCAAAACATTTGCGATGAATGATTAGTGTGTCTGATGCGGGGCATATGGTTGATCCATACGAACTATTTGTGATGAGGCAGAACAACAAAAACGGGCAGCCAGATCAAGGTGTGTGCGATATACGGCATACAGTTTGCTCCGATGAACCATTTGCGATGATCGAGGTGAACAACACGATTCGGCATAACAAGTGTGATACCCAGCAAACATGTCGGTAATCAGAATTGTGTGCGATCATTCTAGACCGCCCATACCGTCTTTTTTGTGAATTGTGTGCTTGTCAGGGCACACAGTTCGAGAAACCAACCTATGGGCGACAATGTAGAAGATCTCTATCGAATACGTATTACTAACCATCTGCAATCATATTGACAGGATAAATAGAGGTAACAAATGAATATGAGCGAACAGAAATAGAGATATACAGAGTCTGCTTAATTTAGTCCTTCTTGTTGTTGTAGTTGGATGGCCCCGCGACATCGTCTTGGCGAGGACGCTTATTGCCGTTGACCGTTGGCTTTTCATCGTTGCCGCCGTCGTCATTGTCATTGTTGTTGTCGTCGTCCTCCTCCTCGTTCGACCATTCCTCCTCATCATCATCGTCGTCCTCTTCTTCGTCCTTCGGTGGCTCCTCGTCCATCTGGTTGACGTATTACGTAACTGCTGATATAATCAACCACAATCATTTGTACCCAGTCGCTCCATATTCCCGGGGTTGTGCAATTCTCAATGTGATAATTAATTACACACACGCGTTGGAGCGTCCAAATATGAAACAAGAATTTTTCGTAGTACTTCTACTCCCTCCATAACGGCGACCTAGGTAGGGGAAAACGAGAGAACTTGATTATTACTCCCTCCATCCCAAAATGAGTGACTCAACATTGCACTAACTCTAGTACAAAGTTGAATCGGTTATTTTGGGACGGATGGAGTATTTGGTAATCAACACCATTGCGTGCAGAGAATTGATATTGCATGCGTGTTATGCTAAGTATTCTAAAGTCATTGAATGCATACTAGCCGCAGGACTCCTAATGGATGATTTATTTTTCAAGAAAAAAACAAGGAACGAGTTTTGGTATTATGCATCGGTACCGGTATGAACAGAGTAGGACAGTTGGCAAGCAATACATTGTGCTCTTCTTATTGATGAAGCCAGTAATAATCAAACTACAAAGGAAAAGAAAAAAAGAAAAAGGAAAATATATGCACGAACCTTCGCGTAAGATCAATGGCATAGGACCTAGATGTGCATTACTTAGAGAACATCTAGATGTGCTTTAGTAATACTGTGAAACAAAACCCCTAATCATCATTTTGAACAGCACATAGAACATGGCTAATGTAACAACCACAACTACACATGCTAGTTCATTCTTGTCTCTTACTTTCATCTGTTGCCTGTGATTGATTCTTTCTTGCTTCATCGTACTGATTATACATTCCAGATCAGCCAATTTCTTCTTCAGATTTACGTTATCTTCTGCGAGCTTGGTGATAACACTCCGAGCCCTGCCATGCCATTCTTCATCCAGCCAGTTAATAAAGGCACAAGCATCATATCCCTGCAATTGTTAAATAGTATTCAGGATGAGCGGTGGCATTAACTCAAGTAAAATGACGAAGTTAATACTAACCTCTGAGGGGCAACTAAGAAACCATCTGCCAATGTCGAATCCCTCTGTGTATACACGTCGAGTAGGAGTGTGGCTGAGGGAGTCCTGTATTAGGGGGTCTCCGGACAGCCGGACTATATCCTTTGGCCGGACTATTGGACTATGAAGATACAAGATTGAAGACTTCATCCGGTGTCCGGATGGGACTCTCCTTGGCGTGGAAGGCAAGCTAGGAAATACGGATATGTAGATCTCCTCCCTTGTAACCGACTCTGTGTAACCCTAGCCCCCTCCAGCGTCTATATAAACTGAAGGGTTTATTCCGTAGGACAACATACAATCATACCATAGGCTAGCTTCTGGGGTTTAGCCTCTATGATCTCGTGGTAGATCAGCTCTTGTAATATTCATATCATCAAGAACAATCAAGCAGGATGTAGGGTATTATCTCCATCAAGAGGGCCTGAACCTGGGTAAACATCATGTCCCCTGCCTCCTGTTACCATCCGCCTTAGACGCACAGTTCAGGACCCCCTACCCGAGATCCACCGGTTTTGACACCGACATTGGTGCTTTTATTGAGAGTTCCGCTGTGACGTCACCATAAGGCTCGATGGCTTCTTCAATCATCGGTAACGGTGTGGTCCAAGGTGAGGTTTTCTTCCCCGGACAGATCTTCATATTCGGCAGCTTCGCACAGCGGGTCAATTCGCTTGGCCATCTGGAGCAGATCGAGAGCTACGCCCCTGGCCATCAGGTCAGGTTCGGAAACTTAAAGTACGCTGCTGACATCCGCGGAGACATGATCTTCGACGGATTCGAGCCCATGTCAGGTGCGCCGCATAGTCACGATGAGCATGACATAACTCTGCCGCTGGACAATATTCGGGAGATCGCATCTGCAACTACTCCGGCCGTCAATCCGGAGCAAATCGCGCCATCCGAGAGCGGAGATATAGACCCCGCCATGGAGGCCGCACTCTCAGTGGCGATAGAGCCGGATACTGACTTCACCCCATACGAGAGCCGTGTCGCCGAACCACTGGATTCACCTCCGGCCACGGACTCCGAGCCGCTTACATCCGTGCCCGTCGAATCCGACTGGGCGCCGATCATGGAGTTCACCTCCACGGATATCTTTCAGCACTCGCCCTTCGGCGATGTGCTAAATTCATTAAGGTCTCTCTCCCTGTCAGGAGAACCTTGGCCGAGCTATGTCCGGCTAGAATGGGATGCGGACAATGAAGAAATTCGCTGCCCACCCACCACCCACTTAGTAGCCATTGTCGACGATTTAACCGACATGCTCGACTTCGACTCCGAAGACATCAACGGTATGGACGACGACACAGGAGACGAGCAGGAACCACCGCCCATAAGGCGCTGGACCGCTACCTCATCATATGACATATACATGGTGGACACCCCTAAAGAAGGCAATGGCGACGAGACAGCGAAGGATGACCCCTCCAAGAAGCAACCCAAGCGCCGACGTCAGTGGCGCCGCTCTAAGTCCCGCCACAGCAAAAGTAGTGATACCGGCACAGGAGATAATAACACTCCGGATAGTGCCGAAGACAACCACAATCCCCTCCAGCACGATGTAGAGCTGGAGGATGAACAACCTAGCCCTCCAGAGCAGGCAGCAGATGGAGAACTGAAGGAGGACAATTACATGCCTCTCTCCAAAGACGAGGCGAGCCTCGGCGACGAAGAATTTATCGTGCCTAAGGACACCGTCGAGTAGGAGCGCTTCAAGCGCCAGCTTATGGCCACAGCAAATAGCCTGAAGAAAAAGCAACAACAACTTCAAGCTGATCAAGACTTGCTAGCAGACAGATGGACCGAAGTCATTGCGGCCGAGGAATACGAACTCGAGCGCCCCTCCAAGAGTTACTCAAAATGTAGGTTGCTACCTCACCTCGAGGAGGAAGCATTGAAACCTCATTCACCAGTGTACGATGCGACTGACTGGCCACTGCATGGCCGAGCCAGAGAGACGTTTCAGCCTGAAGTTCATCCTGCACCCCGCCGTCACTCAATCAAAAATACCAAGGCCCGTGGCAATACACGGGACCTGCGAGACGTATTGGACAGTAAGTCAAAACTTTCAAGGTCAATATATGGGTCACGGGCACGCGCGCCAACATGGGACGATGATCGTCGCGCCGGATACACCAAAAGCAAATCCGTCCGGGCCGAATACAGCAGATAAGACTCATATGAACTGCATCGTGATATAGCCCAGCATAGAGGTGCCGCACACCACCTTTGCTTCACTAATGAAGTTATGGATCACGAATTCCCGGAGGGTTTCAAACCCGTAAATATCGAATCATATGATGGTACAACAGATCCCGCTGTATGGATTGAGGATTTCCTCCTTCTCATACACATGGCTAACGGTGATGATCTACATGCCATCAAGTACCTCCCACTAAAACTCAAAGGACCAGCTCGGCATTGGCTGAATAGCTAGCCAGCAGACTCCGTCGGCAGTTGGCAGGATCTGGAAGACGCATTCCTTGAAAAATTCCAGGGCACTTATCTGCGACCACCGGATGCTGATGACTTGAGCCATATAACTCAGCAGCCAGGGGAATCGGCCAGACAATTTTGGACTCGGTTCCTGACTAAGAAAAACCAAATTGTCGACTGTTCGGACGCAGAGGCCCTAGCGGCATTCAAGCATAACATCCGTGACGAGTTGCTTGCCCGCCACCTTGGCCAGGAGAAGCCGAAGTCTATGGCAGCCCTCACGACACTCATGACCTGCTTTTGCGCGGGCGAGGATAGCTGGCTGGCTCGCAGCAATAACACATCGAGGAATCCGGGCACTTCGGATACCAAAGATGCCAACGACAGACAACGTCATAACAGACCAAAGCGCCGCCATAACGGCGATAACACCGAGGATACAGCAGTCAATGCCGGATTCAGAGGCTCTAGATCCGGTCAGCAGAAAAAGCCATTTAAAAGAAGCACCCCGACTCCGTCCAATTTGGATCGCATACTGGATCGCTCATGTCAAACCCACGGCACCCCCGACAAGCCAGCCAATCACACCAATAGAGAATGCTGGGTGTTCAGGCAGGCCGGCAAGTTAAATGCCAAAAACAAGGACAAGGGGCTGCATAGTGATGACGAGGAGGAGCCCCGGCCGCCGAACACGGGAGGACAGAAGGGGTTCCCCCCACAAGTGAAGACGGTGAAGTTGATATACGCAACCCACATTCCCAAGAGGGAGTGGAAGCATGCACTAAGGGACGTCTATGCGATGGAGCCCAACGCCCCAAAGTTCAACCCATGGTCTGCTTGCCCGATCACCTTTGATCGCAGGGATCACCCCACTAGTATCCGTCATGGCAGATCCGCCGCACTGGTCCTAGACCCCATCATCGACGAATTTCATCTCACTCGAGTCCTTATGGACGGCGGCAGCAGCCTGAACCTGCTCTATCTGGATACAATGCGAAAAATGGGTATCGATCCCTTGAGGATCAAACCCACCAAAACCACCTTTAAGGGCGTCATCCCAGGTGTAGAGGCCCATTGCACGGGCTCAATCACACTGGAAGTGGTCTTCGGATCACCGGACAACTTTCGGAGCGAGGATTTAATCTTCGACATCGTCCCGTTTTGTAGTGGCTATCATGCACTGCTCGGGCAAACTGCAATTGCAAAATTCAATGCAGTACCGCATTACGCATACCTCAAGCTCAAGATGCCAGGACCTCGGGGGGGTCCTAACAGTGAATGGAAACACAGAACGCTCGCTCCGCACGGAAGAGCACACTGCGGCCCTCGCAGCAGAAGCACAAAGCAGCCTTTCAAGGCAAACCACTAATTCGGCGATACAGCCCCCGAACACCTTCAACCGTGTTCGGAGTAAACTGCAACAGGATCGCCTGGCACGTTTAGAGCTCGCCTAGCAATTTGGCCCCCGTCTCAGTCCCAGTCAAGCGATGAAATCTGTGCCGCGCGTACATAATTACGCACTGAAAATACCATGGACATAGGCGGGGGCACGATCAGGGCACGTCCCGCAATGCGGCTTAACCGCCCTAGGGGCTGTATACCTTTATCATTTCTTTTCCCTTTCAGGGCCCAACTCTCTGGAAGCCCTTTCCGGCAGTACGATTGCCGGACACATTACGGGAAGGAACAACCAAGGCGGCAAGAAGCTAAGATGTACACGGGAACCCCCAGGTGGTCTCTAATAATAATACCCGCTTTCTACTATCCATACGCAGCTTTCCCTTGGATAGGACATTTTGAATAGTCCTACTTTCTGCTTATTGCACTACTTGCACCAGTACGATTCGACGTATTATTTAAATAACAATGCATAGCATTAGTCTATTATTGCATTATTCATTCTTTTTTTTCTTTCCTTTTTGTCCATTTACGACAATCCGCACCCGTAAATTCGGGCACGGTCAGTACGCCAGGGGCTTTTGTTTACCCCATAATATGGCACGAGAAGTCCGAACACTTTCGACAGTGCGGCACCCCGAACTTATAGCATTATATGCATCAGCTCTGAATCATGTCTTGGATCAATAGTTGGGTTTGCCCGGCTCCCATGCTTTGGTACCTTACGTTTCGCTATATCGGCTGAGGTAGCGGTGGGAGAACTACTACGATTGTGTCCCGATTCTTACGGACGATCACCTTAGTAGAGAAAAGCCGAAAACTGACTATCATGATAAGGCGAGAGACTGGTCGCTGTTCGAGAGGTCTCAAGTCCTTAAAGACATTTTCTGCTTAGGGCGAGGAGTCGGCCTTATCCGGCTTAGGCATGTATAGCACCCCAAATTCGGCCTTCCGAATACTAGGGGCTTCGCCAAAATTTAAAATTGTAGACTTCTATGGCTAAGTGAGAGTGATAAAGCCTTATAGTCCGATTGCCTCGTTCGTTGCGCTGAACACCTCCCTTGAAGGACCCAAAATTGCGGTAAAGAGTGCTCAGGTTTATCCCGAACACCCTAGTACTAGTTACATGGGGGCAGAAGCCGACGACTCGCCAACTCTCAGATTTTATAAACGGCCGCACAGAAGGTAATATTTTAAATTAAGAAAAAGCGTTGCATAGCGCAGATGAACTTTTTTCACATTACAGGATCACATGAGCATGTTCATTCAAAAATTACATCCCTGGCACATTCATCCGCCACAAGGCGGGAACCCTTCAGGACACTCACATAATACATTTTGGGGCAGCGATGCTCCTTGCCCTCCGGCGGCCCCTCCTTCACCAGCTTCACGGCGTCCAGCTTCGCCCAGTGCACCTTCGCTCGGGCAAAAGCCCTGCGTGCACCCTCGATGCAGACAGACCGCTTTATGACTTCAAGACGTGGGCAGGTGTCCACGAGCCGCCTCACCAAACCGAAGTAGCTGCCGGACAGGGGCTGCCAGGCCACATCCGGACTATAAGGCCCCTCATGGCCTGTTCGGCCGCCTTGTGAAGCTCGACCAATTGCTTCAGCTGGTCGCTCAAGGGCACGGGGTGCTCGGTCCCAGTATAGTGAGACCAGAACAACTTCTCCGTCGAGCTCCCCTCCTCAGCTCGGTAAAACTCCGCGGCATCCAGTACACTGCGGGGAAGATCTGCAAACGCTCCTAGAGAGCTCCGAGCTCAGGTAAGAAAAAGGAAAGTTTCCTTCACATGCTTGCTTTGCATAATGAATGCCTTACCCGCTGCTATCTTCTTCACCGCATCAATCTCCTGGAGGGCCTTGTGGGCTTCAGCCTTGGCGCTCTGGGCGCTTTCAAGGACTCGTGTTTTTTGGCGAGAGCCTCGAGCTCCTACTGCACCTCGCCCACTCGGGCTTCTTGTTTCTCCAGCTCAATGCGCTCCTTGGCCGCTTTGTCTTCAGCCTCGGAAAGCGCCTTCTTCAGGGTCGCCACTTCGATCATGGCCCCTGGCAAATTCATGATGATCCTATTACTTTACACCCGAACTTCTTTTTTATATATAGACAAGGTATTGCTTACCTTTGCTCTCTCGAGCTTCCTTTGGGTAAGGCCGAGCTCATTCTCGGACCGCTCCAGGTCCTGCTTCAGTGCAGAGACCTCCGCAATACGCGCGGCAGTGGCCAACAGTGAAGCCTGCACATACACAAAGATATATTCTGATTAGACTTCCGAGTCATCATTTGATCCTCTATTTCGGCCTTTCTTCTCGAACGCCGAACAGAGCATCAGGGGATACTATCTATGCAGTAATAGTTTCTTATATTTTGATTGCTTACCTCAAAGCCTGTTAGGAGGCTGGCGCAAGTTTCGGTCAGTCTGTTTTTGGCGGACTGAACTTTCTCGATCACCGCACTCATGATAGTGTGGTGCTCTTCGTCGATGGAAGCGCCGCGAAGCGCTTCCAGCAAGTTGTCTGGTGCCTCTGGATAGACAGAGGACACCAGCACGGCTGGCTTTCCCCCCTTAACGGGGGGTCGCCAGCCGGAGTTCGGAACCACCAAAGATTCTAGTGTAGTGTTCGGTTGGAGGCCAAACCTGGAGCCCATGGGAGTCTTGCTCCGTTTGCGCCTAGGGTCTGGAAGGTCGCCTCGAGGCGCCTCCAGGACTACCTCCCCTTGGCCCGGTGCCTGTTGAGACAACACCTCGACGTTGTCTGCAGGGCAAGGGGTGGAGGCAGTCAGAAGAGAACCGTTGTTCATATCCGACGAGTCCAATGAGCCGTTCGACGAAGATACGTCAAGATGAACTCGGGACGAACTGCATAATCATGTTCGGCATGAGGAGAAGTAGTGCAATAAAACATACCATGAATTACTATGGTGTCCAGATACTTACGACTTCGCTAGGGGCTTGACCCTGGGTAGCCACTCGTCGCCGATGTAGGCGGCCGTCCCGGAGCAGTCCGGAGGGAGGGTACTTCCCTTCTTGGACCCTTCAGCCTCCCCGGTTGGGTCGGCCTTCCTTTTCTTGTCTCCCTCGGCTGGGGGGGGGGGGACTTTCCTCCTCCTCCTCCTCCTTGTTTTCATGGGAGGAGTGCGCGTCGGAGTCATCGAACGATGTGTCCGACCCAACCTTGCGCCGGAGACCCTTTCGGGTCCCCGTGGCCTTCTTCTTGGCCTTCTTTGTCGGCACCTCGTAAGGTGTCGGAGCCAGCATCTCCACTAGGAGAGCATTTGCCGGATCTTCAGGCAGCGGGGCTGGGCAATCGAGCTCCTCCGCTGTCTTTATCCAGTCCTGTTAATGACATGGAAGCTTAGATCCCGCACATGATTTAACTGGGGCAAATAAATACCCTGTGAGGTATCGAAACTTACCGGATTGGCATGGCGCTTTGCGCTGAGTCCGCAGTCCTCAGTGAGGGAAGGAGGAACCTCGACGCCCTTGAACAGCACCCTCCAGACGTCCTTGTGTGTCGTGTCGTAGAGCTCTCGCAGCGTCTGGTGCTTGGCCGGGTCAAACTCCCACGAATTGAATGCCCGTGGTTGACACGGGAGAATCCAACGGAAGAGCATGACCTGGACCACATTGACGAGCTTGGTTTTCTTGCTCATCATGTTTTTGATGCAGGTCTGGAGTCCGGTCAGCTCTACCGGAGAACCCCAGGACAGGCCCTTCTCTTTCCAAGAAGTGAGCCACGTGGGGATTCCGGATCAAAACTTGGGGGCCGCTGCCCAGTTGGTGTCGCACGGCTCGGTGATGTAGAACCACCTCGATTGCCACCTCTTTATGGTCTCCACATAGGATCCTTCGAGCCAGGTGACATTAGGCATCTTGCCCACCATGGTGCCTCCGCACTCTTCTTGCTGGCCGACCACCACCTTCGGTTTGACATTGAAGGTCTTCAGCCACAGGCCGAAATGGGGCTTGATGCGGAGGAAGGCCTCGCACACGATGATAAACGCCGAGATGTTGAGGATGAAATTGGGGGCCAGATCATGAAAATCCATCCCCTAGTAGAACATGAGCCCACGGACAAACGGGTGGAGGGGAAATCCCAGTGCGCGGACGAAGTGGGTAAGAAAAACTACCCTCTCATGGGGTTCGGGCGTAGGGATGATCTGCCCTGCATCTGGCAGCCGGTGCGCGATATCCGCGGCCAGATATCCGGCTTCCCGTAACTTTGTGATATTCTCCTCCGTGAAAGAGGAGACCATCCACTTGCCTCCCGCTCCGGACATGCTTGGAGTGGTTTGAGAAGAAAGACGCAAACTTGGGCGCTGGAGCTCGAGTTTGCGAGAGTGGGTAAGCAAGGAGGAAGAAGGCATGGGTGAAAAGAGTGAATCCTAATCCCTTTATAAGGGCGGAAGAGGCGATGCGCCTCCCCACTTGCTTGGTAAAATTTCTTATTCCCCAAGTGCCGTAATTGATGGCGCGGTTGGGTTACCCACGTCTGTATTGATGAGAATCCTGTAATAAGGGGAACACGATCTCTGCTTTGACAAGACGTGTCAAGAAAACCGCCTCGCGATATGTGCGGTGCTGGTTGAGAAAAACGGTTCGAATAATGACCGGGCCATGGCGTGATGTCATGGTATCAAAACATGTCAGCAAATTAGATTTCTGGAAATATTATTCTCTCTACGGTGGTATGTGGAACTTGTTTTGCAAAGCCAGACACTATCCTTGTGTTCAAAATCTTCCATGGAGTATTTGGAGGAGGAACCCGCCTTGCAATGCCGAAGACAATACTACGCGCCGGACTCATCGTCATTGAAGCCTGGTTCAGGGGCTACTGAGGGAGTCCTGGATTAGGGGGTCTCCGGGCAGCCGGACTATATCCTTTGGCCGGACTATTGGACTATGAAGATACAAGATTGAAGATTTCGTCCCGTGTCCGGATGGGACTCTCCTTGGCGTGGAAGGCAAGCTAGGCAATACAGATATGTAGATCTCCTCCCTTGTAACAAACTCTGTGTAACCCTAGCCCCCTCTAGTGTCTATATAAACCGGAGGGTTTAGTCTGTAGGACAATATACAATCATACCATAGGCTAACTTCTAGGGTTTAGCCTCTACGATCTCGTGGTAGATCAACTCTTGTAATACTCATATCATCAAGAACAATCAAGCAGGATGTAGGGTATTACCTCCATCAAGAGGGCCCGAACCTGGGTAAACATTTTGTCCCCTGCCTCCTGCTACCATCCGCCTTAGACGCACAGTTCGGGACCCCCTACCTGAGATCCGCCGGTTTTGACACCGACAGTGCCCATGCACACAACTCAGCTTTCGGTACTTCTCGGTGGCGCAAAACTCGGAGTCGAACTCATGTTGCGGGAGTCTAGAGTCATGCCCCGGATCTGGCGGCAGATTGCTTTCTTGGTGTGTGTGTGGGGGGGGGGGCATTCAGGACGGATTCAACAAGGAGATACTTCGGACATGCTAAAAAAGATCGGGATAGATTGGAACCTGTAGGACGATTCGGATCCGTAGTACACTTGCCTTCTGATTACCTTAGGCAAGTACTCGACGGCGTCCGCCGTTGTGGCGGTGCTGCCGAGAGCGGCAATACGAGCAGGAGCAGCCGCACCAAAACCATCAACACCACTTTTCCGCATTCCCCTAATGTCAGTGCCACGCGAGGGAATTTGGAGGCTATCTAGGGATTTGGGGGAAATGGGGAAACTGTGGGGATAAGCTAACAGTCGGGAACTACTTATAGCACTATATGTTGTATACGGCACAGTGTTTATAAATGTTGTTTGTGTTTGGTATTACAACTTCACACACGATTTCCACACCAAACCATGTGAGAAGACAAGGTTGGTGAGACATGGTTGCCGTTACATAACCGTATGTGATGTACTACCCTGTACATATAACTGAGTTATAGTGATACCGTGTAAACAGTCACTCTGTGGATATCCGTCAAAAAATAAAATAGCCGCTCTGCAAATAGAGATGGCGGCGGCCTAGGCAGCGGCTACCGGATAAGAGGTCAATCCTCGGTCAGTGGGCGGTGGCGGTATCATAGGAGGTCAATCCTTGGTCTGCGGCGGGAGATAGGAGGATCTCAACCATCGAGGTCGGCGGCGGCATGATTGGAGCACAGCCATCGCGGTTGATGGTGGGATAGTGGAGGTCGAACTTCAGGTGGCAGCCGCACTAAGCTTTGCTCCTCGACCCTGCTATCTCGAGGTGCTGCCGCATCGCGCTTCTCTGTCTGCTGGGTGGAGGTCGCCGCGTGATGCGGATCTAACTACGTCGGTATTTCGCCAAAGAGGAAGGGATGATGCAGCCATCTACGGTAGGTATTTCCCTCAGTGATGAGACCAAGGTTATCAAACCAGTAGGAGAACCACGCAACACTACGTGAACAGCACCTGCACACAAATAACAAATACTCGCAACCTGACATATTAAAAGGGTTGTCAATCCCTTCCGGGTAACGGCGCCAGAAATTGGCAAGTAGATGGGATAAAAGTTGTGATAGATTGATAAATGCAAATAAAAGCAAAAAAAATTAGCGAGGTATTTTTGGGTTTTTGGATTAAGATCTGAAAATAAAAGTAAATAAAAATAGATCGCGAAGGAAAACATAATAAAGAAGAGACCAGGGGGCCGTAGCTTTCACTAGTGGCTTCTCTCGAGAAAAATAGCATACAGTGGGTAAACAAATTACAGTTGGGCAATTGTTAGAACTTCAAATAATCATGATAATATCCAGGCAATGATCATTATATAGGCATCACGTCCAAGATTAGTAGACCGACTCCCGCCTTCATCTACTACTATTACTCCACACATCGACCGCTATCGAGCATGCATCTAGTGTATTAAGTTCATGGAGAAACGGAGTAATGCAATAAGAACAATGACATGATGTAGACAAGATCTATTTATGTCAAAATAGACACCATCTTGTTATCCTTAATAGCAACGATACATACGTGTCGTTTCCCCTTCTATCAATGGGATCAAGCACCATAAGATCGAACCCATCACAAAGCACCTCTTCCCATGCCAAGAAAAATCGACCTAGTTGGCCTAGCTAAACCAAATATTCGAAGAAGAAATACGAGGCTATAAGTAATCATGCATATAAGAGATCAAAAGACTCAAATAACTTTCATGGGTAAAAACATAGATCTGATCATAAACTCAAAGTTCAACAGATCCCAACAAACAGACCACAAGAAGAGTTACATCAAATAGATCTCCAAGAGACCATTGTATTGAGAATGAAAAGAGAAAGAGATTAAACCATCTAGCTACTAACTATGAACCCTCTGGTCTACAAAGAACTAATCACGCATTATCGAAGAGGCACCAATGAGGATGATGAACCCCTCCGTGATGGTGTCTAGCTAGGATCTCTGGTTTCTAGAAATTGCGGCGGCTAGAATTGATTAAGGTTGACTCCCCTAGGGTTTATAGAATATTGGGGTATTTATAGAGCAAAGAGGCGGTGCGGGAGGCCACCGAGGTGGGCACAACCCACCTCGGCACGCTTGGGGGCCCATGCATGCCCTGGTGGGTTGTGCCCCCCTCGGGGCACCTCCCAGGTGCTTCTACGTCCCATTGGGTGTCTTCTGGTCCATGAAAAATCCACAAAACGTTTCGCTGCATTTGGACTCAGTTTGATATTGATTTTCTGCGATGTAAAAAACAAGCAAAAACGGCAACTGGCACTTGGCACTATGTCAATAGGTTAGTCCCAAAAAATGGTGTAAAATGATTGTAAAACATCCAAGAATGATAATATAACAACATGGAAGAATAAACAATTATAGATACATTGGAGATGTATCAACATCCCCAAGCTTAATTCCTGCTCGTCCTCGTGTAGGTAAATGATAAAAACATAATTTTTGATGTGGAATGCTGCCTAACATGTTCATCACATATTCTTTCTTTTATAGCATGGACAATTGGACTTTTACATGTTTCGAAGCAATAGTCTAGTTTTGACATGAGGACTTTAATACTCAAGCATATCAACAAACAACCATGTCTTTCAAAATATCAACGCTAAATCAAGTTATCCCTAGCCCATTATGCTCAGTCATTGATCTATTCATGAAACACACTCGCATATTAGCTACACCCAATGCTCAAGTACAATCATAGTGCCCCTTAGTTGGTGCTTTATAAGAGAAGAAGAAGACTCAAATAAAAAAATGCATAAAGTAAATAGAAAGGCCCTTCGTAGAGGGAAGTAGGGATTTGTAGAGGTGCCAGAGCTCAAAGCGAAAAAGGTAGAGATAAAACATTCTGGGTGGCATGCTTTTCCTGTCAACAAAAACGATCGAGTAGTTCCCAATACTTTACAGGCTAGATATATCATAGGCGGCTCCCAAATGGAAAATAAAGTGTATTCCTTTTTCCACCATACTTTCACTTTCCATGGCTAACCGTATCCACGGGCGCCTTCCATACCAACACTTTCCAACGAATTTATTTTTTGACAACATAAAGTAAATTCGTTTTTCATTTCGGGACTTGGGATCCCTAATACCTTTGCCATACTCTTGTGCAATGACAAGTGAATAAACACTCATCTTGAGAATAACACATCTATAATGGAAATATATAAGCCATGCTCTACCGTTTCATGAGTGGTACGAGCACACAAAAGAGAAGTTTATTTTAAAAATTAGAGATGGCACATACAAATTTGCTTAGAACGGCAAAAGAATACCGCATATAGGTAGGTATAGTGGACTCATGTGGCAAAATTAGTTTAAGGATTTTGGATGCACAGGTAGTGTTCGTACTTAGTGCAAATGAAGGCTAGCAAAAGATTGAGAAGCATCCAACCAAGAAACGAAAAATCTCATAAGCGAGCATTAAGCATAACTAACACCGAATAATGCACCACAAGTAGGATGTAATTTCATTGCATAACTATTGACTTTCGTGCTTCCATAGGGAATCACAAACCTCAACATGACTCACATATTATATCAACATATCGCAAAACTACTACAAGGAATCAAGTTTATTTTTTCCAATGATCTTCATGAAAGTTTTTATTATATCATCCTTGGATATCTATCACTTTGGGACTAATTTCATATGTTGCTTTTGATAGCTCAAACAAATATAAGTGAAGAACATGAGCATAAAAAAATTCTTCTCTCAAAATAATTTAAGTGAAGCATGGGAGAATTTATTATTTTTTTACTAAATATCAAATAAATCTATGTGAAGCATGAGAGAATTTCTTCAAAAAAATACTAAAGCACACCGTGCTCAAAAAGATATAAGTGAAGCACTAGGGCAATTCCATAGCTCAAAAAGATTTAAGTGAAGTATAGAGAGCAATTCTAACAAGTCATGGCATAATTTTGGCTCTCTCAAATAGTTGTGCCCAGAAAGGATTCATGACTAAAAATACAAAGCAAAACAAGCAAATACTCATATCATACAAGATGCTCCAAGCAAAACTCATAATCTGTGACGAATAAAAATATAGTTTCAAGTAAAATACTGATGGTTGTTAGAAGAATGAGGGGATGCCACTCGGGGGCATCCCCAAGATTAGTTGCTTGATACTTATTGAATATTATCTTGGGGTGCCATTGGCATCCCCAAGCTTAGCCTTTTGCTAATCCTTATTCCTTCATCCATCGTAATGTCACCCAAAACTTGAAAACTTCAATCACACAAAACTCAACAAAACCTTCGTGAGATCTGTTAATATTAAGAAAGTAAATCACTACTATAAGTATTGTTGCAAACCCATTCATATTTTATTTTTTAATTATATCTACTATATTCCAACTTTTATATGGAAAAAATTGTTCAAAAAAACCATAGAATCATCAAAACAAGCACACAACGCAAAGAAGACAGAATTTGTCAAAAACAGAACAATATGTATAAATCTGGATATTCCGGATACTTCTGCAACTCCAAAAAATCTGAACAATTAGGACAACGTGAGTAATTTTTACATTAATGTTATGCAAAAATAAAAGGTATTTTATCATGCTTCTGTAAAAAATTGAAATTATTTTCCTCGGCGCAAAAGTTTCTGTTTTTCAGCAAGATCAAATCAACTATCTCCCAACATGATCCCAAAGGATTTTCTTGGCACAAACACTAATTAAAACACAAAAAAACAATCATAATAGTAGAATAATTGTGCAAACACTCAAGAACAGAATGAAAAAGACAAAAAACAGTTGTATTCACTGGGTTGCCTCCCAACAAGCTCTTTCTTTAAAGCCATTAAGATAGGCTTAAGATTTCAACGATGCTCACACGAAAGATAATAATTGCAACACAAAGAGAGCATCATGAAACATGGGACAAACACATTTAACTATAACTCTCTTCCTATGCGTAGGAATTTCACAAGAGAACAAATTATCTAGACAAGAAACATCTAAAGATGGAAAGAAAAGGAATAAAACATTAACAATCTCAACATAAGAGAGCTATTTTAGTAACATGAAAATTCCTACAACCATATTTTCCTATCTCATAATAATTACATGTAGGATCATAATCAAATTCAACAATGTAACTATCACATAAAATATTCTCTTCATGATTCACATGCATGCAAAGTTGACACTCTTCCAAGATAGTGGGATTATCATCAAATAATGTCATGACCTCTCCAAGCCCACTTTTATCAAAAAATTCTTAAGACTAAACACTCTTCAAATAACTGAGATTATTTTTAGCTAAAGTTGACACTCTTCCAAACCCACTTTTAATATCATCACAAGCATATTCATCGTGAGGTTTAAATCCATTTTCAGGATCATAGGAATCATTATCACCCCAATCATGATCATTGCTACAAGTAGTGGACATAGATAAATAAGCATCCCCAAGCTTGGGGTTTTGCATAGTGTTAGCACAATTTACATTAATAGAATTTATAGTAACATCATTGCAATCATCCTTTTCATTCAGGGAGGTATCATGAATCACTTTATAAATTCCTTCGTTTAACAATTCATCACAATTTTCAGATTCACAAATCTCAAGCAAAACTTCATACAGATAATCTAGTGCACTCAACTCACTAGCAATTGGTTCATCATAATTGGATATTTTGAAAAGATTAGCAAGTGGATGAGGATCCATATCAATAGATTTTCAACCAGCGAAGATGCAAGCAAATAGAAGGCACATGGAAACACAACCAAACATAAGATCAAACGAGAAAAAGGCAAACGAAAAAGGGGCAAATAAAACAGAATTTTTTTGTGAAGTGGGCGAGAGGAAAATGGAAATTAATGTAAATTGTAAGGAGATGAGATTTTTGATTAGGAACCTCGTAGATATTGGTGATGTCTCCCTAGCAACGGCGCCAAAACTTCGTTTTCATGCGGCTTGAACTACGTCGGTATTTCCCCAAAGAGGAAGGGATGATGAAGCACAACTACGGTAGGTATTTCCCTTAGTGATGAGACCAAGGTTATCGAACCAGTAGGAGAACCACGCAACACTACGTGAATGTTACCTGCACACAAATAACAAATACTCGCAACCCGACGTATTAAAGGGGTTGTCAATCCCTTTCAGGTAACGACGCCAGAAATTGCCAAGTAGACGGGATACAAGTTGTGATAGATTGATAAATGCAAATAAAAAAATAAAATTCGGCGAGGTATTTTTGGGTTTTTGGATTAATAAATCTGAAATTAAAAGCAAATAAAAATAGATCGCGAAGGCAAATATAATAAAGAAGAGACCCGGGGGGCGTAGATTTCACTAGTGGTTTCTCTCAAGAAAAATAGCATACGGTGGGTAAACAAATTACTGTTGGTAAATTGATAGAACTTCAAATAATCATGAGGATATCCAGGCAATGATCATTATATAGGAATCACGTCCAAGATTAGTAGACCGACTCCTGCCTGCATCTACTACTGTTACTCCACACATCCACCGCTATCCAGCATGCATCTAGTGTATTAAGTTCATGGAGAAACGGAGTAATGCAATAAGAACGATGACATGATGTAGACAAGATCTACTTATGTAGAAATTGACCCCATCTTGTTATCCTTAATAGCAATGATACATACATGTCATTTCCCCTTCTGTCACTGGGATCAAGCACCATAAGATTGAACCTATCACAAAGCACCTCTTCCCATGGCAAGAAAAATCGATCTAGTTGGCTTAACTAAACCAAAGGTTTGAAGAAGAAATACGAGGCTATAAGTAATCATGCATATAAGATATCAAAATACTCAAATAACTTTCATGGATAAAAACAAAGATCTGATCATAAACTCAAAGTTCATCAGATCCCAACAAACACATCGCAAAAAGAGTTACATCAAATAGATCTCCAAGAGACCATTGTATTGAGAATCAAAAGAGAGAGAGGAAGCCATCTAGCTACTAACTATGGACCCGTAGGTCTACAAAGAACAACTCACGCATCATCAGAGAGGCACCAATGAGGATGATGAACCCCTCCGTGATGGTGTTTAGATTGGACCTGTGCTTTCTGGAACTTGCGGCAGCTGGAATTGATTTTCGTTGACTCCCCTACAGTTTCTGGAATATTGGGGTATTTATAGAGCAAAGAGGCGGTGTGGGAGGCCACCGAGGTGGGCACAACCCACCTAGGCGCGCCTGGGGGCCCAGGCGCACCCTAGTGGGTTGTGCCCGGCGGTGTGGGAGGCCACCGAGGTGGCCACAACTCACCTGGGCGCTCCTGGGGACCCAGGCTCACCCTGGTGGGTTGTGACCCCTCGTGGCACCCCCAGGTGCTTCTCCGGCCCATTGGGTGTTTTCTGGTGGATAAAAAATCCACAAGAAGTTTCACTGCATTTGGACTCCGTTTGATATCGATTTTCTACGATGTAAAAAAAAGCAAAACACAACAACTGGCACTTGGTTCTATGTCAATAGTTTAGTCCCAAAAAATGATATAAAATGATTGTAAAACATCCAAGAATGATAATATAATAGCATTGAACAATAAAAAATTATAGATACGTTAGAGACGTATCACCACACGGCTAATTAAGGAAGGTATTCTTTTCGTGAGTGGCTTTATTAAGGTATTCAATTCCTAAGGGTAGTGTTGTAGTACTATGCGTGTAAATTGACTGGCCATTAATTCTTGTCAGTGCATGTCTGGATAATAATATGGAGCGCCCCCAGTAATTATGAAAATAAAACCTTGTGATTTATGCACGCATCTTTGGGTATGAGTTAATCCGTGTATTAATGTTGTTGTTTTGTTATTAATAACCATTTATGTGCTGGAGATGGAACGATCTCAATAGATCAAGAATCAGAGAACCATAGATTTTATCAGTGGCGTGATAGTGTTCATGAATTTGGCTGAAAGTACAAATAGGAGAATTTGTGATGCGGATTACATCCTATGTCCATGTACTCATTGTGCCAATACAGAGTCAGACGAAGTTGGAGATGTCCAGTGGAACTTACTCTCTCGGGGATTCATGGATGGATATACACGTTGGACCAGACACGGTGAAGAGTAGGTCATGGATGAATATACCCAGGGCCGTGAGATGCCAAACCCCGGTCAGTGTCACATGGATGTTGAATCTAACATCAGGGAAGAGGTGTCAAGCTACCAATGGAACACCGAAAAGCCAAAATGCCCACTAGAAAACCAAGACGTCGATGTAGATGATGACGATCTTGATATGCTAGATTTTTCTGCTATGAATGTAGATTTCAAGGGCCCAAAAAGGATATTATTGGGTACAAGGATCTGCCAACCATTGATGCGGACTCCAAGAAAGAATTGTATCCAGGTTGAAAAAGAAATATTCCAAGTTGAGTGCCACCCTAGCGCTTCTCAGATTTAAAGCAACAAACGGTCTATCAAGCAAGGGCTTCACAGAGATGCTCCAGTTTGGAAGGAGCGATCATGAAAACTTGTGCCAAACATTACCAAATTGTTTCCACGGGGTCGTGAGAGCATGCCACGGGCACACATCGATTTTGATGATGTCCTAACTCCATCTGGATTTCTTGTAATTAAATTAACAACTAGGCCTACGCCAGTGGCCGCGCCTCGCGGCCAAAATGTTTGAAACTTCTCCCCGCTTCTCGGACAAATGGATGAAAACTTGCAAAGCGATGCACAAATGACTTGTACACCTTCTTTGATAAGGCTGGCCATAGCCGGTATCATGCACTCGGTAATATAAAATATGATGATGTGGCAAGGAATTAAAGAAGGGAGAGTGGGTTAGAGTAAAATAGGTAGATACCGTAACATAATAAAATGCTATACTACTTTGTGTCATGCATGGCCATAAATACGATCATTTATGATACTACTCTATGATACTATGCACAATGAAAGTAGTATCATACACTAGTATCATATGCATGATACTAGTATATGAAACTCCCCACTATAAGGCTGCCCATAGTGGTGGTATCATAGCCGGTATCATGCACTCGGAAGTAGCAAGTATGCTAATGTGGCAAAGAATTAAAGAAGATAGAGAGGGTTAGAGTAACAAAGGTAGATACGTATCATGTTAAATGCGATGCTAATTTGTGTCATGCATGGCAATAAATATGATCATCTATGATATACTATGAACTATAAAGGTAGTATCATACACTAGTATCATATGCACGGTACTAGTATATGATACTCTCCACTATGAGTAGCCTAAGTAGCCTAACTAACACCCACATGTAGTTGTAGTAGGGTTTTGATTTTATATGCACTAAATGCAAGGTAAGTGCAAAAAATGACTTAACCATAGCAGACGAGACCTGAAATGGGCTAGAAAATCAGACCAAGGGTATATCTGGGATTGTTTACCATGATTTTTTTCGAGGCGGAACGATGTAGTCACTGGAGATTTGGATTCCAAAGTGTCGCGTCTCCTTTTCGGAACTATGATCCTTGTTGTGAGATGCTCCGATACGAAAGGTGCGAGCACCAAAACTTGTGCCAAACTTTACCAAATTTTTTCCATGCGATCATGAGAGCATGCCATAGTGACACAATGATTTTCGTTATTTTCGGACTCTGTATGCATTTCCTGTAATTAAAATACCAACAAGGCCTATGCCTCTGGCCGCACCCTGCGGCCGAACTGTTTGAAGTTTTTCCCCGTTTCTCGGACAATGAATGAAAACTCGCAAAGCGACACACAAATGATCTTGCTAAACACCCACGTGTAGTTGCGACTATATATATATATATATATATATATATATATATATATATATATATATATATATATATATATATATATATATACATATATATATATATATATATGGGCTATTCTGTTACGCGTAACAGAATATTATTCTGTTACCCTTTTTGAACTGATGGTTTCAGGTGGTTGTACTTATGTTTTCGAAGCGGTTGAACTGATGCTTTCAGTTGTGTTTAACAGATCGCCTTCTTTAGTTCAAAAACTTTTTGTAATTTTTTTGTCGGAACGTGGCGTGTAATATATCGTTGGAAAGCTCTTGACAACCGTATTTCAAGTATATTGAACGTTTTTACAAAACCATTATGGTTTAAGAGCAGTTTTGAAAAACTCATTTTTTTCAAAACCAAAAACGTGAATCAAATTTTGGACTCAATTTTCAAACGGTTTGTCAGAATTGAGCAAATCAGATGGCGTTGGAAAGCTGGTGAAAATCCGCATCTTCCATATATGTATTGTTTTTCTAATTCTATATAATTTAAAAGTAATTTGAAAAACGGTGAAATTCTGGGCGAAACGTATTTTCGCGATTTTTTGCAAACGGTTTGTCATATTGACGCAAATGATACGACATTGGAAAGCTATGTAAAATGCGCAACTTTTTCATATAGAAATGTTTTTCTAATTCCTTACGGTTTAAAAACGAATTGGAATACGGTCAAATTTGATTTTGAATGCGATTTTTCTAAAAAGTTTGTCGAAATATGGCAAATAATATACCGTTGGATAGCTATCGAAAAGGCGAAACTTAGTCTTGTTGAACGTTTTCTCTACTTCGCAACCGTTTAAGAGTAATTTTGAATACGGCATGACGGATCCTGCTGCTTTCTCGTGTGAAAAACAGAGTAGTCGTACTGATATATTTGTATGTTTGTACTGAGCTATTTTTTGTAGAGTAACTTTGAATGGTTCCGAAAAAGGGTACTTGTACTGATGCTTGCATGGGTTTGTACTGAGCGTGTTTTCACTAATTAGACTTTGCTCTATTTTTTGGGTAATATTTTTCTCGTAAATTTCCAACGGTTTACTATATCCTAGCCCCGAACTTGCATGGTTTATATTGTTGAACTGAATGTTATTGTATTGTCACCCCTGTACTTGCATGATTTATATCATCGAACTGAATGATATTTTTTTCAAAAAGAAAATGTTTTTTTGAGCTAAACATTTTTTTACAACGATGTCCTGGACTTCTCTTATTTTATGACTTGTACTTTTACCATTTGAATTGCATGGGGTTTCCTTTTGCTTGAACTTTTACAATTTGAATTTCTGTCATTTCTTTTATTTTGAACGGACCACCGTTTTTAACATGTACTGATCAATATTTTAATTAAACCATTTTTCCTTTGTAGAGCAGACCACCGTTTTTGTTTGTATGGATCAGTTATAGAACTTGGACGTCAACGTCACATAATCAATTTGTGAGCTTCTCACGTTTCCTTTTAAAGTTGTTTTTCCCTGGAACTTTATTGGCACCAAATTTTTTTCCATTCTCAAGCTGATGCGATTTTTTTCGACGAGTATGTAACAAATTTCTCAGTACTGTTATGTTTTTAACACACACACATATTGAATTGTTCCCACATTTCATTATGAATTTATTATATATAACAGTTGAACTATACGACACTTTTCAAATGAATCTAACAAGTATTTTCCCTCTCTAAACTTCCAAATGTTTTTCCGTTGTAAACTCAAGTCTGAACAGTTGTAAATACTTCAAAATTGAACTGAAATAAAATATAGGAACACTCAAGTCTGAACAGTTGCAAATAGTTCTAAATTGAACTGAAATAAAATATAGGAACTGAACTGAGTGTATTTTCAGATTTCTGCTAGCGTGCATCAAGACATTTTATGTCTTTTACAGTAGAAGATATACTATTTTTTGCCAAATAACTTCAAACAAAACAAAAGTGGAGCTTTATTTACAAGAATAGAACAAAACATATGCTAGTTTCGATCCATACAAGGTTTTCTCAAATGCTTATTAAGGCATAACACAAATGCCTAGTGTACTATAGAATCGTTAAATAGGTGAACTAGAAAGCACACAAAACATGTACTTTAAAAACACAACATGATGAGCGCTGCATCGTTGAACGGCCTCATGTGGCAGAGGTGAACGGCCTGATCACTGCACAAAGATCAACACTAGTAATTTTGTACTTAAACGGCTTAAACAAGACAACAATGATCACTTGAACTGATGGGACATTATCATGGGAACTTATAGCAATTGATCATTTGAACTAATAGCAATAGAAATTAGAAATGTGTACTGATGGGACAATATCAGGGGAACTTATAGCAATTGATCATTTGAACTAATAGCAATAGAAATTAGAAATTTGTACACGGATACGACTTATTGGCTGAGGTAGAAACAAGAACAAGAATTACATGAATGAACCAACCTCGATCCAAACCAAGCATCACAAGAATTAACACTTAATGAAAGTACAAAATATTTACCATACAGAAACTGAGAAACATAGTGATGGCTCGAAATTTATATAATATTAAAAGAAAGTAACCATGTATAACCAACATGAGTATTCAACAATCACAAAGTGGTAGGGGGGACCTGCTTGAAGCTCCTTGTGTCCCAGGCTCTGATAGTTCCATCACCAGAGCAAGAGCATATCACTTGCAGCGAAGACAGAGCTGAAAAGGCAATCTCATGGATACTCCCCTTATGGCCTGTGCATTCCCCCAAATACTGTCCAGTTGCTGGAGCATAGAACTTGAGTGTGTTTGTTGACGGGGACACTACGAGCATTGAGATCTCCTGGCTTGTCATGAGATGTACGAAATTAGATGCAACTATATATATCAAGTACTGTAACATGTATTTTTATCAACAGGTTCATTCAGTTATGAGCAACGGGAAGGAAAAACTTGCTGGAAGCTAGACTGAAGCTACACCATTCTCTGTTCTTATCTGCCTACCAAGAAGCAATCTGGAAGACGTAGTCATCGCCGAAGTTGGTCTGGATGCTGTTCTTGAGGCCCAGCCGCCTGGTCGATGAGCCCATGCCGCCGGGGACCGGGGAACCGGAGGTCTCCGCCGCGAACAGGCTCACTTCTGCCTCCACCTCCATGGCCGAATCGCCCCTGTTACCAACCTCCATCGCGCCCTTGAATCAGCACACACCGCCCAGAAAGAACAATCAACATGTATGTCAATGTCCAAAAATCACACCTTCTCCCAAGAGAGGAGAAAAAGAAATTGTGGCAACAGAGTACCACAATTTTCTTGCAACGGAGTACCACAATACTAAATGGTAGCCTAACTGTAATCAAATAGAATGCCCTTGCAACCACCTAAACAAGTAAACAAACTAGCTACAAATCTCACTACCTGAACCCACACCGTCAACTCATCTCTAATCTATCATCAACTCATAGTTTTAGAGAAAAAATGAGTGAACTATACACATGAAGCCTCTGCCACATGAAGCCTCTATCAAATGAAATATACAAAATACTGACAAAACTTCACACTTTTGCACGAAGGGCATACTTCCGAACATGCTCGACGACACCCATTGAAATTGCGCAATTCATGGGTGGGAGCAAGCAGCAACTTTGAAGTATGCAAATTGGAAAGCTCATAAAGTAAAAAAACATGGCATCTTGTTTTTTTCCAGAAAAACAATAGGAGCGCATCCGCATAGTTATTCATCTCCATATCAATAATACTTGGCCACCAAAAACCCGACAAATGTTTTTTCCTGAAAACACACAACACGTTTTTTGAATGCATCAGTACAAGCTGACATTTTCAGTTTTCAGAAGCAATCAAACTTGCTAATTAGTACTCATGTACTTAGTGGGACCACATATATCCTAATATTAGTACTCATGTACTTACTATGGCCTGCACTCAGCTCCTTGAGTGACCGGCCACAAAACAAGGAGTTGTACTGTTAAGCAGGAGGTCCTCGACCCCGTGACTCCTCCAGCAGGCTTTTGATATACCCAGAATGCATCTTCCTTAGGAAGGAAGGAACAGCAAGTTCAATGCTTTCAGGCACTAAGGATCCATGAAGTTCAAAACTAGAGGAAACTAGAGGAAAGGCTCTGACCTCCACCAAGTGCAGTAGCTGAGCCACGCTGCAGCAGGAGAGTGACGATGTGCTTGAACGGGCGTTACTGGTGGGAACCAGCGGGATCCAAGTCGCTGTTTTTGCGATGAACCGCCTGCGGAGGTAGCGTTGAACGGCCTGCGGTGGTAGCTATGATCGGCCAGGGCGCTCCTAAAGACATGCCAACATAAAAAATATATCTTAGTGTTACAAGAGATAATACAAGCAAAGATGCATTCCAGTTATACGAGCAAATGAAAAGAAATTCAGCCATACAAGACTAATGAGTTATTGTTGTTTTTATGGCCTAAAAATAAATGAATAATCACATGTAATTTCCAGAAAGGGAAGAACATTTTGAACTCTTTCGCAAGTATATGTGATAAACATATACAACGTATCCATTGAACTGATTTTTTTTCTCAATGAACTTTTGTCATATAGAAACTAGAATTTGTACCAATAGTTTATTTTTACCATGTCAAAAGCAAACAACATGCATATATATTGATCTGATAGTCAACACATCAACAATCACGACACTAAGATACAACAACAACCAGTCATGGTGCCTTGACCCGGCCTCCTTCGACCTATGATCTGACGTCGTTTAGTCATTGTCCTTTCCATTAGTGGCAATGCCCCTGAACTTGGCGTAGACTGGTAGTAGAACTTACCGGCCCTCCACATTTGCACTGAAGACATTTAAACGAACACGAAATGAACCTCCTAGCATTTATTTTGTAAACTTTTCTCAAGGTACACATGTTTCCCTAAATTTGCAATTGGATTTTCTTCTTTCTTTTATCAGATAACTTGCACATATAGATCTTCTTTACAAAATTATATAAATCATGGCAGCATTATCATGCTGAGATGAGTTATCTAATAGATCATGGCAGCATTATCACATATTTATGAGACTACAATATCTAACCATCAAGCCTGAGCATTATCATGTGCATTGTCTTGTACTACAATATCATGTAATACTACATTTTTCATCAATTCGATATTCATCAGTACTAGTATGAATGGACAATAAGTTGAGATTAGTAGCAGCACGCGCAAGATGTACACTCCTGAAAATAAAGTGTATGAACTTTCTTAGTGACTGTAGTAGAACTTTCAAGCACACTTTTTATGTAAAATTTACTTTTTTTAACCGAAGTGAACTCTATTTTGTAGGCGAACCTTCCCTGTAGATGCACACAAACTTAATTTTGTGTTTGCACCTGGACTACCAACATGAATAAGCTATGATGACAGAAGAGTTGTATAAACTCCACAAATAATAGGAATCTTTTCTGTCAAATGGATCATACAAAATATTAACCAAAAATCATTTTGTATACACATTATCCTCATATCCCATAAGCCATTTTGTGTACAACATCATTATCAGGCATAATCACAAGCACATGTTTGTGCTATAGGAAGATGGAAGCAGAGAATAAATTTGACTTACCAACGGGAAGTAGATGTACTGAAAAGCATCCATAAGATGAACTTGTGAATCTTGCTTTTTGCTGCATCCTGCAAAAAGTAGAAACAAGTATGAGACTTGAGGTTTGTTCTGGGGCTGCCGGTAGAAGGCATAGTCCAGCAATGGAATACGGTAGACCTACATCATGGGAGTATGGTGCTCGAAAATTTAATCAATCACAAAATGAGATTTTCAATTAAAATCAGCATGAACTAAATGAAATCAGGAGAGAATTTATAGAATTGTTTTTTGTTGCAGGGAAATAGCAAGCACTTCTAGGCCTAGAGAAGTAGACGGGATCCAGGCATAGGAGCAAGAAGTGACAGCTTGCCAAAGTGTGAGGAGGGGCTCGTCCGGTGGCGAATCAAGGAGAGATTATGGTGACACGGCGAGGTCGTGATGCAGGCGCCCCTAAACTGATGTGAATTTTCTTGCCAAACTGCTATGCAATCGTGCAATGAGTGAGCTACCATATAATATAAAGTCGAGCTCTCTCTAACACACATCAAAATATTTTTTACGACTGTTTTGTATGAACTAATGAAAAAATACACATTGAACTGATAATATTTTTTCATATAGGAAACATGTTCTTCTCCACATGAACTGATACTCTAACACACAGAGAATTGTTTCCATGCTTTTCTAAGAACCAAGGATAAAATAAATAGTGATTTTCCAGGGTCTCATTACAACCTTGCTTCCAATTCAATTAAGGATTCATGTGACACTTGCTTCCTATTTGAATCGGTACTAGTACGACTCAACAATCGGTACTAGTACGACTCAACAATAAGGATTCATGTAGACGACATCCTTGTTAGTAAAACTCATCAGTACTATATGGATGTTACTTTTAACATTAAGAATAGTACTGATCGGTACTAATATTGTGTAAGTTGTACTGATTAGTACTGCTACTTGTCATACTGTTGAGCAGTACTGATGTAGCTAACATAGAGAATTTTCCATCTAGTGGACTTTTAACATTATATTAGAAAATGAAATCTAGAGCAATTATCTTGTTGAACCAATAAAGAAATATAGCGGAGCAACTCCAAACACATCCAGCTCCAAACACAACCCGCAATCATCAACTGAAGTTGTTCTTACTCTGACCAAGTTCAGTTTTCTTCAGAAAATGGATGAAAATTGCATCAGCTTTGCCATCAAATTTTTAGCATGTATGGGGACAGACAGGTGATGAGAGGATGGAGCTTCTAATGGTGGAGAGGAACTACGATCGAGAGGTGGCAGTAGACGTACTGGTGGAGGAGGCCGTCGATGGTGCAGCCTTGTTCACAGAGAGTCCTCCCAGGTGGCGCTCACTATCTCAAACCGGAAAAAGACCGACGGTGATGGTGCGTGAACCAGTACGACGGATGCCGGGAAGGAACCAGGACGCCGGCTACTAGATCGTTGAACGGATCGAGGGTGCCCTGCACGCAGCTCTTCTCGTGACCGACGACGGAGCGTGCAGGTGTACTGCCGAGAGGAACAATCTCGACCCCATGGCTCCCCCTTGCAACCACAGGTGGCGCGTGTGTGGGAGGCGACAGCTGGTGGCGCGGGATCTAGGGATGGCCGGAGATTTGCGAATTCGGGGATGGCCGGTAGTGCGTGGACCTGGGGCTGAGCGGTGGCGTACGGACCCGAGGGTGGGTGGCGGCAAGCTGGAGGAAGGAGGTCACCGGTGATGCAGAAGGAGGCTGGCTGGGCGGTGCAGGACGACAACAGACGCGGTGGCGGTGGTGCGCGGGTAGGGAGGGGCGGGCGGCCGGTGGCGGCAGCGCGCGGGGAGGGAGGGGCAGCTGGCCGGCGGCAGCAGCTCGCTGGTAGGGAGGGGCGACCGGCTGGTGGCGGCAGCGCGCGGGGAGGGAGGGGCAGCCGGCCGGTGGTGGCAGCGCGCGGGTAGGGTGGGGCGAGCGGCCGGCGGAGGCATCGCGTTGCGTCGGGTGGGTGATATGTCCAGATTCAACCGGGGCCTACATCGAGCCAAGGGTAACAAAATATTATAACAGAATAGCCCTGTCCTATATATATATATATATCTGTGTGTGTTTGTTTGTGTGTGCGTGCGCACGCATGCAAAAATGACTCAAATATAGCAAACGATATCTCAAATGCACCAGAAAATCAAACTATAGGGTAGAATCGTGATTTCTTACCGTGGAAAAAAATTGGAGGCAAAAAGATGAACTCATGTTTTCATTCAAATCAAAATATGCAGTTAGATCATGTAAATGTTTTCAAATAGCACACGGTTCACTCACGAAAGCCATGTGCCTACTATACCATGTCCGATGCCCCCCTTCCGTGCGCGCACGATATGAGTCTTGCGTTCTGATTGGCTAGAACCCAAACCCCACGGATCGTACGTATGCACCATTGGATTATCCTTGAACGAATGGCAACCCTCATCCCTTTCGACAACACATGCAATTCCAGTTCCGATTTTATTTATATCTAAAAATTGCACGTTAAATTCAAAAAATGTCTTAAATATAGCAAACGATACCTGAAATACGTTAGAAAATCAAACCCGTGGTATAATGGTGATTGCGTATTGTGAAATTTTTTAGGAGGCCAAACAATGAAGTCACCGGCCACTGGAGTTTGAATTGACACGTCTTGTTTTGGAAACCATGATGCTTGTTGTGAGATGCTCTGGTTTGCAAGGAGCGATCATCAAAACTTGTACCAAACTTCACCAATATTTTTCCACGGGGGCGTGAGAGCACGCCACGGGCACACGCCGATTTTGATGATGTCTGGACTCCATCTGAATTCCCTGTAATTAAAATACCAACAAGGCCTATGCCGGTGGCCACACCTCGCAACCGAAATGTTTGAAACTTCTCCCCGTTTCTCGGACAATGGATGAAAACTCGCAAAGCGACACACAAATGATTTGTACACCTTCTTTGTTAACTAACACCCAGATGTAGTTGTAGAACGGTTTTGATTTTATATGCACTAAATGCAAGGTAAGTGCGAAAGATGACTTAAATATAGCAGACGAGACCTGAAATGGGCCAAAAAAATCAAACCTAGGGTATATACGTGATTGTTTACCGTGAAAAAAATTCGAGGCGGAACGATGTAGTCACTGACGATTAGATTCCGAAGTGTCGCGTCTCCTTTTGGAAACTATGATATTTCTTGTGAGATGCTCCGATTTGGAAGGTGTGAGCATCAAAACTTATGCCAAACTTTACCAAAAAATTTCCATGGGATCCTAAGAGCATGCCACGGTGACACACCGATTTTCGTTATTTATGGACTATAAATGCATTTCCTGTAATTAAAATACCAACAAGGCCTATGCCTCTGGCCGCACCCTGCGATCGAACTGTTTGAATGTTTTCCCTGTTTCTTGATCAATGAATGAAAACTCCCAAAACTCCCTAACGCTTTTCCTCTTGTTTTGGACTCTAATATGCATGATTTGAATGAAACTAACCTGGAATAACGCTGTTTTCAGCAGAACTACCATGGTGTTGTTTTTTGTGTAGAAGTAAAAGTTCTCGGATTGAAACGAAACTTTGTTAGGATTTTTTATTCAATAAAAGATAATTTCTGGAGCCAGGAACCACTAGAGGGGGCACCTAGGTGGGCACAACCCACTAGGGCGCGCCCCCCTCCAGGCATGCCCAGGTGGGTTGTCCCCACCTGGTGGCCCCACAAAACCTAAAACTAACGCTATAAAATCACATATTTATAGAAAAACCAGGGAGGAAGAATTATCGCGTTTCATGAGACGGAGCCATCGTCACCTCCTGTTCTTCATTGGGAGGCCAGATCCAGAGTCCGTTTGGGGCTCCGGAGAGGGGAATCTTCCATCTTCGTCATCACCAACCCTCCCCCATCACCAATTCCTTGATGCTCTCCGCCGGAGTGAGTAATTCCTTCGTAGGATCGCTGGTCGGTGAGTAGTTGGATGAGATTCATCATGTAATCGAGTTAGTTTTGTTAGGGCTTGATCCCTAGTTTCCACTATATTCGGAGATTGATGTTGCTATGACTTTGCTATGCTTAATGCTTGACACTTTGGGCCCAAGTGCCATGATTTCAGATCTGGACCGTTTATGTTATCACCATTATATCCGGCAGCCCTGGAGTGACAATAGTCGGGACACTTCCTGGTGATGACCGTAGTTTGAGGAGTTCCTGTATTCACTATGTGTTAATGCATTGTTCCAATTCTCTATTAAAAGGAGGCCTTAATATCCCTTAGTTTCCAATAGGACCCCGCTGCCACGGGAGGGTAAGACGAAAGATGTCATGCAAGTTATTTCCATAAGCACGTATGACTATTAACGGAATACATGCCTACATTATATTTATGAATTGGAGCTAGTGCCGTATCGCCTAGGTTATGTCTATTATATGATGAATATCATCCAACAAATCACCGATCCAATGCCTACGATTTTCCTACATATTGATCTTGCTAAGTTACTACTGTTGCTGCTGTTACTATTGCCACTGCTACAAAACTATTACTATCACTGTTACCGTTACTGTTGCTGCTATTACTACTATCAAAACTATCACACTACTTTGCTACTAATCACTTTGCTCTTGATAGTTAATCTCTAGGTGTGGTTGAATTGGCAACTCAAATGCTAATACTTGCAAATATTCTTTGGCTCCCCTTTTGTCGAATCAATAAATTTGGGCTGAATACTCTACCCTTGAAAACTATTGCGATCCCCTATACTTGTGGGTTATCAACACCTTTTTCTGGCGCCGTTGGCGGGGAGCATAGCTATATTTGTTGAGTCACTTGGGATTATTATCAAATTATTACTATGAAGAATCTGAAGGACACTCAGACTAAGATTTTTCCCTAAGACAAGGGGAGGTAAGGAACTACCATCTAGCTTGGCACTTTATTCACCTTATGTATTAAGTAGACTTGCAACTGTAGCGACCCGACCTTAGATGGTCAAATCTCTGTGCTTAAGTGTCATCCCTGGATCAGTATGCTGACACACATAGTACTCGAGGATTTATAACAGAGGTAAATCACATGTATAAAGTAACGTAAAAGTATTAACTCAATCCAAATAGAGGAAGTAACAAGGTTGTGGATTCCCATCAACACCAACGGCAAAGTTGAGTGTAGAAATCATAACCCTAATGTATATCTTACTCGTCGTAAGATATCCTGCAACATGAGACATTGCAGCCACAAAGGGTCAGTACATTGAATGTACTGGAAAATTCACACCATAGGATAATGATAAATAATAGCTATCACAACATGAGACGCTGGTGGAAAAGCTCTATGGTTATAATGTTTTTGCGAAAAGCCAATTTTTCCCTACTGCAAAGGAATATATTTTATTTAACTACAAAGTTGGTTGAAAATATTGAGAAGGTAAACCCCCTCTCAATCCCAATTAAAAGTAAACATTAACAACCCAACAAATTATTTAAGTAACATGATGAGAACAATATGATAATCCAAGAACCAGATAGTCAAGACGTCCATAACCGGGGAGACGGCTAATCATGATTAGTTTATACGCTCTGCAGAGGTTTGTGCACTTTTCCCCACAAGACTCGATCTCCTCCGTTGGATTTCTCGCACTACAAAGTGTTTGAGAAACGGATGACCGAGACACAGTCTTTCAGAAGTGTTAGCACCTTACGATGGATAGACCGGTACACCTACATCCCCTACATCTGCTAGTCTACCACTATAAGAGTTCACATGACTTAATTAACTATGCGAGAGCCCATAATGGCATGTGGCTGCACATGGAAGTTTCTAGCATGAATAATCTTATGATCCCTTTGAGCCTGGGTGGCGGTCCATAGGAAAATCACACGGTACCCCGGGATTTCCAAAAATACAGGCAATCAACGGGTTCCCCTGGTGCCTCAATCCACCTAGATGTGTATTAAAGTTGCCACCTTAAGTTGAACCATTAAATAACAATCTCAAATCTGTCATGGATACACTCAAACCCAATCCACGTCTATGAGCATAGCATGGAAACATAAGCATAACGTAATAGTAGCTCCCAAGGTTTGAATGCAGGGCAATAGGTTCCTACCTCATCAACTACTTCTCGATACCCACATGTTATCAATTTCTAACCATGCAATGTTTGAGGGTGAAACTAATGCATAAAAACTGGTTATGAAAGGGATATGATCAAAGTGTGAACTTGCTTGTACTGTTGATGAAGATGATTCGCACTCAAAACTCTTGATAGTTCTACTCGTCACACTCCGGTCAATCTATCGTAAGCAAGCAATAGTAACCACACATAAGCAATCACTCAAAAGATCGGAAAGATTGAAGAAGACGATTTCTAACAGTACCAAAATTATGTGAATTTGGCCTTATCAGAAAGTTTAGGTCAAGAGCTTCAATTTGCAAAAAAGAATCAACTCAAACGGAGTTATAAAACTCAAGTTACGATCAAATGAAGTTTGAGTCTAAATCTGATCTAATTCAAAATATTAAATTTCAAAAACATGTTTCAGTTGTTTTACTGGATAGAGGGCATCATAAAAGTGGGCGTTGGTTTCGTCTAATTCTGACTAATGAGCAAAAAGTAGTGATCGTTTGAAAATCAAAGACTAATCTATAAATAAAATCATCACAGATAGGTCCCTGGCTGAAATAAAAAAAGAAAAAGAAAAATCTATCGAGCGAACACTCGCTAATAAAGTCTAACTAACGAAAATTGTTCACTGCAACTAACTAAACAGAAAGCGTTCATTGAATAACAAAACGCAACAGTTTATTTAAAAAACGATCTAGAAGATAAACCAAAGTAAAACCAGGCAGTTTATTACTGGTTGGCAGTTCGGCGATTTTGACGACAAAACCGTCGGTGGCGACAGCGAGGGCGGCGGATCCGGCGGGCGGTGACACGCGGTGCGGGGCAGCGGCGGCGAGGGCACAGCGGTGGCGGCTCTGCGCGTGGAGGCGAGCGACGGCGAGACGGCGTCGGGGGCTTGGGGCCCGGCTATTTAATGGGGCCCGGGGGACAGGGTGGCGTGGGTGAGGGGGCAGAGAAGAGGCGGTGGCGGGAGTCCAGCTGCGGCACGAGATTGGCGGCGGCGTCGTGCTGGAGTCCGTCGGGAGGTCGGGGGCGACGCAGTGTGGGCTGGGCCGGCCCAGTTCCGTGGAGGGAGGTTTTTTTAGAAAAAACATTTTCCAGGCAAACAAAATAATAAAACAAAAGAAAACAAAAATATTAGATAGGCATATAATATATCAGAATTTTCAGAAAACTATTTTCTACAACATGAACATTTTTGTAAGATTAAATAAAATACCCACAAATTCAAATAAATCAAAGAGTGTTACTGCCCTACTAAAATCCAATATAAATCATTTAAAAAAATACCAAAATGATTTCAACTTTATTTCTCTCCAATTTTCTGATGTAGGGAATCATGTTACCCTATTTTCCATATAATTTTATTTTGGAGAAAAATAATTTGAATAAAACCCAAATAACTCCAAATTGAAAATAATTTTCAAAAGGACTTTAAATTTGATCCTTTTAAACTCCCAACTCATATTTCATATAATTTGAAGAAGTCATTTTATCTTCTCTCATGAAAATCATTGTGTTGCTTGAAGTTTATGAATTGGAAATATTTTCGAATGAAATTCAAATATTTTCAAATACCCTTTTCATTTAATTAAATGGAAGAAGTCATGTCATCTTCTCTCGAGGGTTTTGTATTTGAAAAGAATTTGAATTCACGGAGATCAAAATGCAAAAAAGGTGAAAGTTTGGGAAAGTCGTTTTATTCCCTCTCATTTAACTTTCGAAATGTTTTGAATATCACTCACTTTCATTCAATCAATCACACAGTCAATAAAATCTATCAATTTAATATAACATTCCAGAATATAGAATTTTGGGATGTTAAAGCAACACCACCACATGCTATTAATATTGATATGTCACAACTTATTGATGATGCTACTTTTGCTATGAATGATATTTATGATGATTCTAGTACCTTGCTTGATGATAATGTGCCACTATGTGAATTTCTTGATGAACAACTTGCTAGAACTAAAGCTTTTGAGAATGTTGAAACTGATGAAATTGTTGAAACCGTTGAAGAGCTTGAAACTGAGAATCTTGAAACACCTATTAGAACTAGCACTCGTAGGTATGAATTGCCTAAGGTTCCGGATGGTTATGTTATGAATGAGGAGACAACTAGGGATATTATTATGCAAGTATAAAGAAAAGACTTTGAATGCTAAATGAAACGTGATCCTCAGTTTGCTACTTCACCTAACTTTGTTGATGATAAGGATTATGAATTCTCTATCGACCCAGAGTTGATTACTTTGGTTGAATCTGATCCTTTGCATGGTTATGAATCTGAAACTGTTGTGGCACATCTTACTAAGTTGAATGACATAGCCACCCTTTTTGCTCATGATGAGAAAATTCGCTATTATTATATTCTCAAATTATTTCCATTCTCATTAAAGGGTGATTCTAAAGCATGGTACAGCACCCTTTCTCCTAGCTGTGTGCGTAGTCCCCATGACATGATTTATTACTTCTCTGAAATATATTTCCCTGCTCATAAGAAACAAGCTACCTTAGAGGAAATATTTTAACTTTGTGCAAATTCAAGTAGAGAGTCTCCCACAAGCTTGGGGGAGGCTTCTCCAATTTCTTAATGCTTTGTCGGATCTCTCAAGAAAAATGAAAGACTCGATATCTTATATAATGGACAAATCGATGCTTCTAGGGATTTCTTAGATAGTTGTGCTGGTTGTGTTTTCAGGGAATCAACTATTGGGCAAGATGAAGAATTATTGAATAACATATTAAAAAAATGATGATTGGACTCTTCCTGAATCACCGCCTAAACCAACTCTGAAGAAGAGGGGTATCTTATATCTCAGTCCTGAAGATATGCAAGAGGCAAAGAAATCTATGAGAGAAAAAGATATTAAAGCCGAGGATGTAAAAAATTTACCTCATATTGAAGAAATACATGAGCTTGATACACCACCACCCAGGGTGGTGGAGGTAAATTCTCTAATGAAATTAAATGATAATGATAATCCTCATAATATGCACCCTAGCCAATGCATTTATGAGTTTGAAAATTATATTAGAAAACAAGATCACTTCAATGCAAATGTTATGAAACAATTGAAATACAGTTCTGATATGATTGCTTGCTTGAGTGACTTGTTATTTAGAATCTCAAATGATGTTAGAGGTGTGGGGAAGCATGCTTCTATGGTTCAAACTCAGTTAGAACAAGTTGCTAAATCTCAAAGAGAGTTGTTAGATGAGATGAATAATAATATCAATGATCATGTTGTTAGAGTAATGACTAGAGGAGGTAGGATGACTTAGGAACCACTTTATCCTGAGGGACTCCCAAAAAGAATTGAACAAGACTCTCAAAGGGTTAACACTGATGCACATAGTCCTTCTAAAAGGAAAAAGAAGAAGAAAAATGATAGGACTTTGCATGCCTCTAGTGAACCTAAAGTAGAAAAGCCTCCTGATAATGATAATGAAGTTTCTATCTCTAATGCTGAAACTCAAATGGGTAATGAACACTCACCCTCTGATAATGAAAACATAATGATGAGCTTCATGAATATACTCAAACAAATAATAAAGAACCACACAATGATGTTGAGATAGAACCCGCCATTGATCTTGATAACCCACAACCTAAGAATAAAAGATATGATAAAAGAGACTTTGTTGCTAGAAAAACACGGTAAGTAAAGAGAACCATGGGTTCAAAAACCTATGCCCTTTCCACCTAACTCAACTAAAAAGAAAAATGATGAAGAATTTGAACGCTTTGCTGAAATGCCGAGGCCAATATTTTTGCGTACTCGCTTGACTAGTATCTTAAAAATGCCTCCTTATGCAAAGTACATGAAACACATCATCACCAATAAGAGAAAAATACCGGAAGCTAAAATATCCACCATGCTTTCTAATTATACTTTTAAAGTTGGAGTACCTAAAAAACTTGGAGATCCTGGAATACCGACTATACCTTGCTCCATCAAAAGAAATTATGTGAACACTGCTTTATGTGATTTGGGAGTTGGAGTTAGTGTTATGCCTTTATATTTATATAAAAGACTTGATTTGAATAAACTCACACCTACTGACATATCTTTGCAAATGGATGACAAATCAACTGCCATACCTATAGGTATTTGTGAGGATGTGCCCGTTGTTGTGTCTAATGTTACTATTTTGACTGACTTTGTTATACTTGAGATGCCCGAGGACGACAACATGTCCATTATCCTTGGCAGACCCTTCTTGAATACTACAGGGGATGTTATTGATTGCAATAAAAGCAAGGTCACTTTTCATATCAATGGTAATGAGCATACAGTGCACTTTCTGAAGAAACAATTCCAAGCTAATGATATTAATGTTATTGAAAAATCTCCAATTGTCACTATTGGAAGTTTTCAACTACCTCTACCTACTGTTAAAAAGAAATATGATATGCTTATTGTTGGGGACATTCATATTCCCGTTGAGGTAACTTGGTGATTTATGAAAGTTCTTCGGTTTCGTGCTAATCAAAAGTGGTTGTTCATAAGACTCGATCAACCTTATTAATGGACCATTTTTGAGAGGTATGAAGTTGATGAATTTAGTGAGCACTACCTTCTGTCCCTACCATTTGTTTTCTGTTTTTATTAGTTCAATAAAATAAAATGCCATATTTTGTCTGTTTTCCGAATTTCCTGTGTAATAAAAAATGACCCAAAAATAAAAGTCCTGAGAATGCTCTGATTTAATACGATCTTTTTTCTAAATATTTAAGAATTTTTGGTGCAAATAATATCAGAGGGAGGTGCAGTAGGTGGGCGCAACCCACCTGGGCGTGCTAGGACCCCCAGGCGTGCGCTGGTGGGTTGTGGTCCCCACGTGGGCCCTCTCACTTATCTCTTCATCCAACATCGCCACCTACCTCCAGAAAAAAATCACCATTGCTCTCTCTCTCTCTCGTGTTCTTGCTCTCTAACCTGCGCATTTCGTTCTCTTCGCTCGAAGCTCCATTTTCGAAACTGTTTCGGGGGATTGTTGCTTGGTATGTGACTCCTCCGTTTGTCCAATTAGTTTTTTGCTTTACTGGTTTGTATTTTGAATAATTAGTTACTCTTGGTGCAGCTGTAGATGAGCTTGCATGTTGAATTCATAGAGTTCTAAGTAGTTTGAATGCTTGCTATAGCCTCTATGCATCCCTATGAGTAGTAGATTTCGATCTTGTGAAGTTTTGTTGAGAAAAATTTTGTGGACTAAAAATTTCAGAATTTTGTTCATAGGAAAAGGATGAGTATCTTCCAGAAGTTTACTTACAAGAAGAACTCCAAGGGAGTTATCGGGGAGTCATCTGAAAGTGATCTCCACACCCGGAGAATGGCGGAGGTACGGCCGTGCGAATGGCCGCATAACCCGTTCATGGAAGGGGCCGGAATCCTTCAAGAGTTTGCACAATATGTTGCAAATGCCAGCCTCACCGACTTCATCTCAGCTGAATTTGAATAGTATCATCTCCTCACAAATTCCTTTGTGCAAAGCTTTCATTTCCTTCCTAGGAATAATCCCCCTGAGGTGCAGTTTAATTTATATGTTGAAACCCATCAGATACCACTTAATGAATTTTGTGATATTTGCATGATCCCTTCTAACGGGGATTTAGTTGAGCCTAGGCCCGCAGAGTTTGATGGTTTTTACCGCACTCTGATTGTGGGGGATGAGAGAGGGGTGTCAGGTGTCACCGCCACTAGATTGCACTTTCCTGTTGTGCATTATTTTGCTCTATTTATTGCGAAGTGTTTGCTTTCTAGAGAAAAGGTAGGTGCACTCAGTGCTCCAGAATTTGCTGTTTTACGTCGTGCACTTTACGGCGACAACAATTATAGATTGGGAGCTATTGTGGCACGTCGCCTCCATATTAATAGATCCAAGTGTAAGATACATGGTGGTATTTACGCTACTCGCTTGGCGACTCACTTTAACATTCAGATACGCCACTATGATTATCCTTTGCCCAAGGTTTATTTAGATCGTCAGGCTATAGCACGACACCAGTTTATTGATAGCAAGAACACCACTATGGATGTTCCATATAACTTATTTTTCAGTGTGGACACTCGTGATGTTATTCTGTTGCCTGCACTTGCTTTGTTTGATCCTATTGCCAGGGGAGGATACATGATTTTGCCTGAGGACATTGTCGCCTACCGGAACAACCTGGCTCCAGCGGAGGAGGAGCCTCAAGAGTAGGACCCTCAGCTACCCACTCCCCAGCACTTCAACGTAGGACCCCATGTCTTCTTCGAGTGGTGATTATCAAGTTAGGCCAAATGCCTAAGCTTGGGGGAGTACGAATTTGCACTGACATTACATTCATGTTCACATATTTCATTTAAGTTGTCGGTGTCCACAATCTTTCATTGTATTATCCATGCTAAATTTATTTTATCGCTTTCTTCTTATGTGTTTGAAAAACTTTGAGAAAATCCAAAAATATATTTCCTGCTTCTTTTCAGTTTTATTCCTAGTTTAAATTGTTGTAGCACTAAAAAGAAAACTCAAAAAGATTTCCTTATTCTTCTTTACCCGCTGGGAGCTTTCCCGTGTAAATAGTTTTTCTCGTTCTTGTTTTTCTTTCTTTAATTTTCTTTCTTCCAGAAGAACCAAAAACTCCAAAAATATTTTAGTGTGTTTCTTTGAATTTCTTTTTCTTTCTATTTGAGTCATACGGAGGAAAAGACCACGATAAAACTATTGAGTGGATCTCATATGCATTATTGTTGATCTAACGAAGAGCCCATATTACCTTGTCTTCTCCTTTTGGATAAAATGTTTGCAGATTCCAGCTTAGTCCATGACACTCTTGCACTATTATTATTTTCATATCGTTCGGTTGTGCAAGTGAAAGGAAACAATGATGATATTTGATGAACTGGCTGTGGCGGAGAGAAACGGGTATGAACTCAACTTGTTCTATTTTTGTAAATATGTTTAACCTAGTATCCATGATTCAACCTATTATGATCAAACATGTTTCCAATGACAATTAGAGATTGTAGTTTCTCATGCCATGCATAAGTAGCTAGGAGTGGATAATGATTTATCTTGGATGTCAACATTGCGTTAACATGATTGTGATGTAGTATGATGATATGGTATCCGCCTCTAAATGTTCGAGTGGCTTGACTTGGCACATGTTCATGCATGTAGTTGAATCAACACCAACATAGCCTCTATGATATTTATGTTCATGGTGTTCATATCCTACTCATGCTAGTATTCAATATTACTTATGCATAATGCATGTTCATGACTGTTGTTGCTCTCTAGCTGGCCGCTTCTCAACCTATTTGCTAGCCTTCGCCTATACTAAGCGGGAATTCTTCTTATACATCAAAAACCTGAAACCCAAGTTGTTCCAGATGAGTGCACCATGCCTACCTATATGCGGTATTACTCTGCCATCCTAAGTAAATTTGCATGTGCCACCTCTAAAAACTTCAAACAGATATCCTTTTTGTGTGCCTGGATTGTTGATAGAGCGACAAGAGGTAGTCAGTATCTTCCATGCTAAGAGGGTTACTCTCATGATGAGTGTTTATACACTCGTCCTTGCACGAGAGGGGCGGTAATAGGGATTCCTAGTCCCAAATTGCAAACAGAAAGTGCTTACAAATAATCAAAAAAAAACTCGTACGGAGTAATAACCTTTACTCTATCGCTTGGGAGCCGCCACTAATGTGTTTAGCATGGAAGATATTGATAACTGATGGTCGTGAAGTAAACAAGAAGGGTGCATTTCTCAAAATTTCATTTACCTCTGTTTTAAAAACTTGAGCTCTGGTACCGCTGCAAATCACTGCTTCTTTGCGAAGGGACTATCTATTTATTTTTATGTTGTGTCATCACCTTCTCAAATAACCACCAGAACCTGATAGCACTGTTGTCATGCTCATGCATTGCGTGTAGCTAATGTTGGGTGCATCATGACTGGATCTTTTCTAGCATGAATTTCAATGTTTAGTCACTTCTTGAACTTCGCAGGTGCTCTGCATTTATGTTTTGTGTCTCAGAAAAGGCTAGCGAGATACCAATATTGTCATATTATATCATGGTTGTTTTGACAACATGTTGTTGTTTGAGATATCTTATTATTGCTCGCTAGCTGATTATGTCATTGATATGAGTTAATATAATTTTTAAGAGTTATTGTCGACATGGTTAGTTATAATCGTGGCTGAAAACCTAGGTGCTGTTTAAGCTTATTTATGCAAACAAGAGCAAAAGAGTTGGTAAAAGTTTTTCTTTTTCACTTTCAGTTTATCAACTGAATTTCTTGAGGTCAAGCAAAGGTTTAAGCTTGGGGAGTTGATAAGTCTCTGTTGTATCTACTTTTCCTAACGCTTTTCGTCTTGGGTTGGATTCTAATTTGCATGATTTGAATGAAACTAACCCGGACTGGCGTTGTTTTTAGTAGAACTGCCATGGTGTTGTTTTTTGTGGAGAAATAGAAGTTCTCGGATTGGAATGAAACTTTGCAAGGATTTTTTTATTCAATAAATGATGATTTCTGGAGCCAAGAACCACCGGAGGAGGGCACCTGGGTGGGCACAACCCACCAGGGCGTGCCCCCTCCGGGCGCGCCCAGGTGGGTTGTCCCCACCTGGTGGCCCCGCAGACCCTGAAACTGACTTTATAAATCACATATTTCCAAAAAAAATCAGGGAGGAAGAATTATCGTGTTTCACGAGACGGAGCCGCCGTCACCTCCTGTTCTTCATCGGGAGGCCAGATCTGGAGTCCGTTTGGGGCTCCGGAGAGGGGAATCTTCCGTCTTCGTCATCACCAACACTCCATCACCAATTCCATGATGCTCTCCACCGGGAGTGAGTAATTCCTTCATAGGTTCTCTGGTCGGTGAGGAGTTGGATGAGATTCATCATGTAGTCGAGTTAGTTTTGTTAGGGCTTGATCCCTAGTATTCACTATGTTCTGAGATTGATGTTGCTAAGACTTTGCTATGCTTAATTCTTGACACTTTGGGCCCGGGTGCCATGATTTCAGATCTGAACCATTTATGTTATCACCATTATATCTATGTTCTAGATCCGATCTTGCAAGTTATAGTCACCTACTACGTGTTATGATCCGGCAACCTCGGAGTGACAATAGTCGGGACACTTCCCGGTGATGACCGTAGTTTGAGGAGTTCATGTATTCACTATGTGTTAATGCTTTGTTCCGGTTATCTATTAAAAGGTGGCCTTAATATCCCTTAGTTTCCAATAGGATCCCGCTGCCACGGGAGGGTAGGACAAGAGATGTCATGCAAGTTCTTTCCATAAGCACGTATGACTATTAATGGAATACATGCCTACATTATATTTATGAACTGGAGCTAGTGCCATATCGCCCTAGGTTATGATTTTTATATGATGAATATCATCCAACAAATCACTGATCCAATGCCTACAATTTTCGTACATATTGATCACGCTGAGTTACTATTGTTGCTGTTACTATTGTCACTGCTACAAAACTATTACTATCACTGTTACCGTTACTGTTGCTGCTATTACTACTATCAAAACTATCACACCACTTTGCAACTGATCACTTTGCTGCAAATAATTAATCTCTAGGTGTGATTATTGACAACTCAACTGCTAGTACTTGCAAATATGCTTTGGCTCCCCTTGTGTTGAATCAATTAATTTGGGCTGAATACTATTGCGATCCCCTATACTTGTGGGTTATCTGCGACACACAAATGATCTTGCTAGCTAGAACCCACGCGTAGTTGTGACTATAACAAACTGCTCAAATATAGCAAACGATACCTCAAATGCACCAGAAAATCGAACCATAGGGTACAATGGTGATTTCTTACCGTGGAAAACAATTTGGAGGCGAAACGATGAACTCTTGCTTTCATTCAAACAAAAATATGTTGTTAGTTGATGTAAATGTTTGCAAATAGCACACGGTTCACTCATGAAAGCCGTGTGCCTACCAAACCGTGGCCGATGCCCCCCTTGCTGTGCGCAGGATCTGAGTCGTGTGTTTTGATTGGCCAGAACCCAAACCCCATGGATCATACGTCTGCACCATTGAATGCTCCCAGATAGTACGGCAATCCTCATCCCTTTTGATAGCAAATGCAGTTCGGCTAGGACGATTTGATTTATATGCCAACATGCATTGTAAATGCCAAAAAATGTCTTAAATATAGCACACGAGACCTTGATATAATGGTGATTTCTTACCGTGGGAAAAAATAGAGGCGAAATGATGAACTCACATCTTCATTTCAAACGAAATTATGCTCTTTGTGCACACGAGCGCCTAGAGGCAACCGTTTGCATACGCCTTTCCGCGCGGCGACAGGGGATATTTTTTTCACCCTTTTCACCTAGGCCGCAAACACCCCCACCGCCCGCCCGCGTTTCACTCAATTAGCCCACCCAATCTCCATCGCTAGCTCCCCTCCCCTTGATCCACAACAGAATCCTCTCCGGCACCGATGTGCTCACCCCGGTCGCGTGCTCGCTCTTTGGCGTCAACCCTTCCTCCACTGCTATTCCCATCACGTGGCTTCCCGCGCCTCGTCGTCTTCGTTTGCTCGCCAACCACCATCAAGCATATCAATCCTGTAACCCTCGCCTCTCCTGTGGTCCTGCTGGGTTTGCATTAAGAAACCTGTTACTTAGTGCTCTCCATCGCGGTGAGGCATATTTCCTCGAAATCCATCTTCCGATTTCATTCTGTATGTTCCCAAATTGTCTATAAAATAACAGAGAGCATATATATGTTCATTATCTAGCTTCCTAACTAGTACATATAAGCTGTATTTGTTCCAATGAGTTACTGCCGATATACAGATCGTGGGCGCCCGAGTCACACAAACTTACCAAATAAGTCGTACATTTCCAAATTATTGCATGACATGTTTAGACAACTTGATACCAAGTTGTTAGTTTTATGTTTATCCTCCTTTCCCGAGTTTCGCATGTGTTTTGTGTATATGCCGAGTAGGAGCGACAACACTCATGCTTCAGGCGATGTATCTTCATCTGATTCCGACAACCCTAGGTCTTCAGCAGATGGTGAGGGATCAAGTAATCTTGAACGGAATAGAGCTGCAGCAATTACCCTTCCGGTCAGGACATTGAGGAATGCTCCAAGGAAGCCCACACACCAGCCTAAGGGTGTATATGAAGTAATCGAGATTGATTTAAAGTCTTGGGATCCAACTAAACCAGATAAAGCATGCACGAGGTTCAGGAGTGTGTGTGTGGATTTGTTGGCAGGGCAAGGCTCAATATTAATGAGCCGGGGTTTCGAAAGGCTAACACAGAAACACGACAAAGGATAGTCTAGGAGATCATGGATCACTTCAACATTCCAGAGTAGTGGAGAATGCAGGTGGAACACGCTGCACTGAAGAAGGCTAGGGATGCTTGGAGAAACTGGAAGCACGTGCTGTACAAGAAGCACTTGAGTGAAGGCAACGATCCAATTCCCGCATACCCGCAAATTACAAAGGCAGACTAGGCATAATTCAAAAGGGTCAGGGCAAATACAGAGTTTGTTGAGAAGAGTGCCAAGCAATCAGAACTTCAGAAGAGGAACACACACACACACACACCGGATGGGTGTGGCAGGATAGTACAGCATGAAACCGATATGGGACCAGGAGGACAAAGAAGCAGTAGCAGCGGGTGGGAAACTGGCCTTTAGTGAAATCAAGGGCAAACATGCTAGAGATTACTTGCAGGCACGTGTAAGGAGGCGTGATGATGAAACTTATTACTTTGAAAACTCGCATGACGAAGAACTGTATCACGTGATATTAAAGGCTTCCATGATCCCTGGAAGGTTCTACAGGAACTCAGGGCCATGTGATATTCTGTCCGATGCTCTGGAAACATGAGGCCCCCCTGGCCGTGCAAGGGGTATAGGTGTTACTGTCGCACACAAGAGGGTTTTCCCACTCAGCAAAGAAGAGAGGCTCAACATGAAAAAAGCGAGGAGTGATGAAGCAGAATGAATTGTATGAATGGTTGCGGAAGGACATGTATCCGGTTGTTCAAAAGGATATTGAGGAGTCAATGATGATGCAGAAGACACTAACACTGACCGATAGCCAGCAGATGGGAGGGGAGGTGGGCATGAAGGATGCTGGTTATTGCGAGACAACACCACACAAGAGTAGTTGTGCATCAGCTGACCCTAGCAACACTGAGACTACAGCTGCTCATGATGATGCTATATCTGATCTATCTGGAATGAAAGACAAACTGAAGGGTGTGCTTACACATTATGAAGGTACATTATAATGTGTAACAGCCTAGGTTTGCCCACCCTTCTCGGAAGAGGGCCTCTTGTCGGACAATGTGCCATTGAAGCCGGGCTGTGTGAAGGGTTACGTGACTGAAGTAAAGCCTGGATTTAATGAATTTGCCTTGAAGAATGTCCAAGGAGACTTTGATGAGCAAAGGAACTTGGGAAAAACACTGTTACATCACATCCAGTGGTCACGAAAGGAAACAGAGTTCATGGATTAGATCCCTGAAGCCCAACCAAGAGCATCCAATGTCGCCCCTCAACCGGTGACGCTCTCCTTGCCACAACACCTCTCGCGTGCTTCCTCCAAAGAACCTAATACTTGTAATCCGACGGCTAATGCATGAACCTGTGATCAACCAGTCTGTCTTTGTGCCGTACAGGCCATATCATTGTCCGCCCTAGAGAAGCCGGTGGCAAGGCCTAAAATTGCTGAAGACGCACCACCGGTTCAGATGCCGGCTGCTGAAGCAGCGGGGAGACCCAGCTGCAGCACATGCTTAACAAACCAACCTGGTGGAACGGACTGCTAAGTAGTATGAGCTTCGGAACCACCTGCTAAGCAGTCTGTAGGTCCAAGGAAGCAGCCAAAAAGGCTGCACCAACAAGGAAGCGCACCATGAGAGGGACGAGGAAAGAGAACGATTCCCTCTTACTTAAAGCACTCATCGCCCAGAACCAAATTAACAACAAGTTATCCGAATCGGGGAGTAATATTATTTCTGACGGCATGTATGATGAAGAAATATCTTTGCAGCTTGCTAAAAATAAAGCAGACGTACTTGGCCAGCCATTTCTTGTTGGCGAATACTTTGATGAGTGCAGCTCCAGTTGCCGCGAGTTACATAAATATTGCATGGATCAAATGTTAGCAGGTCATCATGTTCTGCTAGTCCACTACAACAGAGATCATTTTCAACACGATGCTGGCTCCATTAGTGTGAGTTTCAAGGACTTACATCTCTTATTCAACTTCAACGAGCTCGATGCCACTTTTGTTAGATGCCTAATTTTGTAAGTACTTAATAAACTCTGATCAACTTCTCCATACAAGCCTATAAATGATAAACAGCTAACTGCATTTTATTCCTCTTAAGGGATTGAACGCGCAGAGAAGAAAAAGGGAGAGTGTGTATTTCATAGATCCCGCATTAGCAAATGGCACAACATTAGATGGGAAGGACCTACGGGACTGAGCCAATAACACAGTCGTCCGTATCTTTGAAAACACGCCCCATGCAGAAATATTTCTCTGGCCATATCATGAATGGTAAGTCAAGTACACAAGCACACATACACTGATTGTCTTTTAGATTTCAACATAATTGATACGTTCATGGCTTTCTTAATATGTAGCAATCACTGGATATTGGTATTCATTGTTCCAAACAAGAACACAATTTACTACATGGATTCTCTCAAAGAGTCAACAAACGCTCAGGATCTGATGCATCTTTAACAATTCATGGATAGGTATTGAATTCTATGATGTTGAAATTAATTTTATTCATATCTGGTTCAACAATTGATGTTGTCAAAATTCATCTTCATTTGTAGTGTGTTCGCACTGTGGAAAACTAAACCAGGGAACCTGTTCAAGAGGGAACTACCTCTGTAGCATGCGATCGTTTCTCCGGTAACACACCGAAATCCATTATTTTTGGAAAATGTATCCAATAGTCTGCAAATATCTTTTCTTACGCTAGTCAAATCTTCAAGCTTCTAAATAAACCTCTTTCTATTCCTTTCCAAAGAAAAAAATACATCTAACACTGGTAGGTTGTTCCTAACAGGACAAACACATGACTAATTATGTACAAAAAATTTTAGTGTCCTCAGCAGCAAGCAGGGACCAACCTTTGTGGATACTATGTTTGCAGACACATGATCTCGATCTGCAAATCTACTGATAGCTATGAACATGCTCGTGAAATAGTACTGGTAAGTCTATATTAATTAATATCTTCTACTCCACTCATATGGCACATTCTGATCTTAAAAATACTGCAGCTCCTCTTAGAACCGAGGACACCTAAACCACTCCCCGATGGTGAATTGCTGATGGTTCGGAGATTTATCAATGACTTCTTCCAGAATCACTACATCAATCCCATTGGTGATAATGAAGATTTCAGCATGCGTTCTCCTGAAACATTGAGTAAGAGTTAGCCGCTAAACATATACACATGGATCCATTGTTTTCCTTCTGATGAGGTCTTCGTTTTTTGTACACTCTGATTAATTATGTAATGCATATATGTGTCGACAAATCATTGTAATTTAGCTACCATTTGTTCAATTGTAATTGTTGCGAAATCTGATGAATGTTCTCCCCGTGGACACTATTTGTTCAATTGTATATTGTGCCAAATTTGCTTTTTTCATGCCGATTCAAATGGAATATTTTTGTTTTAACGTGGAAATTGCTCCGCACACGGTTCAACTAAATGAGTGTGTGCAATCCACATCAGAAAGCATACGTCAATTGTAGCGGTACCGTCGGTGTTACACAGCAGATCACAAACGATTTGCAGCACAAATATGTGTGTGCAGGGGCTCTAGAACCGTTTGTGCTATCACGTTATCGCACATGAGAGCTCAGAGTAAATCATGCCCAATGTAAAATACAGTCCCTCTCGTAAATTTTTCAGGAAACGTGTGGGATCCCAAACGAAAAGCACACGTCACTCTTGTCGCAACCGTCGGTGATACACAACAAATCAAAAATGGTATGTCGCACTTGTATGTGTGCGAAGGGGCTCCTGAACCATTTGTGATAGAACATTATCGCACACGGTAATTGTTGGGAAACGTGTGCGATGGAGTCTTGCATGGCAGACGGGTTCCACAGAAAACTCATGTGCGATGGGGAACATATCACACGTAGTTCGTATGTTGGCCCGTGTGCCTTACATACTGTTTCACAAACGGTTCATTACGACACACTGTTTGGTCTCACTACGTCATTAGAAACGTTTAATCACCGATCCCACACGCGCGAAAGAATTTAGTGTGTGCTGCATCGCATACGATTACATTTGGCAAGGCCTCTGCATCATGGCTCCATATCCCCGACGGTTTCTGGTTCGTGTGGGAAGGACCCCCTATCGTAGTCACTTACTTGGCAACGGTTCAAAATGCCGTCACGTAAAGGGGTTAAAAACCGTGTGTATAGCACCTCGCTGTACCACTGTTTGCCCTTTGTTTAAATCAAGATATTTCATTCCATCCGACATATTCGCTCCGATCTTGCCACTAATGACTAATGAATGCGTAGGATTCCAAAAGTACTCTCTTTATTTTGTTCCTACAGGAAATGAGAACATGGAAAGGAGTGAAAGAGGAGATAGAAGAAATCAGGAGGAGGCGCACTAGAACCAACAGAGCAAAAATGTATGTTTTCATGCGATCGTGACCGCTCACATGAGCGGTCATATGGCATGGAAAACGAGGTCTCTCGTCCACTCAAAGAATTTTTATAAAGGGCTTGAGGCCGAAATGTCAACAGAACGAGCGAGAACATCAGCGAGAAGAACTAGAACAGAGTCATCCTCATCTATCTCCATCAACCCTAGAAGCCGCCATTTCCATGTACATAGACACCATCACCACCCTAGTTGTTCTTCCACTAGATCATACTTGTAGTCGTGTATCACACACGGCATCCATTGTAAGACATATTACCAATCAATTTACCTTCATGATTTGTACTCCGTGTGATCTGATCTACATGTGTGAGTAGTCCGGTAAGGTATGGATTGAGGCAAGAGCCTTGCGACCCTCTGTGTTTTTTTGGGGATCAATGGAAGGGCTTTGAATTAACGTCCCATATGTCTGAAATAAAATTGTTCCGTAGATGCCTCCTATCTCATCTACGTTCTTCATCCCTGCAAGTACCCAGGATCATGGACAGGTAGTCATGGAGAGGCTAAAGGCAGGGAGGCCGCGAAGTGTTATTCTGAACTAGTGACAACATCATTTAGTAAAGTAAAATAGATCCTATCTCTGGGTATTTAAGAGGTGTAGTCATTAAACACCCAAAGTTCTTGTCTGATTATTGCAATCTTAATTATCGAGGCAGCCCCACGAGACTGATAGGCCTTTGGTTGGACAACTGACTCTTAATACAGTACGCATGTCAGTCAAGACATAATTTGGACACATACCCCACTTCAGTTTGTAACAAGCACATCTCGATGGGTGACTTCCAGCGCACAAATTAAGATCATATTTGGTCATATGACAAATACATAGTTGTAAGCATTAAGACCTCATACCCATACCTATATTTATTATAAGTGTTTCCCTTCAATTTGTTTGATTTTGATCTGGTCAAAAGCTAGAGTTGTTCTTTAACAAAAGCTTTCTTGCTCGAGACCGTAGCTTAAAGGGGATATTTCTCTCGTGGGTTCGATAACTTAGGGTCACCTCCAGGGAAATAGGCTAGAATCCTTTCTGCTCCATTTCCGGATCACCAAAGGAAGCAAGTAAGCCTTTTTCTAGCACCATTGTCGGGGAGGAGTTAAGTGTTCCTAGTCTTTGTGTTTAAGTTTTCATTAACGTTGTAGTTTCAGTTTTTGTTGAAATTTTTGTTTTATTTTTGTTGCAAGTCTTGATAGTTGAAAACCCCAAAAAGATTACCATGGTTCGTAATCTTGGATGCTACTTCTAGCAATAACTTTATGCGTGAACCCATAGGACAACCTGAAGTTGCTGCCGCTGAGTATGAGATAAAACTGAACTTTGTCTCCATGGTTCAACACGACCAATTTGGAGGCTCTGCTTCTCAAGATGCTAGTATGCACTTGCATAATTTCACTGAAGTGTGCAACATGACACACATTAGAGATTTATGACCCTGATGATTTGAAGTTGCATCTATTTCCTTTATCCGAGAGGAAAAGCAAAAGAATGGCTTCTAGCTTTACCAAGAGGAAGCATAACGTCATGGGCTAATTATTATCGCAAATTTTTATCCAAGTTTTGTCCACCTGCAAAAATTATGCAACTTTATTCTCAGATTATAGGTTTCAAGCAGGAAGAATGTGAGCCACGCTAGAGCTTGCATGGGATCGAATAAAAGCAGCCATAAGGAAATTTCCTAATCATGGAATGGAGGAATGGTTACTCCATCATATGTTTTATAATTGTTTAAATCCCATGTGTCAAAACTATGCTTGATATAGCTGTAGGAGGAACAATCATGTGAAAGCCCATAGATGATGTTTGCTACTTGTGAGTTGCGTTGGGATTTCCTCGAAGAGGAGAGGATGATGCAGTATAGCAGAGATAAGTATTTCCCCAATTAAGAACCAAGATTGTTGATCCCGTAGGAGAACCATGCGAAACATCGTTAACGACACCTACACACAAAAGAGAAAATACTTGCACCCAATACGATCAAGGGGGTTGTCAATCCCCTTGGCGGTTATTTGCAAGGATCAAATATGATAGTGATATAGAGATAAATAAAACACAAAATAAAATAATGGTAAATAAATTGTAGCAAGGTATTTTTGGATTTAATATATGATATAGTAGACCCGGGGGCCATAGGTTTCACTAGAGGCTTCTCTTTCGAACAAACATCATACAGTGGGTAAACAAATTACTATTGGGCAATTGATAGGAAAGCACATAGTTATGGCGATATTCAAGGCAGTGATTATGTATATAGGCACCATGCCCGAGACAAGTAGACTGACTCCTGCCTGCATCTACTACTATTACTCCACCCATCGACCGCTATCCACCATGCATCAAGAGTATTAAGTTCATAAGAATCAGAGTAAGGCCTTAAGCAAGATGACATGATGTAGACAAAGTAACTCCAACCAATATGAATAAACCCCGTTATTTTCCCCTTAATGGAAAAAATTCAAATACATGTCAGATCCCCTTTTGTCACTGGGATTGAGCACTGCAAGATTGAACCCATTACAAAGCACCTCTCCCATTGCAAGATAAATCAATCTAGTTGGTCAAATCAAACGGATAGATCGGGTAGAAATACAAAGTTGTTACAATCATGCATAAAAGAATTCGAAGAGTACTCAATTAATATTCATGAGTAATCTAATCATAAACCCACAATTCATCGTATCTCAACAAACACACCGCAAAAGAAGATTACATTGAATAGATCTCCAAGAACATCGGGAGAACATTGTATTGAAGATCAAAGAGAGAGAAGAAGCCATCTAGCTACTAGCTATGGACTTGTAAGTTGATGGTAAACTACTCACACATCATTGGAAAGGTAACAAGGTTGATGTAGAAGCCCTCCGTGATCGATTCCCCTCTAGCAGGGTACAGGAAAAGGCCTCTAGATGGGATCATGGAAGAATAGAAACTTGCGGCATGAAATAGTATTTTGGGTGGCTCTCTGTTGGTTTCCTGATTTTAGAGAATTTAAAGATATGGAATTAGGTCAAATGGAGCCACGAGGGGCCCACAGGTGTAGGATCGAAAGTAGGTCTAGAGGGGGCGGGTGATTAGACTACTTGACCAAATAAAAACCTAACATTTTCCCTATTTTAGTTGTGGGCAGATTTTAGCAATTTGCAGAAGTCAAGCAATCAGCCTACACATGCAATTATAAGAGTGTAGCAGCGGAAAGTAAAACATTGCATACGAAGGTAAAGGGAAGGGTTTGGAGAGTGCAAATGCAATGATGACACAGAGATTTTTGGCGTGGTTCCGATAGGTGGTGTTATCGTACGTCCACGTTGATGGAGACTTCAACCCATGAAGGGTAACTATTGTGCGAGTCCATGGAGGGCTCCATCCATGAAGCGTCCACGAAGAAGCAACCTTGTCTATCCACCACAGACATCGCGCATGAAGGACTTGCCTCACTTGGGTAGATCTTTGTCGCGGGAAACCACTTCCACCAATGGGACCAGAAGGCCCCTTGCTGGTTCGGCAGGGGGACATCGCGTTGCACAAAGAGAAGACAAGTGTGGGGCAGCATGGCAGAGATCATGCAGGCAATTTTACCCAGGTTCAGGCCGCCGTGAGGCGTAAAACCCTACTCCTGCTTTGGTGGATTGATGGTGGAAAGGTGGTGGTGGAGCATAGTACACTTGCCCGACAGGGGTTGCCATAGGGTGGAAGTGGCTACACGCGTATGACGGTGTGAGTTATCTCGCCTTCTGACCCTTTATATGGTTGCCATGGGCCTCCTTTTATAGATCAAGGGGCTACCATAATGGTAAAGTAGTCATTATGCACTGATAAGATAGCAAACAGTGCTATCATACCTAACTTTGCAGGCTAACAGGGCGCATGAAATGCACTTCTCAACGTCACATCATTCGTTTCCCGGGCAAGGCTTGCCGGGCCATCTTGCCAGCTCCACGCCTGCTCACTTGACACGTTGCAGGACGGGTGTCATCTGTGGGTTTTTCCTATATGGAGAGGCTGCCATGTGGCGAATGGCTCCCACTTAGCCACTTTGCGGCTTGGCACCGCATTGTTCGACGACGTGGGTCATGGTGGAGTGGTAGGTGAGGTGGTCTCATCTCCGTGAGTCCCGACAAGCCCTGCCGAGACGCCTTGGTTGTCTCCTTATGGGCGCGGCCTCGCCCTTTGCCAGGATCGCCTGCCGGCAAAGGAGGCCTTTCTCTTGGTGGTGTCTTGCTTCTCTGGCTCGATCCTGGTCCCTCTGATCTATATGTTGGTCCTTCGAATCTCTTATCCCCTGAACTCTGACTTGGGCTGGTGCTTCAATCTTGTTCCTGTGCCTGTGCACAGTCTGGCCAACAAACCCAGAGTTTGTTGCACCGACAGAAGCCCCAGGGCCTGCCCGAACGCGCTGCTAAGCATCGTCCGGTAGGGCCTAATAAGTGCATAGGCGAGGCTGCTGAAGAGGCTGGTCTCTTGAGGTCTTCGTTGCTTCTTCATTAGCCTTGATTCCAGGCCAGTTTCTGGTTTCTCCGCGCATCGTGCAAAACCAATAGTTGTGGGGCCCCTCTAGTAATGGCCCGTGAATGACTTTAACGCATGGGGTAGAAACTTCCAATTTACTCTTCCAACCACGCCCTTATCCTTAGCCACGTAGGCTGCATGCATTCCGCGGGGTATCTAATGGAGGCGTGTGGGGTGGGAGAGCATCAAGGTGAGGGCCCGGTCGTCTCGAATTGGCGGAGGGGGACGGTGACCGTTCGTTGAACGAGAGGCTCCCCTCCCCGGCCCGCTGATGACCCAAAAGTGTAGTGGGTCTATCGTAGTCCTTTTGATAAGTAAGAGTGTCGAACCCAACGAGGAGCAGAAGGAAATGATAAGCTATTTTCAGTAAGGTATTCTCTTCAAGCACTGAAGTTATCAGTAACAAATAGTTTTGTGATAAGGTAATTTGTAACGGGTAACAAGTAATAGAAGTAAACAAGGTGCAGCAAGATGGCCCAATCCTTTTTGTAGAAAAGAACAAGCCTGGACAAACTCTTGTATAAAGGAAAGCGCTCCCGAGGACACATGGGAATTATCGTCAAGCTAGTTTTCATCACATTCATATGATTCGTGTTTGGTACTTTGATAATTTTATATGCGGGTGGACCGGTGCTTGGGTATTGTCCTTCCTTGGACAAGCATCCCACTTATGATTAACTCCAATTGCAAGCATCCACAACTACAACAGAAGTATTAAGGTAAACCTAACCATAGCATGAAACATATGGATCCAAATCGGCCCCTTACGAAGCAACGCATATACTAGGGTTTAAGCTTCTGTCACTCTAGCAACCCATCATCTACTTATTACTTCCCAATGCCTTTATATAGGCCCAAACAATGTTGAAGTGTCATGTAGTCGATGTTCACATGACACCACTAGAGGAAAGACAACATACATCTCATCAAAATATCGAACGAATACCAAATTCACATGACTACTTATAGCAAGACTTCTCCCATGTCCTCAGGAACAAACGCAACTACTCGCAAATCATATTCATGTTCATAATTAGAGGGGTATTAAGCACAAAGGATCTGAACATATGATCTTCCACCGAATAAACCAACTAGAATCAACTATAAAGAGTAATCAACACTACTAGTAACCCAGAGGTACCAGTATAAGGCTTTGGGACAAGGATTGGATACAAGAGATGAACAAGGTTTGAGATGAGATGGTGCTGGTGAAGATGTTGAGGGAGATTGACCCCCTCCTGATGAGAGGATTGATGATGATGACGATGGTGATGATTTCCCCCTCCCGGAGGGAAGTTTCCCCGGCAGAATAGCTTCGCCGGAGCCCTAGATTGGTTCCACCATGGTTCCGCCTCGTGGCGGCGGAGTTTTGTCACATGAGCTAGCTTATGATTTTTTCCTCCACAAAAGACCTCATATAGCAGAAGATGGGCATCAGAGGGCTGCCAGGCGGCGCACGAGGCAGGGGGCGCGCCCAGGGGGGTAGGGCGCGCCCCCCACCCTCGTGGATGGTGGGTGGCCCCCCTCTGGTACTTCTTTCGCCCAATATTTTTATATATTGTGAAACTTGCTCCCGTGAAGTTTCAGGATTTTTGGAGTTGTGCAGAATAGGTCTCTAATATTTGCTCCTTTTCTAACCCAGAATTCCAGCTGTCGGCATTCTCCCTCTTCATGTAAACCTTGTAAAATAAGAGAGAATAGGCATAAGTATTGTGACATAATGTGTAATAACAGCCCATAATGCAATAAATATCGATATAAAAGCATGATGCAAAATGGACGTATCAAATCCCCCAAGCATAGACCTCGCTTGTCCTCAAGTGAAAGCTGATATCGATAAATATGTCCACATGTTTAGAGATAGAGGTGTGGATAAAAATAAAATACGGATAGGGCATGATGATCATTCTTAGAACAGCAACATATACATATATTGTCATATGATCTCTTATGCTAAAGTAACAATTCATTCACAATTTCAAGTGTGAATCCGAAACTTTATTGAGAACCAACAAACTATAATCTCAGTCATTGAAGCAATTACAATTTATCATAACATCAGAAAGAGTCAATATAAGAGCTTTTCAGCAAGTCCACATACTCAACTATCATTTAGTCTTTCACAATTGCTAACACTCACGCAATATTTATGGTTACGAAGTTTTAGTCGGACACAGAGAAAGATAGGGGCTTATAGTTTTTGCCTCCCAACCTTTTACCTCAAGGGTAATGTCAACAATAATAGTTCATGAAAACTCACATCGAATTAGCTATATATATCAGGATCTTTCCAACACATTGTGCTTGCCAAAGGATAAAATGTAAAAAGGAAAGGTGAAGATCACCATGACTCTTGCATGAAGTATAAGACAAGAATAAAAGATAGGCCCTTCGCAGAGGGAAGCAGAGGTTGTCATGTGCATTCATGCTTGGATGCACGAAGTCTTAATGCAAAAGAACGTCACTTTATATTGCCACTTGTGATATGGACCTTTATTATGCAGCCCGTCGCTTTTATTTCTTCCACATCACAAGATCGTATAAAGCTTATTTTATCCACACTAATAAATCATACACATTTTGAGAGCAATTTTTATTTCTTGCAACGATGACAACTTACTTGAAGGATCTTACTCAATCCATAGGTAGATATGGTGGACTCTCATGTCAAAACTAGGTTTAAGGATATTTGGAAGCACAAGTAGTGTCTCTACTTGGTGCAGAAGAATTTGGCTAGCATGAGAGGGAAAGGCAAGCTCAACATGTTGGATGATCCATGACAATATAATTTATTTTAGATGTAAGAAACATAACCCATTACGTTGTCTTCCTTGTCCAACGTCAACTCTTTAGCATGTCATATTTTTAATGAGTGCTCACAATCATAAATGATGTCCAAGATAGTATATTTATATGTGAAAACCTCTTTTTTTATTACTACCTATTAATTGCAAGGATGACCAAAACTATGTTTGTCGACTCTCAACAACTTTTATTCATCATACTCTTTATATGTGAAGTCATTACTCTCCATAAGATCCATATGATCTCTTTATTTCTTTTTATTCTTTCTCTTTTATTTTATTCCCTCAAGATCATAGCAAGATAATCAAACCCTTGACTCAACACTAATCTTTATTATATATAGCTCACGGACTCAATTACATAGAAGGATCATAAAGCAAAACTCAAAACTAGATCATACTAAAACTTTATTCTACTAGTTCAAGATATTACCAAAATGATCGAACTAAGAAAAGTGGTAAAGACAAAAGTGATGGTGATACGATACCGGGGCACTCCCCCAAGCTTGGCAGTTGCCAAGGGGAGTGCCCATACCCATGTGTTTATGTCTCCTTCTTCGGGGGTGGTGATGTGATATTCTTGGCGATGATGCCCCTCAGGATACGATTCTCGTCCTCGAGCTTATTGACTTACTGCTTGAGGTCCATTAGTTCCTTACGGAGCTTGCCCGTGATGGCTAAAGCTACTTTCACCCAAGGATGTTGCATAGCTGCAGGAGAACAAGTAACACTCTTTTTCATATTTTCATAAGAAAGAAATGTAACATTGGAAGGGATGACCGAGTTTGGAATAGCTGAGCTCTATAGTTCCCCCATAGTGAATCCAACTCGGAAACGATAAGTGACTTCTTCATCCTCCTCCATGGCATCTATCCTTTTCAAGTCGGCCTCCATCTCTTCCTTAGTTGATGGCCCAAAGTGGTCAGCATAGCTGTTTGCTCTTGGCCCCGATGTCGGATGAGACACCTGACTCTCCCTGACTGACTCTTGAGAAGACATCTTACTCTAATCTGCAGCAGAAACAACTGGAAACCAAGACAGAAGATATTTGCGTGATACGGTGGTCAAAACCTTCGGGAGATTATATAATGAATTTCTACCGACCAAAAGAAGTAGCATGCAAGAAAACGGAGTCCGGAGAGCACACGAGGTGCCCACGAGGCAGGGGCGCGCCCTCCACCCTCGTGGACGCCTCGTGTCCTTCCCGGACTACTTCTTATTTTCCTATTTTCTTAAATTTTGCAAAACAGAGAAAAATTGCTATTAGAACTGTTTTGGAGTCAGTTTACTTACCGTACCTCATGCCTATTCCTTTTCTGAGTCTGAAACATTCTGAAATGTCCGGGGTTATGGTTTCAATAACATTAGTTTCAACGTTTATAGGATTACCTGAGATATAATGTTTGATTCTTTGACTGTTCACCACCCTCGGATTAGTGCCTTCGAAGTTGTTGGTTTTTATGGCACCAGAGCGATAGACCTCCTCTATAACGTAAGGACTGATACGTCTTCGTTGTATCTTCTTTTCCAAACACTTTTGCCCTTGTTTTGGACTCTAACTTGCATGATTTGAATGGAACTAACCCAAACTGACGCTGTTTTCAGCAGAATTGCCATGGTGTTCTTTCTGTGCAAAAATAAAAGTTCTCGGAATGACCCGAAAATCAACGGAGATTATTTTTGGAATATATAAAAAATACCGGCGAAAAGATCCACGTCAGGGGGCCCACACCCTGTCCACGAGGGTGGGGGCGCGCCTACCCCCCTGGGCGCGCCCCCTACCTCATGGGCCCCCTGATGCTCCACCGCCGTCCATCTTTTGCAAAAGGATATTACTTTTGTTTTTGATGATGATTGTTTAGAAGCCTTTGAAACACTAAAGAAAGCCTTAATTTCTGCACCGATTGTTCAACCACCTGATTGGAACTTGTCTTTTGAAATTATGTGTGATGCTAGTGATTATGCTGTTGGTGTTGTTCTAGGACAAAGAGTTCATAAGAAACTGAATGTTATTCATTATGCTAGTAAAAATCTAGACAGTGCTCAATGAAATTATGCTACTACTGAAAAAGAATTCTTAGTAGTGGTGTTTGCTTGTGATAAATTTAGACCTTACATTGTTGATTCAAAAGTAATTTTTCACACCGATCATGCTGCTATTAAATATCTTACGGAAAGGAAAGATGCTAAACCTAGACTTATTAGATGGGTTCTCTTGCTACATGAAGTTGATTTACATATCACTGGTAGGAAAGGAGCTGAGCATCCCGTAGCTGATAACTTGTCTAGGCTTGAAAATGTGCCTGATGACCCACTACCTATTGATGATAGTTTTCCTGATGAGCAGTTAGCTGCAATAAATGTTGCTCAGAACACTCCTTGGTATGCTGACTATGCTAATTACATTGTTGCTAAATATTTACCACCTAGTTTTACCTATCAACAAAAGAAATAATTCTTCTATGATTTCAGACACTACTTTTTGGATGACCCACATTTTTATAAAGGAGTAGATGTTATTATTAGACGTTGTGCACCTGAGAACAAATAGGGACAAATCCTATGGAAATGTCACTCCGAAGCTTATGGAGGGCACCATGTTGGAGATAGAAGTGCTCACAAGGTATTGCAATCTGGATTTTATTGGCCTACTCTTTTAAAGGATGCCCGTAAGTTCGTCGTATCTTGTGATGAATGCCAAAGAATAGGTAATATCGGTAAGCGTCAAGAAATGCCTATGAATTATTCACTTGCTGTTGAACCATTTAATGTTTGGGGATTTGATTACATGGGACCTTTTCCTTCCTCTAATGGGTATACATATATTTTGGTTGCTGTTGATTATGTTACTAAATGGGTAGAAGCTATTCCAACCAGTAGTGCTGATCACAACACCTCTATTAAAATGCTTAAGGAAGTTATTTTCCCAAGGTTTGGAGTCCCTAGATATTTAATGAATGATGGTGGTTCACACTTTATTCATGGTGCTTTCCGTAAAATGCTTGCCAAGTATGTTGTTAACCATAAAATTGCATCACCTTATCATCCTCAGTGTAGTGGTCAAGTTGAACTTAGCAATAGACAAATAAAATTAGTTTTGCAAAAGACTGTCAATAGGTCCCGAAAGAATTGGTCTAAGAAATTAGATGATGCACTTTGGGCTTATAGAACAACATATAAAAATCCTATGGGTATGTCTCCTTATAAAATGGTTTATGAAAAAGCTTGGCATTTGCTTCTTGATTTAGAACATAAAGCATATTGGGCAATCAAAGAACTCAACTACGATTTCAAACTTGCCAGTGAAAAGAGGTTATTTGATATTAGCTCATTAGATGAATGGAGAACCCAAGCTTATGAAAATGCCAAGTTGTTTAAAGAAAAAGTCAAAAGGTGGGATGATCAGAGAATCCAAAAGCGTGAGTTTAAAGTAGGAGAATATCTTCTTTTGTAAAACTCTCATTTTGGATTCTTTGCAGGAAAACTCATCTCAAAATGGCAAGGCCCCTATTTCATCGAGGAGGTTTATCGTTCTGGAGCCATCAATAAAACACTATAACACTGACGGTACTAACCCGAAGGTTGTTAACGGGCAACGAATAAAACACTATATCTCAGGTACACCCATTAATGTTGAAAGTAATATTATCCAAACTATGACACTGGAAGAACACATAAAAGAGTCCTTCCGGAACACTCCAGAATTTTGAAAATAAGGAGGTACGTGATACGGTAAGTAAACGGACTCTGAAAAAGCGACACAAATATTTTTTGTCAGTTTTGGAATATTTAGATAAAGGAAAATAAAAAACTTCCAGGAAGCGTATCCTGGTGGGAACAAGACACCAGGGCGCGCCTGGCAGCCAGGCGTGCCTCGGTGGGTTGTGCCCACCCGGGGTACCTTCCGGACTTCGTTTTTCTACAGCTTGCTTGTTTCCCAAGATAAAAAATCTTTATATACCCCCCGAACCAGTTGATCACCGTATCACGGAGAAACCTTCTGTTTTCTTTTCTTGCTGCTTTCCTGTCAGATCTGAAAATATGTCGTCCCAAGACTCCGAGGGTGAGAGCTATGCCGTTGATTTCATTGCAAACCCCAAGTCCTATGAGGATGTGGAGCATTATGGCTAGACCACACAGGAAGAGGAAGACCATTATCCTAGGGAGAAGCATGAGACGAGCTAAGAAGAAGACGAACCTCCGCTACCTTAACCTGGGGACATGCATGTGGAATTCAAGAAGTCAAGCCTCCCCAATAAAGCAAAGAGGCCAAAGGTTCAGTTTATACCTTTTCACCTTTTGCAGGAATGCAAGCAGGACCTATGTAAGAGGGTACTGGAGCTCGAGCAGGAGGTTGGTGAATTGAAGGAGGAAAATTCCATCCTCAAGCGTAAGCTAAGGAAGAAAGACAAGATCCGTTCTACACCACCACCACCTTCTTCTTCATCACAAAAAGAGAATTGAGTATCAGGTATGGGTACTTGTCGGTGTCAAAACTGGCGGATATCGGGTAGGGGTTCCCGAACTATGCGTCTAAGGATCGAAGGTAACAGGAGGCATGGGACATGATGTTTACCCAGGTTCGGGCCCTCTTAATGTAGGTAATACCCTACTTCCTGCTTGATTGACTTAGATAAGTATAGGGGTTACAAGAGTTGATCTACCTCGAGATCATAGTGGCTAAACCCTAAATGCCTAGCATGTATGATTTGTCCTAGCCTCTATGGACTAAACCCTTCGGTTTATATACACACCAGAGGGACCTAGGGTTGTACAAAGTCTATTTACAGAGAAAGGAAAATACACATCTGGACGCCAAGCTTGCCATCCACGCAAAGGAGAGTCCCATCCGGACATGGGGGAAGGCCTCCTATCTGGTATCATTACGGCCCATCAGTACAGCCCACGACAGATAATCTGGATCCCCGAGGACCCCTGTGACGCCCCCGATTCAACCGTGCACTAATCATACATGCAAATGTGTACAATCAAGATCGGGGACTCACGGGAAGATATCACAACACAACTCTAGATACAAATTAAAATAATACAAGCTTCATAGTACAATCTAGGGGCCTCGAGGGCTCGAATACAAGCTCAATACACAAGCGTCAGCGGAAGTACAGACATAAGTTAGACAAGACTGCCTTAAGAAGGAAAACACAAAAGCAACAACGATCGAAGAGGCAAGGCCTCTTGCCTGGGACCTCCTAACTACTCCTGGTCGTCGGTGGCCTCAATGTAGTAGTATCCGTCGGTGATGGCATCTCGCTCCAAGGATCCACCATCTGGTTGCAACAACCGGAAATAAGAAAGAAGGGGGAAAATAGGTAGCAAAGCAACTGTGAGTACTCATCCAAATTACTCGCAAGCATCAGAACTATACTAAGTATGAATTGGTATCAAATGGAAGGATTGTATCTGTGGACTAAACTATAGAATGCCAGAATAGAGCGGAAGGCCTAGCCTGTCAAAGACTAGCATCTTCAAGCGACTCCAAGCATCTTGCAGCATGTAGAAGAGTAAAGAATAACATTTTAACTAACAAGCATGTCGTAGCAATAACGCCCAGATATCCTTCCTCGACTCCCTACGAGAAAGCAATCCCGGAGCCATATATCTGAAATATCCATTTCTAGATGTGATAGATCAGGATATAAGTCTGAATGTCTATTACCGTGGACACGACTATTAATAGATAATCTTCCCTCAGGGGTGCTCCACGTTTTCCAACACACTTGATTACTCTAGCCGGACACACTTTTCTGGGTCAATGCCTGGCCTCGGAAGATCAACATGTCATAGCCCTACCTAGGCTCAGCAGAGAGGTCCCCGCCGGTCTACATCCTAAGCACTCCAGGGTCTGGGCCCATCACCGTTGCACTCCGGATCATTGCCTACAGGGCGATATAGGTGACCTCCACTGGGGCGCCGACCAGGCCGTGCCGCAATTCTGAACTGGACGTCTGACAAAGCTTCAGCTAATATTACGACGTCGAGGCCCATAACTATTCTCGTGTGGTGGTTAGTGCGTAAAGGCCAAAGGCCAACTCAGAACAAATACCCAAACCATAGTGTATTATTAGCTTGCGGAGAGGAGCACAGACTCACGGTAGATGTGACCCCGTCCATAATGGCCGACCATGCCACATAATTATCTTGCGGGTGCTCTCCGGGCCCGCCCGACTTTCACCAAGGTCTCAACTAAAGTCAAGGTATCCATGTGTCCAAACATCAAGGGGGAAACCCAAGGAATCACCCTCGGTGGATTCCACTCGATGTAATCATCAAGGTGAACAAAAGAGGAACCACCCTCGAGGTTCACACTCGAGGGGTTGCACGACAGAGTCGTATCAGAAGTGGTTAAGGAGGAATTACCCTCGATGACCACGACCGAATAGCTACACTATAGAGTTATCATTAGGAGTGCGTTATGAGGTATCACCCTCGGCACTCGATAGTATCTCTGCAGAGTCGAGCAACAGAGGGGTGTGATGTGATGTGTTGTGAGGTGTCGGGCTCTGGTCGTCAATCTTGTTGATCGACTCGTCGATGATGAAGTAGTGGCAATAAGGACATGGTGGGGGGAGGGTCACTGATGGATCACTAACCAACCTATACTAAGCAGTTAAGGATAAACAGGTAAGGTACAATGAGTAGGTTACAAAAGCAGGCTATGCATCAGAAAAGGAGCAAACAATAACAGTAGCAAAATCTAATGCAAGCATGAGTAAAAGGAATGGGCAATATCGGGATGATCAAAAGGGGGGCTTGCCTGGTTGCTCAGGCGAGAAGGAGGGGTCGTCGGTGACGTAGTCGATCACAAGGGCATCGGCATCAGTCTCGGGGTCTACCGGAGAGAAGAGGGGGAAGAAACAGTAAATACAAGCAAACATAAGCATGACATGACGATAAGGGTGCTAGGGGTGTTCTAACGCGGTGCTACACGATACCGGGGAAGGGGGAACACATCGAAGAAAGTTTCCCCAAAGTTTGGCATTTTCGAACAAACAAACCAGAAGGGGAAGGTTGCATGTTCCCTATGCTAGGGACATGTGGCGGATGAACGTACCACGAAATTGGATTCATCTCGTCATTCGGAGAAACTTTCATGTATAAAACTTTTTCATCCGAGTTATGGATTAATTTATATTAATTTCAAAAGATTTAGCAATTTTTCAGAAATGATTATTAATTCTGAAAAAGGTGAAATTGCTATGTGCACCCGGTAAAGTGTACACAGTAGGGCTATTAGAGGCTGATAGTGGGTCCAGGGGGTCCCAGTTGATCAGTTAAAGTTTGACTGGTCAATAGAGGGAGGGCCCCTTGTCATTTTCAGCTAACTTAACTACCAGGCTTAAATCAGAATAATCAACTATTAATTAAGCTAATTAAGCAAATCAATTAAATTAATTTGTTAATTAATCATTTTTATTATTTTTAAATGTTTTCAGAGGGGTGGACCCTATCTGTCAACTCCCTAGGGGGCCAACCGGGTGGTCGGTAAACGGGCGCCGGGCGGTGACCCGACTTGGCTGCGGCCCAAGCCAACCGCGGCTGAGTTCATCCAGACCGACCGCCGGCGAGCGAGTGGCGCCGGCGGGGCGTCGAGTTGGAGGCTTGTGCAGGGGCCAGTAGTGGCCGGCGGGGTGGAGTGGGAGGTCGGGGTGGCGAGCGGCAACGAGAGGCAAGCGGGCGCGAGGTGCGGACTACGGGGTTCACGGCGGACGAGCGAGGCCACTGCGGCTAGCGCGCAGCGGCCGGCGTCTACGAGGTCGGGCGGTTGTCGGCAGCTGCCAACGCAGAGGCGAGGCGAGCGTGAAGGAGCAGTTTAGTAGGGGCTGAGCGAGGTGAGCACGGGACGGGCGAGAGGGAGCGCGAGCGCACGAGGGGGAGGGCGCGGGTGACCGCGTTGAGCGGCGGCAGCCAGGTCCACGTGCGCGCACGACGGTGATAGGAGAAAGGGGAGAAAGGGGACGATGGCTCTCACTTGCGAGCAGGGAAGAGGGCGACAAGGCGCGTTGGCGTCGGTGAGGGAGAGGCGGTGGAGCAGCGCCGATGAGGTGGCGGAGCACGGCGGCAACGAGGCGACGCCGGGGTGGGCGCCGGCGTTGGAGGCGAAGGGCAGCGCGGGATCGGGCCCCTCCCCAATCCAGAACCAGGTGTGGGGGGCGCCGGGGAGGAGGTCAATGCGTCCGACGAGGGGGCGGATCTTCAAGCGGCGGTGGCGATTGGCGGGGCGAGTCGGGGTTGCCCCGATCCGATCGAGAGGGGGGAGAGAGGGGCGTGTTCGAGGGAGAGGCGATCGTGCGGGGGGAGTGGGGACATATTTTCGGGCTAGGCCATGGTGAGGGAGTGGGGGGTTATGCAGGGGGTGAGTGGGGCATGTAGGTCGGCCTGGGGTTACCGGGGCCGAGGCCCAGTGAGGGACGGGGGCCTCTCCCTTTTTTGGCATCTTCTTTTCTTTTATTTACGTATCTTAATTTTGAATCTGGAACCGTCTTTGAGTCAACGCTTGCTTAACAACAGCAAAAATAGATGACATGGCACCATTAGCATAGTTACTGTTGCATAATTATCCGTGCGTTACAATTATCCTCCACTACAAGAAATCTCTCCCCGAGATTTAGGATGTAGAAGGAAACAGTTCAGGGTATTCATCACGCAGGCGATCCTCGCGTTCCCAAGTGGCTTCATCTTCAGAGTGATGCGACCACTAGACCTTGAGGAACTTGATCGCCTTCTGACGTGTGCGACATTCAGCTTGGTCGAGAATGCAACTCAAGCACTTCATGGTCCACTTCTCGGATTGGGTCCTTGAAGTAGCGACGGAGCTGTGACACATGGAATACATCGTGAACTTGAGAAAGGTTCGACGGTAGTTCCAACTAGTATGCCACTTTTCCACGCCTTTCGAGAATAGTGAAAGGACCAATATAGCGAGGAGCTAGCTTGCCCTTGATCCAGAAGCGGTGAGCACCTTTCATCAGCGTGACACGAAGATAAGCCTTCTCACCAGGTTGATAGACCATGTCTTTGTGATGATGGTCATACTGACTTTTCTAACATGATAGAGCAGTCCTGAGATTCTCGTGAATAATGCGGACTTGTTCTTCGGCGTGTTGGATAATATCCAAACCAAAGAGTGGACATTCCCCAGTTTCTGACCAGTTCATAGGGGTTCGACACTTTCGTCCATATAACACTTTGAAGGGGGCCATCTTCAGACTAGCTTGATAGCTTTTGTTGTAGGAGAACTCAGCATACGGGAGAGATTCCTCCCATTTCTTGCCAAAGGAAATAACACAAGCTCGAAGCATGTCTTCGAGAACTTGATTGACGTGTTCAACTTGTCCCTGCGACCGAGGGTGAAAAGTGGTGCTGAAAGATAGATGAGTTCCCATAGCTTCTTGGAAACTTGCCCAGAATCTTGAAGTAAATAAGCGGCCACGGTCTGAGCTGATTGCTAGCGGAATACCATGGAGTGAGACAATTCTGGACATGTAGAGAGTTGCCAGCTGACTAGGAGTGATCGTCTCTTTGACGGCCAAAAAATGTGCAACTTTGGAAAGCCGGTCAATGACAACAAGTATATCATCATTACCCTTATGCGATTTGGGAAAACCAGTGACGAAGTCCATTTCAACATGGTACCATTTCCATTCAGGAATAGAGATAGGTTGCGGAGTTTTAGCAGGCCTTTGATGTTCTGCTTTGATACGATGAAAAACATCACATTCAACAACATAGCAAGCAATATCTTGCTTCATGTTTGACCACCAGAATCTCTGACGAATGTCTTGGTACATCTTGGTGCTACCTGGATGAATAGAAAGAGGTGGATCATGAGCTTCTTTCATAATTTCCTGAATCATATCCAGGTTGTCCTTTGAAGGAACAACTAGACGACCTTTGAAGAACAAGGTGTCATCATCTTCAATAGTGAAGAACGAGGGCCTTCCTTCTGCGAGGTAGCGCTTAATCTTCTCAACTTGAGAGTCATACTTCTGCAGTCTCATGATGCTCTCCACGAGATCTGGTTTGACAACTAGGGTATTGAGGTAAGCCTGGTAAATGACACGGAGGTTCATCTTGCGGAACTCCTTAGGAGGGGGAGTGAGTGCACCCGCAGGAACAGTATGGAGGTTCAGCTTTCTGAATTCTTCAACAAGCGAGGGCTGAACTTTGCAAACCTCGAGATGGTTGCAATATGTCTTGTGGCTCAAGGCATTAGCCAATACATTAGCCTTGCCTGGTGTATAGGAAATACCCAAGTCAAAATCTTCTACCATCTCCATCCATCTCTGCTAACGGAGGTTCAGGTCTGGCTGGGTAAACAGATACTTTAGACTTTGGTGGTCGGTGAAGATCTCACAGCATTTACAGAGAAGGTAATGTCGCCACTGCTTCAGTGCATGTATGACTGCAGCAAGCTCGAGGCCGTGAACTGGGTAGTTCTCTTCGTGAGGGTGCAATTGACGAGAGGAATACACAATCACTCTGCGCTCTTGCATTAGGACATAGCCCAATCCTTGTCGCTAAGCATCGCAGTAAATGACAAAATCATTCTTAGTATCGGGAGGAGCAAGCACTGGGGCAGAAGTCAGCCTATCTTTGAGTGTCTGGAAACTTTCCTAACACTTTTCTGTCCAATCGAACTTGACACTCTTGTGAAGAACACCAGTCAGGGGCTTTGCAATCTTGGAGAAGTTCTTGAAAAATCAACGGCAATAGCTGGCGAGTCCGAGAAAACTTCAGACTTGTTTGACATTCTTCGGAGGAGTCCAATCGAGAATAGCTTGAACTCGCTCAGGGTTGATGGCAATACCATCCTTGGAGATGACATGCCCAAGATAGGTCACTTCGGGTAGCCAGAATTCACACTTAGAATACTTGGCATATAGTTGATGTTCTCGAAGCTTTTCCAGAACAAGTCGAAGGTGTTCAACATGTTCTTCTTTATTCTTTGAATATACCAGTATATCATCCAGATAGACCACGACAAACTTGTCGAGGTATTCCATGAATATATAGTTCATCAATCGGGAGAACATTGTTGGAGCATTGGTTAAGCCGAAAGACATGATGGTGTACTCGTAAGAACCATAGCAAGTTATGAAGGTGGTTTTGGGAATATCTTGTTCACGAACACGTATCTGGTGGTAACCCAACCTCAAATAAAGCTTAGAGAATACTGAGGAACTAGCAAGTTGATCATACAGGTCATTGATTCTGGGAAGCGGATACTTGTTCTGAATTGTTGCCTGGTTGATAGGTCGGTAATCTTGGACCAAATGATTCGTACCATCCTTCTTCTTGACAAAGAGAGAAGGTGCTCACCAAGCAGATGAACTAGGATGAATTAAGCCCTTGCTAAGAGATTTGTTGATTTCCTCCTTAAGCTCAAGGAGTTCATCCAGCGGCATCTTGTATGGCCACTAGGAGTAGTGCCCGGCTTCAAGTCTATGATGAATTCGATAGCTCTAACATGGGGTATTCCTAGAAGTTCTTTTGAAAATACATCTTCAAAATCACGAACAACTGGAATGTTCTATATTCCCTCAAGAGGTGAATCATTCAATGCATTCAGAATATAAATCTGATTCTCGGCATCCTGAGCTGTTCGAGCTGAGTATTGGACTGTCTGGCTAGAAGGGTGTGTAAGTTGGACTTTCTTAGTGGCACAGTCGACCAAAGCATTATGGGATGTCAACCAATCCATACCAATAATGATGTCTATGTTGGAAGGTCCTAGTATAATGACAGAAACTGGATAAAGTAGACCTCCAATCTCGATTTGGTTGCGAGGGCTTACCATTGAGGTTTGCCACTTGGATCCCAGAGATTGAACCGCTAAAGGAGTGGGTAATTTCTCCATGTATAACTCATGTGATTGAGCAAATTGTTGGGACACAAAAGCATGTGATGCTCCTGAATCAAAGAGAATAGAAGCTGGCACTGAATTAACGCGAAGGGTACCCATCACAATTTTTTGGCACTCACGAGCTTCGTCAATTTTGACATGGGTGACTTGACCACCACTCAGAGTAGGCTGTCTGGCACTACAATTTCTGATAGGATAGTTTTGACGACCCTTCCCAGGGCCAGCAAGAGGATGTGAAGCATTTTGGGGTTGACCCTGGCGGCAGTTGAGAGCAAGGTGCCCTGGCTGTCCACACTTGCGGCATAAACCATCATTATGGGAAGGAGCTACAACATTGGAGTGTCCACCCTGAATCGTTAGTTGTCTCGGCGGCGGAGGCAAACGAGGTGCAGCATAAGACGGCTTGGTGTTGGAGCAGGTCAGTGATGAACATTGTGTGGGATCCAGACTCGACGTTTTTGATCATTCTGACTCGAGGATGGACCAACATCTCGAGTACGCATGAGCGATTCCTGGTACTCAGTCAGACCAGTTTTAGTTCAGAAAGCTTGGCTAACAAGCGTCACATACTCTACGCAATCATGAGCAACAAGTGCGAGCTTTATATCGAGACGTAGTCCTTCATGGAATTTCTCTTGCTTGCGAGCGCCAGTGCAAACGTCATCTTCAAGGAATTTCCTCTGGTATTCATCCACGGTCATTGTGCCCTGTGAGAGTTTGCAGAACTCCTTCCTCTTCTGGTCTATTAGACCTTGGGGAATGTGCCGTGCATGGAAGGCTAACTGAAATTCCTGCGAAGAGGTTATAGTCTCTGTAGGCAGCATACCCCTGTGGCTTTCCCACCATTGAGTAGCTGGACCCTTCATGTGGAATGTCGCAAAGGTGACGTAACTGGCAGGGGCAACATTAGCTGACTCCATCTCATGTTAACATGATGTCACGAAGCCAATCATAAACATCCATAGAGTTGGTGGAGTTAGAGAAAATGGACGGGTTGAGGCGCACAAATTTTGGCAGTGTTGTTGGGGCAGGCTGTTGATGAACATTCTGGTTTGGAAACTGAGCCATTACTCCAGTCATAAACTAACGATTCATCTCAAATTGTTGCATCATTGCGGAAATATAAGGTGGAGGTGGAGGATCGTCAGCCATCCTATTAAAGACATTAGGGAGCAGTTTTAACAAGAGGTCGGAGCAGGTGTATGGAGTCATTGATGATGTAACTCGAACAATGAGTAAGGGCACAGTATGTAAAAAGCAATAGTCATTAAAAACATATAGATACATATATAGATCCAATTACACGTTGTTAGTATGAGTTCAAACAAGAGAATCATCCTAGACATACTAGGAGGCACACTTGCACGCGATGGAGGGTTACAACAACGGGACATAGCAAAGGCTACATCAACGTCGGAGAAAACCACTAGAGCGATGAATCTGCAGGGGACGATGCAGGGTGACCTCGATAAAAGGATCCTGCGGCTCGTGAACAAAGTGAAGCAGACCGTGGCTCCCAATTCAAGAAAGACTTAATACAAATCTCTGGATGGATGCGATCACGAGAACCTAGGATAGAGTTAAAAAAATCATTTAACCCGAATAGAAGAGAGAACAGAGTCCCAGAGTATAGAAGAGAAGCAAAAGATCCTAATCCCACCCAATGGCGACGTGGGCTCGTAAGCCACACAGCCATGTTAGTAAAACTGTTTTGCAATGACTAGACTCAACTTCGGCCAAGGAGTTGGAAAGGGGGTTCCTACAGGCAATCGGATCTGATACCAACTTGTGACGCCCCCGATCCAACCGTACACTAATCATACACGCAAATGTGTTCAATCAAGACCAGGAACTCACGGGAAGATATCACAACACAACTCTAGATAAAAATTAAAATAATAGAAGCTTCATATTACAAGCCAGGGGCCTCGAGGGATCGAATACAAGCTCAATACACAAGCTTCAGTGGAAGCAACAATATCTGAGTACAAACATAAGTTAGACAAGACCGCCTTAAGAAGGCAAACACAAAAGCAACAACGATCGAAGAGGCAAGGCCTCCTGCCTAGGACCTCCTAACTACTCCTAGTCGTCGGCGGTCCCCATGTAGTTGTATCCGTCGGCGATGGCATCTAGCTCCAAGGATCCACCATCTGGTTGCAACAACCGGAAAGAAGAAAGAAGGGGGACAAGGGGTAGCAAAGCAACCATGAGTACTCATCCAAAGTACTCGCAAGCATCAGAACTATACTAAGCATCCATTGGTATCAAATGGAAGGGTTGTATTTATGGACTGAAGTGCAGAATGCCGGAATAGAGGGGAAGGCCTAGCCTATCGAAGACTAGCATCTTCAAGCGACTCCAAGAATCTTGCAGCATGTAGAAGAGTAAAGAATAGCATTTTAATTAATAAGCATGTTGTAGCAAGAACGCCCAGAGATCCTTCCTTGACTCCCTACGATAAAGCAATCCCGGGGCCATATATCTCAAATATCCATTTCTAGTTGTAATAGATTAGGATATAAGTATGAACGTCCGTTACCATGGACACGGCTATTAATAGATAATATTCCCTGCAGGGGTGCACCACGTTTTCCAACACGCTTGATTACTCTGGCCGGACACACTTTTCTGGGTTAATGCCCACCTAAGAAGATCAACACGTCGTATCCCTACCTAGGCTCAACAGAGAGGTCCCCGCCGGTCTACATCCTAAGCACTTCGGGGTCTGGGACCATCGCCCGTTGCACTCCGAATCGATGCGTGCAGGGAGATATAGGCCACCTCCACTGTGCCGCCGACCAGGCCATGCCGCAATACTGAATTGGACGTCTGACAAAGCTTCGGTTGATACTACAACATCGAGGCCCGTAACTATTCTCGCGTGGTGGTTAGTGCGTAAAGTCCAAAGGCCAACTCAGAACAAATACCCAAACCATAGTGTATTATTAGCTTGCGGAGATGAGCACAGACTCACGATCGATGTGACCCTGTCGCCCTGTCTCATGGATAGGGATGGCAATGGGTCGGGTTTGAGGCGGGTGGAGCTGGTCGAAATCCAACCCATGACCCATCTTCCTACCCTCTGCCCATCCACCAAATTATCCATGGGCACAACTTGTGCCCATGCCCAAACCCGCTGGATACCCACATACCCATGGAGCTCCATGGGCATAGAAAAGTCAACATGAAGCCTTCGCAAAGATCAAATCAACTCATCATCATTCACTCACAAATGACAACATAAGTTACATGCATAAGTAGGTAACAAGTAATACGATGAGTCCTTAAGTGTGACATACCAGAGGTTGATTCTGTAGCATATAGCTCATGGCACAAGTTGCATATTTCCTGCCATCTCCCATTGATCTGCTCTTTCTACTATCACTGGCATTTGGCCCCACATGTCATACGGGTATCCATCGGATATCCATGGTGCACAAACTATAACCATGCCCAACCCGTCTGTTCGTGGGTATCCATATCCATGGACCCATGGGCAGAAATGTGCTCCATACCCTTTCCCAACCGGGTCGGGTATCCATGGGTATCCAGATCCATGGATAAAATTGCCATCCCTACTCATGGACTTACGACAAGGGCCCAGAATGCCAGACCGTGCCATGTAATTATCTTGCGGGTGCTCTCCGGGCCCGCCCGACTTTCACCAAGGTCTCAAGTAAAGTCAAGGTAACCGTGTGTCCAAACATCAAGGGGAAAACCCGAGGAATCACCCTCGGTGGATTCCACTCGATGTAATCATCAAGGTGAATGTAAGAGGAACCACCCTCGAGGTTCACACTTCAGGGGTTGCATGATAGAGTCGTATCGGAAGTGGTTAAGGCGGAATAACCCTCGATGACCACGACCGGATAGCTACACTACAGAGTTATCATTAGGAGTGCGTTATGAGGTATCACCCTCGGCACTAGATAGTATCTCTGCAGAGTCGATCAACGAAGGGGGCGTGATGTGATGTGAGGTGTCAGGCTCTGGTCGTCGATCACGTTGATTGACTCATCAATGATGAAGCAGTGGCAACAAGTACAAGGTGGGGGGAGGGTCACTGATGGAACACTAACCAACATATACTAAGCAGTTAAGCATGAGTAGTTAAGGTACAATGAGCAGGATACAAAAGCAGGCTATGCATCAGAAAAGGAGCAAACAATAACAGTAGCAAAATCTACTGCAAGTATGATAGAAAGGAATGGGTGATATCGGGATGACCAAAAGGGGGGCTTGCACTACAAAAAAAGACACTTCCGTGACGATACGTGTTTGTCACAGTTCGTCACGTTTTCTGTCATGCATGTACATCCATGACATTTTTATGATAGAATCAAGATAGTCATACCTGTTGAGGGAGTCCTGGATTAGGGGGTCTCCGGACAGCCAGACTATCTCCATTGGCCGGACTGTTAGACTATGAAGATACAAGATTGAAGACTTCATCTCGTGTCCGGATGGGACTCTACTTGGCGTGGAAGGAAAGCTAGGCAATACGGATATGGATATCTCCTCCTTTGTAGCCGACCTTGTGTAACCCTAACCCTCTCCGGTGTCTATATAAACCAAAGGGTTTTTAGTCCGTAGGACAACAACCATAACATACAATCATACCATAGGCTAGCTTCTAGGGTTTAGCCTCTCTGATCTCTTGGTAGATCTACTCTTGTACTACCCATATCATCAATATTAATCAAGCAGGACGTAGGGTTTTACCTCCATCAAGAGGGCCCAAACCTGGGTAAAACATCGTGTCCCCTGCCTCCTGTTACCATCCGGCCTAGACGCATAGTTCGGGACCCCCTACCCGAGATCGCCGGTTTTGACACCGACATTGGTGCTTTCGTTGAGAGTTCCTCTGTGTCGTCGTTGTTAGGCTTGATGGCTCCTACTATCATCGATTGCGATGCGGTCCAGGGTGAGACTTTTCTCCCCGGACAGATCTTCGTATTCGGCGACTTTGCACTGTGGGCTAATTCGCTTGGCCATCTGGAGCAGATTGAAAGCTACGCCCCTGGCCATCAGGTCAGATTTGGAAGTTTGAACTACACAGCCGACATCCCCAGAGACTTGATCTTCGACGGATTCGAGCCACAGCCAGGCGCGCCGCACTGTCGCGATGGGTATGATCTAGCTCTGCCGCCGAACAGTACCCCAGAGGCTGCGCCCGCATCATCTCCGACCCTTAGCTCAGAGCCAACTGCGCCAGTCGAGGACGGGTGGTTAGACGCTGCCTCAGGGGCTGCAGTCTCAACGGCGATCGAGCCAAACACCTGCCTAACCCTCTGCGCAGCCCGTGACTCCAAGGTGCCGGACTCCGAACCATCCGTGCCCCTGCCAATCGAATCGGATTGGGCGCCGATCATGGAATTCGCCACCGCGGATATCTTTCAGCACTCGCCCTTCGGCGACATTCTGAATTCACTAAGGTCTATCTCTTTGTAAGGAGAGCCCTGGTCGGATTATGGCCAATAGGATTGGGATGCGGACGATGAAGAAATTCGACGCCCACCCACCACCCACTTAATAGCCACTGTCGGCGACTCAACCGACATGCTCGACTTCGACTCCGAAGACATCGACGGTGTGGAAGACGATGCGAGAGGCGAAAAGGAACCACCGCCCACAGAGCGCTGGATGACCACCTCATCATATGACGTATACATGGTGGACACACCAAAAGAAGACAACGACGAGGAACGGAAGGACACACCGAAGGCTTGTTCCCTCGAGAAGCAGTCAAAGCGGCGGCGCAAGCGCCGCCCAAATCCCGCTTCGGTAGAAATAACGATCATACAGACCTAGCGTTGGAGCAGGGCGAACCACTGCCGGACCACGGCAATACGGAGAATCAAACCGAACAAACCAATTCTATCAAAGATTATAGTCCGGACGACATAACGCCAGACAAGCACCCGGAGCAGCAGAATGCCCGTCAAAGGCTTGTTGCCACCGCGAGGAGTCTGAAAAAGCAGAAGCAAAGGCTCAAGGCTGCGCAGGACACACTCCAAATTAGATGGAGCAAAGTACTCAACACAGCAGCGAAGTATGGCGGCAATCGCCCCACCAAGATCTACCCAAAGAGGAAGTTGCTACCTGAATTCGATGAGGAGGCCTCAGACCTCCCACAACCGAAAATAAAAATGGCCACCTAGCCGGATAGACGACCTCACGGCCAACATAGAGCGGCAAACAACGCCACCCACAAGCCAATACGCGATCCACGCAAGGGCTCGCACCAAAAGGACGGCGCAACGAGATCCATCTATGGACCACACAAGCGCGCCCCAGCATACGATGTAATACAACAAACATCCAAACAACACGGTACACCCAGATACAGGGGTGCCGCACACCCCCTATGTTTCACCGACGAGGTGCTGGACCATGAATTTCCAGAGGGATTCAAACCCGTAAACATAGAGGCATACGATGGAACAACAGACCCTGGGGTCTGGATTGAGGACTATATCCTCCATATCCATATGGCTCGAGGAGATGTTCTCCACGCCATCAAGTACTTACCCCTCAAGCTCAAAGGGCCAGCTCGTCACTGGACTCTATTGGAAGCCTCCCCGAAAACTCCATTGGAAGCTGGGAAGAGCTCGAAGACGCTTTTCGGGCAAATTTTCAAGGGACTTATGTCCGACCTCCGGACGCGGACGATTTGAGTCATATAACTCAACAGCCCGGAGAGTCAGCCCGAAAACTTTGGAACATGTTTCTTACTAAAAAGAACCAAATTGTCGACTTTCCGGACGCCGAAGCCTTGGTAGCTTTTTAAGCATAGCATTCGTGACGAATGGCTTGCCAGACACCTCGGCCAAGAAAAGCCGAGAACAATGGCAGCATTAACAAGCCTCATGACCCGCTTTTGTGTGGGCGAGGACAGCTGGCTAGCCAGATGTAGCACCAGCGACCCCAGTACATCTAAAGTTAGAGATGGAAATGGGAAATCATGGCGCAACAGCAATAACAAACACCGGAATAAAGAAGACAACACGAAGAGCACGGCAGTAAACGTCGGATTCAAAAGCTCTCGGCCAGGTCAGCAAAAGCCGCCCTCTAAAGGCGCCAGAGACGAACTGTCCAGCCTCAACAAAATTCTGGACCAAATATGTCAGATACATAGCACCCCTGGTAAACCCGCCAATCATACTCACAGAGAATGTTGGGTCTTCAAGAAGTCCGGCAAGCTCAACGCCGTACACAAGGGGGAGGATGCACCAAGCGAAGACGAGGATGAGCCTCTCAAGCAAGACACTGGGGAACAAAAGAAATTTCCACCAGAAGTCAAAACAGTAAACGTGTTACACGTGATCAAGGGGAGAAACAAAACGGCAGTCTCAGAAAAATATGCCCAAGGGCCTATCACCGCAGAGTCCTGCCACTGGTCGTCTCAACCGATCACTTTCGACCATCGTGATTACTCAGCAAGTAACCGCCATGCAGGATGGGCTGCCCTGGTATTAGACCCAATAATTGACGGATATCACTTCACACGAGTCCTGATGGAGGGTGGCAGCAGTCTAAACCTGATATACCGGGATACAATCCGCGAAATGGGGATATACCCAACAAAAATTTGCCAAAGCAATACTACCTTTAAAGGAGTAACACCAGGCCCAGGGGCTCATTGCACGGGCTCCCTGCTACCAAAGGTTATATTCGGCTTCCCCGATAACTTCCGTAGCGAACATTTAACCTTCCACATCACTCCGTTCCAAAGTGGCTATCAAGCACTGCTCAGACGTGAAGCTTTCGTTCGCTTTAATGCAATACCGCACTACGCTTCCCTCACACTCAAGATGCCCGGCCCACGTGGCATCATTACAGTGAACGGAAGTATTAAGCGATCTTTGCGCGCCGAAGAGAGTGCGGCTGCCTTGGCAGCCGCACACTGAAAACGGCCTGACCAACTAAAGCATTTATCACGTCGTCAAGACCTCGGACATGGTTAGACGAGTCCGGCGCAGCTATATGTAATTCATACCGGATCAATGGTCACACCCCTATTACAAACACAAGGGGCTCAACGCGCATAGACAAGTGGCAATTTTTACTCTTCTTGAATTATACATGGTTTCTTTAAAAACTGTCCTTTCGCATGACAACTTTTTCACCTAAGTTCCTCTCCTTTACAGATGATCATCGGGCTACACCCATCCAAGATACGGCACAACGCAGACACAGGCGCAGACGTGCAGCAAGGACCCACTCCTAGGATTCTTTTTAGATTAAGAACCTGCGCAAACCTTTTTTTACTGTCTCTTGTTGATACATATCCACCGAATTGTCAGCACAGTTGAGAAGGATGCTGATGTCTTGGCATGTGGCCACGTCAGAATAATGCACGTACCTGGACACAAGGGGCTTCTTACAAAGGGCAGTATTCAGGCCCGGTTTATACCATAAAGACCGAATACCTTAGGGAATGTTCGGCGTCGCGAGTTTGGCCTTATATGCATCAGCTCCAAATCATTGTCTTTGGTCAAATGTTGGGTTTGCCCGGCTCCTGTGTTTTGGTGCCTTACGTTCTGCTTTATCGGCTAAGGTAGCACCAGGAGAACTATTGCGATTGTGCCCTGGTTCATCCGGACGAGCACCTCAGTAGAGAAAACCGAAAACTGACTGTCATGATATAGCGTGAGACTGGTCCACCACTCGATGACCTATCGGAATGTTAGAATTCCTCCGCCTTAATGAAGGGCTGTTTTCCGGCCAGGCATGTACGCACCCCGCGATCGGGAGAGTGCGGAGCCACCAGGGGCTAGCTAGTAGCCCCACTGTCAAACTCCTATGGCTAAGTGAAAGTGTTAAAGCATTATAGTCTGGTTGCCTCGTTTGCTACGCTATCACCTCCTTAATAAGACCAAGACGTTGGGTTAAGTGTGAACACGCGTTTTTCGCGAGCACCTCCGCATTATATGCGTGAGGGTTGAAGCCGATAGCTGGAATCTTTCAGGTTATACACATGTATACATAAACAACCGCATAGGAGGCATCATACTACTTTCAGGCAAAAGTATAAACATAGCCTTATAAAACTTCATAAAAGCATGGTGTTTACAATGAGAATACACATGACTCAAACATAATATTCTTCGAGCACTGGGCCTCTATCAAACGAGCACCCTCGAGAACCTCCTCGAAATAGTGCTCGGCAGCCACTTGGCCTATGGCCGAACCCTGCGCCGCAATAGTGGTAGCGTCCATCTCCGCCCAGTATGCTTTAACACGGGCAAGGGCCATCCGCGAGCCTTCTATGCATGCCGACCTCTTCATCGCAATAATGCGCAGCACCACACCAAGGAACTGTTGCACTAAGCTAAAATAGTTGTTCGGCTTTGGCTTTTCCGGCCATAGCTGATCCACAACAGACCTCATGGCGAGTCTAGACAACCTATTCAGTTTGGCCCATTCGGCTAGCTGGTCAGTCAATGAAAGCGGACGCTCTAGAACGTCGAATTGCGACCAGAACAGCTTGTCCACTTCATGATCTGTCTAACCTTGGAAGTACTTGGCTGCGTCGGCAGCGCTCGCCGCCTAATCCATATATGCATCTACCAAACTCCACAGCCGATCCAGAGGGGCATACCGTGGATCTCCGAACTTCCTCTGTAACATGAAGGGTTTCCCAGCTGCAATTTCCCCAGCTTCCGGGAGCTCCTCCTTCGCTCTCATAGCAGAACGGGTGTCTTTGTACGCCATCGTGGCCTTCTCAAGGTCCGTTGCCTTTGCTCGGTTTTCTTTTTCAAGGACCCGGCAACGGTCGGCAGTGTCTTTTAATTCTACGGCCATCTTGGCCATCTTCTCTTGGCTCTCGCAATGCGCGGCCTTCTCGGCTTTCAACTCTTCGGCCGCCTTCAAAGTAGCCGCATTACTAATCCTCACTTGTTCCAAAGCAGTCACAACATATTAAAGATACTGGCATCATGCTGCTCTTATTGTGTGACATTTACCAGAAAACATTACTTACCCCGTGATTCATCAAGCCGCTTGTTAACAAGCTCGATGTCGGCGTCTGCCGCATCCAGTTGCCGTTTTAATTTGGCAAACTCACTAGTTCGGCTAGCCACCGGAGCTTCCACCACCTGCACATAGGGGCAGTCTGGTTATTGCCTGGGAATATGATCCTCTGTTCGCTGCCGTTCTCGACGACAACCAGAGTCTCAGGGGCTACTATCTACACAGGGCCCACCTAACATGTGCAATACTATCACATATTATCTCACGTACCTCAAAGCCTGTTAGTAGACTTATAAAGGCTTCATGTAATCCGCTTTCGGCGGACGAAATTCTCTCGATCACCGCACCCATCAGCGTACGGTGTTCTTCTAAGCTGGCCGCTCGCCCCACCAGCTCCCTCAGAAAGTCCGACCGCATACCAGACGGTGCTGGACTCTTTTGTCTGCTCTCTTCGGGAGCCGGACGCTGGGGACTTCAGGGGTCTATGGGATTATCTTCTGGCCTCACCCGATCCGGAGAGGCCCTCCGTGATGACACTTCGGGGTCGCCCGCTTCTTGAGCGGAGGAGTCCAGGGGAGGCGTTTCGCTCTCCATCATCTCTGGGAGAAGATCCCCCGAAGACAAGCTCAGCTGAGAGGGGCTAAGGCCCGAACTGCAAGATATATGCGGTGGTTATTTTCTTAGAAAAAAGATAGCATACCTTTACTATTAAAGTATTTTGGATCACTTACGACTCGTTGGACGGCTGATCCCCCCGCGGACTTTGTGCGGCAAAAGCACCCCCCGAGGCAGGACCCTCTGTGGGAGACTTCTTCTCCTGTTTGGAGGCTTCGGCTTCCGAATCCTCGGAAGCAGTCCTTTTCCTCCCTCAGTTGGAACGGGCAGCGATGGGGGCCCGCGTCCGCCATATTATCCACCCTGTATCTTCCTTCGAGGGCTCCGGGCAAGGTGCGACCTCGAGCATCTTTTCCAATACCGGATTTTCCAAACCCTCAGGGAGGGGGGCCAAACACCGAATCATCTTCGCCTTTGTTAGCCAGTCCTGGTCAAAAAGCAAACTCTCAGAAATAACTTCATGACGAATAAAAGATAGTGTGTTCGGTTAGAGGATTTCATACTTGTTCAGCGGCGCGGTTACTGCTCAGGCCCATGTCCTCGGTAATATCCGGACACTCTACTTGAGGTCCGAAGAATGACTTGTACATCTCCTCATGCGTCAGGCCGAGGAAACTTTGAATGGCACGCGGTCCCTCTGGATTGAACTCCCACAAGCGAAGGGACCGGCGTTTGCAAGGATGGACTTGACGAACCAGCATAACTTGTATTACCGCAACCAAATTAAAATCTCCCTCGAAGAGATCTCGGATGCGGCTTTGCAGTATAGGCACGTCCTTGGCTGGACCCCAGCTCAGACCTCTGCTAATCCATGACATCAGTTGTGGTGGGGGGCCCGAGCGGAAAGCGGGGGCAGCCGCCCACTTGGCACTTCTGGGAGCTGTGACGTAAAACCACTCCCGCTGCCATAATTTGGACACCTCTGGAAAGGAACCTTTCGGCCATGGAGCTCCTGCCATCTTGCCTATTGATGCACCTCCGCACGCTGCATTTTGCCCATCGATCATCTTCGGCTTCACTTCAAAGGTCTTGAGCCACAAGCCGAAGTGAGGGGTAATGCGAAGGAAGGCCTCACACACGACAATAAATGTCGAGATGTGGAGAAATGAGTCCGGATCTAGATCATGGAAATCTAGCCCGTAATAGAACATCAAACCCGTAACGAAGGGATCCAGAGTGAGGCCTAGGCCTCGGAGGAAGTGGGAGACGAACACGACGTTCTCGTTAGGTTCGGGAGTAGGGACGACCTGCCCTCGAGCAGGAAGCCGATGCGAAACCTCGGCGGTCAGGTATCTGGCCTCCCTCAACTTCTTGATGTCCTCTTCTGTTACGAAGGAGGGCATCCATCGGCCTTGAAGGCTGGATCCGGACATGATTGAAGATCCGGAGCACCTAACCTGGGCTTTGGGTGTTAGAACTCGAGGCGGGGGAAGGGTTCGATTGAGCACGAGAGGGAAAAAGTGAAAACCTTGTCCCTTTTTAAAGAGGGTGAATATCAAGCGTCCTCTCCGTATCCGTTTAGGACTTGCCTATAATCTAGGAGTCCTAGACACGGTTGGGTTACCCATGACCGCATTCATGAGAATACCATAATTGGGGGAACATGATCTCCTCTTCGACAAGACGTGTCAAGAAACCTCCTCGCGTTATGTGTGGAGCTGGTTGAAGAAAAACGGCTCGAATAATCGCCGGGCCATGACACAACGTCATGCTGCCAAAACGGGTTAGCAAATTGGATTTGCGAAAATATTATTCTCTCTACGGCGGTATGTGGAACTTATTTTGCAGGGTCGGACACTATCCTCGTATTCAAATTCTTCTGTGATGTATTCAGAGAAGGAACCCGCCTTGCAATGTCGAAGACAATACTGCGCGCCGGACTCATCGTCATTGAAGCCTGGTTTAGGGGCTACTGAGGGAGTCCTGGATTAGGGGGTCTCCGGACAACCGGACTATCTCCATTGGCCGGACTGTTAGACTATGAAGATACAAGATTGAAGACTTCGTCTCGTGTCCGGATGGGACTCTACTTGGCGTGGAAGGAAAGCTAGGCAATACGGATATGGATATCTCCTCCTTTGTAACCGACCTTGTGTAACTCTAACCCTCTCCGGTGTCTATATAAATCGAAGGGTTTTTAGTCCGTAGGACAACAACCATAACATACAATCATACCATAGGCTAGCTTCTAGGGTTTAGCCTCTCTGATCTCATGGTAGATCTACTCTTGTACTACCCATATCATGAATATTAATCAAGCAGGATGTAGGGTTTTACCTCCATTAAGAGGGCCCGTACCTGGGTAAAACATCATGTCCCCTGCCTCCTGTTACCATCCGGCCTAGACGCACAGTTCGGGACCCCCTACCCGAGATCGGCCGGTTTTGACACCGACACGTGTGCTATTGTAGAAGTGTTCCATGACATTACCAAAATTATCATCACAGAAGTTTCCACTTCCACGACGATAAATCACGCGGCATAGAAGTGCTTTCGTGAAGGGTGACCAACACGTGGCATCCACCATAACGGGTCGCCGTTAAGCTATCGGGTCTGGTTTTGGGAAATTTCCACGTGTAAAATTCTGATTGGCCGGAGGAAACACGACTCAGCTCGTCAGTGGGTCAGATAGGTGCCTATGATACGTCAACACGTGCGACGGGCCACCATTGGCCCATTTAGCTTACAAAGGCCGGCCCGTTTGACTTGGTCAAAACTTAGCAGGCTGGCCCATGAAACGCCTGTTAACGGTTTCTTCGCAAATAGCCCATTTTATGGCCCGGTAACTCATGGCCCGTTAGGGCCTACCTGAAATCGGCCCAACAACGTCATGTGGGCCGTCGAATATAACACCAGCCCATTGTCACATCCCTAGTTTCTGGCATTGCTCTATGCTAGCTTCATGTGTGCATCATGTCTATATTTTTGAAACTTGAATTGAGGAATATTGGAAGCCTCAAAACCCTAAATAAAAGAGGGGCAAAAACCCTAGAAATCTCATTCATTGCTCCAAAAATGCCTTTTTAAATGTTTGATAATTTTTGGTAAGGGTTCTGGTCCCAACCAAAATATTGAACATTTTTAAGGAATTATATTTGGGACTTTGGATTTAATTCATTAGCTATTTGAATTTGAATTATATTCATATAACTAGAATATAATTTCAAATACCCCTGAAATATTTTTATAAGCTTTTGGAAAAGTCCATCTAGCAATATAAAATATTCAGAGGAACTTTGGCATTGTTTGAATTATTATTTTTAATTCAAAACAGTGGCAAAAGAATTAAATAAAAGAAAAACAGAACAGAAAATAAAAGAAAAAGGAGAGAAGGAAGCTACCTGGCCTTACCGTGCAGCCCACCAGAGCCTGGCCCAGCTCCCCCACCTGACCAGCCCAGCCCATCTCCATCCCTCCTCCTGTCGCCTTCCTCCTCGCGCCAGTAGGCAGAGGAGGGACACCGCGACGCCGCCGAGCTCGCCACGCCACCTCCCTCCTTGCCGGCCTCACCGAGGCGCCTCGAAGCCTCCTCGGCATCGCTCTGGACCCCTGACCCCCTCTCGCTCTCCCTCGCCCTCATCCTCTCCCCTGGACCTCTCTCTCTCGCCAGCGAACACGCCCATCGCCGCCGTTCGCCGTTGCCGCGACCACCGCCACCCCCTCTCCTCTCCGACGCGCTCCCGAGCTCCGCCACGACGTCGTCGTCCTCTCCATCGAGTCACGCGGCGCCAGAAGCTCTGCTGCATCTCCAACGCCGCCGTTTCCGACCTCGGGTGCCGGTGATCCCCTCCGTCGATTCGCCGGACCCCGTGCCTCCCCTGCCTCGCCAGCAGCACCAGAAGAACCGCGGTGAGCCGCTGCATCGTTTCCCCCATGCCTCGTTGCCTAATTCACCCCCTAGCCGCTCCCTCCACCGGAGCCGAGGCGCTCCGCCGCACGGGCTCGTCGCCGGTGAAGCTCCGGTGACCTTTTGGTCCCACGCATGCGTCCGTTGCACTGGTTGCGTCCCGTAGAGTAAAACTAGCGCGTCAACCGTCTTGTTTGCACACCGCAGCGCCGGTCCCGCGAATCCCCGAGCTCCGGCCGCCGCTGGGGTCGATGCCGCGCTCAACTCCGGCCACCCCACGCCCTCTCGTGGGTCCCCCTAGATGCGCGGGAGCACGGGCTCACTCCTGGTGCCCTCAGCGCGACCAGTCGCGGGCCGTAGCGCCGTCCCGAGCAACTCCGGCGAGGTCTCGCCGTCGCCGTGGTCGCCGGCGTCACTTGCTGACGTGGCTGGCTTAGTTAGCCACTAATCATCGCACTGTGACACTGACAGCGGGCCCCACCCCTGGTCAAACCCCAGTCAGCGCTGGGTTTGACCGGGATTAGCTCCTGTGTCACTGACGTGTGGACCCCACACGTCAGGTTTGACCGAGCCAGCCCAGTTGACCCTGCTGACGTCACTGTGACGTGGGGCTGACGCAATAAACCATTTTCTGGATTTATTATAATTCAGGAAATTCCAGAAAATTATATAAACTTCTAAAAATCATAGAAAATTAACCGTAACTCCAAATTAAATAAATTATATATGAAAAATTATCAGAAAAATTCAAGGAATCCATCTGTACCATTTTCATGCATGTTAGAACAACTTATCACTACTGTTTAGGACAAATGAAGTGAATGACATTTAAATAACCCCATATGGAGTTTGAATTTGAATCTTGGATTCAAACCAACTTCATTTAATCTGGTTTTAGGTGCATTAACCCAAAACACATTCATATTGCCATGTCATAGCATGCATCATATTGTGCATTGCATTGATTGTGTTCCCTTCTGTATTTGCCGGTATTTGTCCCCTCTCGATAGACGTGATACCGATGATGCGATCGTTGACACTGATGAAGACTCAATGTTATCTTCAGAAGTGCCAGGCAAGCAAAACCCCCTTGTTCATTCCGATACAATCCTACTCTCTCGCTCCTGCTCTCTTTTACTGCATTAGGACAACAACGATTCATCTGTTACTTGCTGCGGTAGCTGAACCCCTTTATCCTTTGTATGACCTGTCATTCCACAGTAAATAGATGAAACCCACTAGTATGAGTAGGAATTGTTTGAGCCCTGTTGTGCCTACTCATTCATGCTTGTTTGTCATGCCTGCTATTGCTTAGAGTTGAGTCAGGTCTGATTCATCGGGGATGAATCAGAGGCGTGTGAACATGTCCTACTGTGTGTGAGCTAAGTGTGTGAACACGATTTGGTAAAGGTAGCGGTGAGAGGCCATGTAGGAGTACATGGTGGGTTGTCTCATTGCAGCCGTCCTCAAGAACTGAGTTCTGTGTTTGTGATCCATGATTCAGCTACTACCATACATTGGGCCCTGAAATATGACCCCGCTCGACTTCTTATTCACCCTTGTCCTCTGTCCAGGAGTTGCAAGTAGTTTCTGGTGTTTGTAGTATGCTGGAGGCCGTGGACAGCGCTGACCGTAGGGGTGGGCTGTGATGCGGTAGGCACGTGGCCGGGTATACCGGGCGCCCGTTTGGTGTCACGGAACCCTGTTCACATCGTTTGGGGCTGTGAGCGAAACTCCGGCCGGATCTCCTCATGGATGGAACCCGAATAGGCGATAAACCTGGACTAGAGACTTGAGTGTTTAGGTAGGTCGTGGTCTACACCCACGTCGGCTTTCGCTTGAAGTCTGCCGAGCACATGTCGTGTGCAGACGCTAAGTGGTGGAAACATGTATGAAGAAGTACACCCCTGCAGGGTTAACATCATCTATTCGAATAGCCGTGTCCGCGGAAAAGGACTTCTGGGTTGCTTATATCAGTTCATAGACAAGTGAAAGTGGATACTCTAAAATGCGCAAGATAAGCGTGAGTGCTATGGATGGTGTTCTCGTAGGGAGACGAGAGCGGATCCATAGTGGTGTATTGATATGGTGAATATGTGGACTCGTGTGCGCCACCTCAAAAGAGTTACTTGCAGTCGTAGTTCAGGATAGCCACCGAGTCAAAGCTGGCTTGCTGCAGTTAAACCCCACCATCCCTTTGTTGAAAATGATGCATAAGTAGTTAGTTCTGATGTAAGTCTTGCTGGGTACATTTGTACTCACGTTTGCCTATTTTATGTTTTTGCAGAGAGACTTCAGTCTCACTAGTAGTTCCACGTGGACTTCGACGTTTAGCTTGTTACCTCAGCTACGATCTTGTGCCCTCGGCAGGATCTGATAGATAGTCAGGCTTCTCGGCCTTTTTCAGTTATAGATGTCTGTACCCAGACATGATAGCTTCCGCTTGTGCTTTGACTTGTATGCTCTGATTGTTGGGTCGTGAGACCCATGTTTGTAATATCTCGCTCCTCGGAGCCTATTGATTAAAATACTTGAGTTGTAGAGTCATGTTGTGATGCCATGTTGTATTTGCACATATCGAGCATATTGTGTGTATGATTGAAATGCTTGGTATGTGTGGGATCTGACTATCTAGTTGTTTATCCTTAGTAGCCTCTCTTACCGGGAAATGTCTCCTAGTGTTTCCACCGAGCCATGGTAGCTTGCTACTGCTCCGGGACACTTAGGCTGGCCGGCATGTGTCCTTCTTCGTTCCTGTGTCTGTTCCTTCGGGGAAATGTCACGCGATGAATACCGGAGTCCTGTTAGCCCGCTACAGCCCGGTTCACCGGAGTCCTGCTAGCCCAGTGCTACAGCCTGGATTCACTCGCTGATGACCGACACGTTCGATGCTGGGTCATGGATGCCTGTCCCTGTAAGTCTGTGCCACTTTGGGTTTACGACTAGCCATGTCAGCCCGGGCTCCTTATCATATGGATGCTAGCGACACCGTCATATACGTGTGCCAAAAGGCGCAAACGGTCCCGGGCCAAGGTAAGGCGACACCTGTGGGAATACCGTGCGTGAGGCCACAAAGTGATATGAGGTGTTACATGCTAGATCGATGTGACATTGAGTCGGGGTCCTGACAGCGTTGGTATCAGAGCTTGACTGCCTGTAGGATTACCAAGCCAAACTGGTCGAAGTTGAGTCTAGAAATTCTTTAGTTATATAAGGGAATTGATTGTGGGATGGAACGTAAGGCTCTTTTTACTCCTTATACCTCATGCCCTTCTGATCTGAGTCATCTTATCTTTCCTGCGGGGATTAAGAACTAGGCTATCTCTTCTTTCTATTAGGATCACGTGTTACTAATCAGTGGACTTATAAAATTGTTGGATTTAAGTCTCAGTTCAGTTCCTACTACTTCCGTATGTTAATTGTTGATCTCGAGACCTTGATATTGTGCTTCTGAGTGGTTATGCCACCATTTTTGTGAATGTCTCAAATCTTTTCTGAGCATTTACAGCCGTTATGCTGTCCGAGTCATCCCAGGTTTCTAAATAGTCCGATGCATTTGCAAATCCCTTCCTTCTGTTTCCGATGTTCCCATGGGCCAGATTAACCACACTAATCGGTGTGTTGAGGTAATTATTGCCTCGACATATATGTTGGAATTATTATTATGACCCTAAGTGCTTAGGGGATCATCTAGTGGTCTAGCCATGATTTGTGTCCTAGTGTGAAGATTCTGGCCTTTATTCTCGGAAGCATCCCGTGATGCTACTTAGTAGTAGGTATTCTACTCCTGGGTTCTGAACCCGAGATTCACTCTACCTACTTCATGTGGATAGTAATTGCTAGTGCCTTTAGGATATTAGTAACCTTTGCGATAGTCCTTGAAGTCCGTGGTATCTTCTTCTTCCAAATACCATGAACTACTTATGGCAGATGTTTATTGGATCACAAAAAAATCACAATTAGAGTACTCTTGAGGAGTTCTCCATTCATAAATCGTGACTCTGCCAGTTCTACCTTTCTGCATGGGTTATCCGGAAGAAATATGTTGAACTTGGTTCGACATACTAATCTATGCATCCACAACTCAGAAAGTTATATGTTCCTTTGAGTTGTTCTCTTTAGTTGCATTCTGACCCTCGTTTATCAATTGATAGTCAAGAGTATGCGTGCGTTCGTTCATCGATGCCTATGACTCTTGTGGTCTGTCAAGCCATTCTATTCCGGAATGACTAGGAGAAACAAACTCCAGTACCTCTTCCATATCTAGGATTGGGTCAAAGTAGTTGTATTCCGCAGATCAAATGCCAATCCAGCTTTTGGTTCTGCTCTACCTTGGAGTATTACATATTTTATATCAAGATTGTTATAGGAATTGCACACCATCCCATGAACTCTTGGTACAGTGACACTTCTTGCCATCACTGTTCATTCCTCGGCCCTCGTGTTGATGCAACCGGAATACCGACAAATGAATTGTGATGTGTGAAATCAATACCGCTAGCAACCCTGTTGCTTGGTAGTTAAAGGATAATAATTTCATTCTTAGTATGTTGGTTTTCGAATCATCCTTCTAAGACTGATCGTGCTACCTAGTCCTTATTTCGGTGCACCCTTCGATTGATGAGTTAGGATCTTGTCAAGTCCTCACTCATTTGATCATATCGTCTTGCCCTCAAAAGCAAGATTGTTCTCGAGCTTAGTAACATACCGGTGGTTCGTGACTTTCCAAATATCTTCTTGGAGGTGTTACCGGGTTGTCACCTGAACGCTATGTTGAGTTCGTGATCAAGTTGGTTTCTTGTGAACCACCTTCTCTCCAAGAATCGGTGTTAGATATCCCTGAGCTAGTTGGTTAAGCTAAACGACAACTTGGAGGGTTGGAAGATAAAAGCTTGCCTGACTTAGTTCGTTCCAGAGGGATATTCTTGTGTAGTGTGTGTTGAAGAAAGATGATATCTTCATCGATTGGTCCTTGTGATCAGTTGCTGGACCTATTGTCTTATCAATCCTTTGATTTGAGTGTGGGCTATCGTCAAATCAAGTCGGAACCAACGATGTTCGTAATGTTGTCCTACTCGTGGTTGATCCCTCGAGCATACACCATTATATCCTTTGGGTCTGACCAATGCTATCACCGTGTTCACTTAACTATGGAATTCCTTTTAAAAGGAAACCTAGATGAATTGTTGTTGAGCCCATTGACAACATCCTTGTATTCTCCATAATTTTGCTGAACATTAAGCTAGTGTTGGAAACTTTTGAAAGCATTTGTTCATGCTAGCTCATGAAGCATATGTTTGGATGAAGGTAGTGACTTCCTTTAATTCATGTGCATCTGATGCAAGTTGCCGCCGTGGATTCGAGAAAGTCAATGTTGCTTTCTTTGGAATCATTCCAAATCAGTCATGCACACGTGCGAAGAATGCTGTGGTTTGAAGACTTGCAACCTTCAATCTATATGTATCCCTAGCACACCAAGCCACTGATTGATTTGTTCAAGGAGAAGGAGTTTCTTCATAAGAGCTAATCCGGACTTATGAAAGAACTTTGATATCCTCGCTGAGGGTTCCCAACCAGAACTCGGTAGTGTTTTATTGTAAGACTACCAGGTGGGCATGCTTGTCTGGGACAACGTGTTCACATGTTTGTAGCAGAACCAGCTCATGTTTTGTAGCTTGCTATCGTAGTTCATCTCCCGAGAATCCCGCAACGTCATCTCGTCGATTTGTGTTGCAAACTTCCGTTTTTCTTCCTAGACTCGATGAGTCTAGAATATCCTGACACCAACCAGATCTGAATCTCAGGCAGATATGATGGTTGGAATATTTCCCAAGAATTATAATATTGGTCGCGCGATAACCGGTAAAGTGGATGTCGTGGCCAACACACCCAGCCGGAAGACCTATTATTGTAGTATCTTGTTTGCAGAAGTTGGCCACCTCCGCATAAGGACTTCGTAGGATTTACTCCTTAGATGTTCCCTATGGATTTCTGTGTTCCGAAGTCCGACCTTTTTACTTGATGTTCTAGATATCAAACCATATCTATGAATGGGTTACACTAGCACATCAAGGAGAACATTAGAAGCGGAGTGCTAAATGTCTCTCGGTCGATCATCCATATTTTATTTCCTTGGCCTCGCTAAGGTGAAATATGAGAAAGTGTTATCCTCCTTCGCATCTGCATCGTCCATCGCCATTCAACATGGTAGTAAGTTGTGTTACCGGACCCTTGACGCGGTTGTTGATAAAACCTTGATGATTATGGAAATGCTCAAGTTCTTGAGAGCACGCACAAGCACTACGTGTTATCATCATCTCTAACTGGGATTCCTCTCAGTTTCCTCGGCAAATGCTATGACCTTTTCAAACAGTGAATTCACTCTCTTTTGTTGGGTTCTTCCCCAGTTACCAGAATCATTCCCAGCATTTGCATTTTGTTCCTAGCTTGCACCGCCAATGTGCCATTCTACCATGGGTCTCTTCCATTTCCGGTGATAAGCAAAATCATCCATTACGTTGTCTTCAACAAGGTAATCCACATCATCCAAGTCCAAGTATGCCATTCTACCGAACCCCTCTAAATGATCGATTATGATTTGCCTTAAGCTGGTATAAAGAGTCTCAATGATCTCTGAATCAAAAGTAATTCTTTTTTCCACTTAAGGGAATATCTCTACGAGTCACCTTCCCTAAGGTGTATCGTTGTGGTATCATGGCAACTCAACTCCTCGCTACGTTGACAACCGTTTACCACCTTCTTAAGCGTGAAATTGTTGTCTACCTAGTGAACCTTCGTCATCCATTTCTTTCCACCCCTCTTGATGTGTATCTCGTATCTCAACCCGAGAGATGGTCCTATGTCTCATTCCGTGAGTTGTTCGATCTTCGAGAAGATCGACCCTTCTAGAGTCTCCTTCTTCCCTCCATGTCATGTTGGCAGGATTTCTCAGAGCAAGACGACAAGACAAAGATGGTGTTCAAATCAACGTTCATTTGAAGTGCAACCTGGATCGTGAAGATTGTGTTAGGTTGCGTTTCCCATTGCCTTACCCTACGCTTGAATCTCGAGACGAGATTCTTGTTTAGTTTTGGTGAGTTGTCACATCCCTAGTTTCTGGCATTGCTCTAGGCTAGCTTCATGTGTGCATCATGTCTATATTTTTGAAACTTGAATTGAGGAATATTGGAAGCCTCAAAACCCTAAATAAAAGAGGGGCAAAAACCCTAGAAATCTCATTCATTGCTCCAAAAATGCCTTTTTAAATGTTTGATAATTTTTGGTAAGGGTTTTGGTCCCAACCAAAATATTGAACATTTTTAAGGAATTATATTTGGGACTTTGGATTTAATTCATTAGCTATTTGAATTTGAATTATATTCATATAACTAGAATATAATTTCAAATACCCCTGAAATATTTTTATAAGCTTTTGGAAAAGTCCATCTAGCAATATAAAATATTCAGAGGAACTTTGGCATTGTTTGAATTATTATTTTTAATTCAAAACAGTGGCAAAAGAATTAAATAAAAGAAAAACAGAACAGAAAATAAAAGAAAAAGGAGAGAAGGAAGCTACCTGGCCTTACCGTGCAGCCCACCAGAGCCTGGCCGAGCTCCCCCACCTGACCAGCCCAGCCCATCTCCATCCCTCCTCCTGTCGCCTTCCTCCTCGCGCCAGTAGGCAGAGGAGGGACACCGCGACGCCGCCGAGCTCGCCACGCCACCTCCCTCCTTGCCTGCCTCACCGAGGCGCCTCGAAGCCTCCTCGGCATCGCTCTGGACCCCTGACCCCCTCTCGCTCTCCCTCGCCCTCATCCTCTCCCCTGGACCTCTCTCTCTCGCCAGCGAACACGCCCATCGCCGCCGTTCGCCGTTGCCGCGACCACCGCCACCCCCTCTCCTCTCCGACGTGCTCCCGAGCTCCGCCACGACGTCGTCGTCCTCTCCATCGAGTCACGCGGCGCCAGAAGCTCTGCTGCATCTCCAACGCCGCCGTTTCCGACCTCGGGTGCCGGTGATCCCCTCCGTCGATTCGCCGGACCCCGTGCCTCCCCTGCCTCGCCAGCAGCACCAGAAGAACCGCGGTGAGCCGCTGCATCGTTTCCCCCATGCCTCGTTGCCTAATTCACCCCCTAGCCGCTCCCTCCACCGGAGCCGAGGCGCTCCGCCGCACGGGCTCGTCGCCGGTGAAGCTCCGGTGACCTTTTGGTCCCACGCATGCGTCCGTTGCACTGGTTGCGTCCCGTAGAGTAAAACTAGCGCGTCAACCGTCTTGTTTGCACACCGCAGCGCCGGTCCCGCGAATCCCCGAGCTCCGGCCGCCGCTGGGGTCGATGCCGCGCTCAACTCCGGCCACCCCACGCCCTCTCGTGGGTCCCCCTAGATGCGCGGGAGCACGGGCTCACTCCTGGTGCCCTCAGCGCGACCAGTCGCGGGCCGTAGCGCCGTCCCGAGCAACTCCGGCGAGGTCTCGTCGTCACCGTGGTCGCCAGCGTCACTTGCTGACGTGGCTGGCTTAGTTAGCCACTAATCATCGCACTGTGACACTGACAGCGGGCCCCACCCCTGGTCAAACCCCAGTCAGCGCTGGGTTTGACCGGGATTAGCTCCTGTGTCACTGACGTGTGGACCCCACACGTCAGGTTTGACCGAGCCAGCCCAGTTGACCCTGCTGACGTCACTGTGACGTGGGGCTGACGCAATAAACCATTTTCTGGATTTATTATAATTCAGGAAATTCCAGAAAATTATATAAACTTCTAAAAATCATAGAAAATTAACCGTAACTCCAAATTAAATAAATTATATATGAAAAATTATCAGAAAAATTCAAGGAATCCATCTGTACCATTTTCATGCATGTTAGAACAACTTATCACTACTGTTTAGGACAAATGAAGTGAATGACATTTAAATAACCCCATATGGAGTTTGAATTTGAATCTTGGATTCAAACCAACTTCATTTAATCTGGTTTTAGGTGCATTAACCCAAAACACATTCATATTGCCATGTCATAGCATGCATCATATTGTGCATTGCATTGATTGTGTTCCCTTCTGTATTTGCCGGTATTTGTCCCCTCTCGATAGACGTGATACCGATGATGCGATCGTTGACACTGATGAAGACTCAATGTTATCTTCAGAAGTGCCAGGCAAGCAAAACCCCCTTGTTCATTCCGATACAATCCTACTCTCTCGCTCCTGCTCTCTTTTACTGCATTAGGACAACAACGATTCATCTGTTACTTGCTGCGGTAGCTGAACCCCTTTATCCTTTGTATGACCTGTCATTCCACAGTAAATAGATGAAACCCACTAGTATGAGTAGGAATTGTTTGAGCCCTGTTGTGCCTACTCATTCATGCTTGTTTGTCATGCCTGCTATTGCTTAGAGTTGAGTCAGGTCTGATTCATCGGGGATGAATCAGAGGCGTGTGAACATGTCCTACTGTGTGTGAGCTAAGTGTGTGAACACGATTTGGTAAAGGTAGCGGTGAGAGGCCATGTAGGAGTACATGGTGGGTTGTCTCATTGCAGCCGTCCTCAAGAACTGAGTTCTGTGTTTGTGATCCATGATTCAGCTACTACCATACATTGGGCCCTGAAATATGACCCCGCTCGACTTCTTATTCACCCTTGTCCTCTGTCCAGGAGTTGCAAGTAGTTTCTGGTGTTTGTAGTATGCTGGAGGCCGTGGACAGCGCTGACCGTAGGGGTGGGCTGTGATGCGGTAGGCACGTGGCCGGGTATACCGGGCGCCCGTTTGGTGTCACGGAACCCTGTTCACATCGTTTGGGGCTGTGAGCGAAACTCCGGCCGGATCTCCTCATGGATGGAACCCGAATAGGCGATAAACCTGGACTAGAGACTTGAGTGTTTAGGTAGGTCGTGGTCTACACCCACGTCGGCTTTCGCTTGAAGTCTGCCGAGCACATGTCGTGTGCAGACGCTAAGTGGTGGAAACATGTATGAAGAAGTACACCCCTGCAGGGTTAACATCATCTATTCGAATAGCCGTGTCCGCGGAAAAGGACTTCTGGGTTGCTTATATCAGTTCATAGACAAGTGAAAGTGGATACTCTAAAATGCGCAAGATAAGCGTGAGTGCTATGGATGGTGTTCTCGTAGGGAGACGAGAGCGGATCCATAGTGGTGTATTGATATGGTGAATATGTGGACTCGTGTGCGCCACCTCAAAAGAGTTACTTGCAGTCGTAGTTCAGGATAGCCACCGAGTCAAAGCTGGCTTGCTGCAGTTAAACCCCACCATCCCTTTGTTGAAAATGATGCATAAGTAGTTAGTTCTGATGTAAGTCTTGCTGGGTACATTTGTACTCACGTTTGCCTATTTTATGTTTTTGCAGAGAGACTTCAGTCTCACTAGTAGTTCCACGTGGACTTCGATGTTTAGCTTGTTACCTCAGCTACGATCTTGTGCCCTCGGCAGGATCTGATAGATAGTCAGGCTTCTCGGCCTTTTTCAGTTATAGATGTCTGTACCCAGACATGATAGCTTCCGCTTGTGCTTTGACTTGTATGCTCTGATTGTTGGGTCGTGAGACCCATGTTTGTAATATCTCGCTCCTCGGAGCCTATTGATTAAAATACTTGAGTTGTAGAGTCATGTTGTGATGCCATGTTGTATTTGCACATATCGAGCATATTGTGTGTATGATTGAAATGCTTGGTATGTGTGGGATCTGACTATCTAGTTGTTTATCCTTAGTAGCCTCTCTTACCGGGAAATGTCTCCTAGTGTTTCCACCGAGCCATGGTAGCTTGCTACTGCTCCGGGACACTTAGGCTGGCCGGCATGTGTCCTTCTTCGTTCCTGTGTCTGTTCCTTCGGGGAAATGTCACGCGATGAATACCGGAGTCCTGTTAGCCCGCTACAGCCCGGTTCACCGGAGTCCTGCTAGCCCAGTGCTACAGCCTGGATTCACTCGCTGATGACCGACACGTTCGATGCTGGGTCATGGATGCCTGTCCCTGTAAGTCTGTGCCACTTTGGGTTTACGACTAGCCATGTCAGCCCGGGCTCCTTATCATATGGATGCTAGCGAAACTGTCATATACGTGTGCCAAAAGGCGCAAACGGTCCCGGGCAAAGGTAATGCGACACCCGTGGGGATACCGTGCGTGAGGCCGCAAAGTGATATGAGGTGTTACATGCTAGATCGATGTGGCATTGAGTCGGGGTCCTGACACCCATTTCACTTTCGGCCCATGTATGACCCACGATGTCTTTCGGCCCATATGAGGCCTTCGTATATTTAGGACCTTTAGAGGCCCACAGTGATTCTAGACCGTAATGAACAGTAAATTTCCTTGTACCCGTCAAAGGCCCATGATTCACATGGGCCATTTCCGGCCCGTATTAGCATTTTGCCTACTGACGGCCAATACGTTCTTGGGCTACTTTCCGGCCCTCGATTTACTTCCGGCCCGTTACTAACCTGTTCCCCTAATGGGCCAAATTCGGCCTGTGGCAAGAGTCAGCCCGTGGCAAGAGTCAGCCCGTTTCTGGCATGTTAACCCATTGCGCCATTTCCAGCCCATCCTATATTCTGGCCCATTAACGATCCGTTATGCCCGTGACAGAATTAAGCCTTGTCTGTCCTCCGGCCTGTTAACGGCCCGTTACCATGTTGGGTCGGTACCAATTACGCCCGTTTACGGCCCATGTTGACCCATTTATCCGATGGCCCGAGGCCCACTGATTCTACGGCCCTATTGGAAGCCCATTTATAGATAGGACGCCCATGGATCCTACGGCCCGTAGCAGGGTCAAGGTTATCATGATCCGGATATGGCCAATGGTTGTTGCGGCCACTAGCAAACCAGGGAAAAAGAAGACTAGAAAATAAATAAGCCCGAAACTAACACCAGGCTATTAAAGCGATTGCACAGATTACATCCACTGGGCATCAAAGATTGCCACCAGTGCAAATATAGGGAACACCCTACACTATACAAAAATGGCTTGCTGTTTTCTTCAGCCGGTGGCTACACGTTAAGAACAAATTTTGTATCGCATCAAAACAAATTACAACTATTAAACAAAAGGAAGGTTGGCATAAAAGTTAACAGTCTGTCAGATAAATGCACCACCAGAAGTTCACAAGCTCAGTAAATTTGACCTGACTGTTACGTTTGCATGTTGTATTGTCCGATGGAGCACCATAACCTTCGCCTTCAGTTCTCCTAGGCTCCTGAACAACATAGCAAATGTCTGATAGTCTGGCTTCAAAACCATGCATATCTTGACAACATCGAACAATGTCTCTCCTTGTTTCACAAAGGGTCTCTGTTAGGGAATGGTCTTGTGTCTGGAGCGCAGATACAACATTGTTTTGAGCTTGCATATCTTGATCATGAGGCAGTTTGGACGAGATTGCCTTAACAACCAAGCCAGTATTGCGCAGGAACGTGCTTTTCGCACTGTTAGTGGACAGGTACTGACTCACTGCAGCAAGAGCTGACATTGCGGTTATAGTTTCCTCGCAACCTTCAAGTGACGGTTCCACCATTTTTCCATAGCTCGCTGAAAACTTGTGGTTTTACATTAGTAGTACCAGAACAGAAGATATTAAGGAGGCAGCAAAACCAAACAAAATAGCTTTGGTCTATATATACAGAATTTATTTTGGTGAACCCATGTAAAATAATAGTTGTACTTTATTGCAAAGTACATAATAAAACCAGGTTCCAAACATATGACCATGTACCATCGCTAATGTATTGTCTATTTCTTCACATTGTATTGAGGGCTGAGGATAAAGATACGAAGTTTATATTACGGTAAGCATAGTATGACACCATTCATGTCACAAAACAACTGAGAACAGACAAACAGGCAATTGTAACGTTGTGTGGGCAAGTCCAGCATGGAACTAGATTACAGGTCAAGATCATAGGAACATCACTCCTCTCTTTCAAACCTTGTAAGGTGCAATGATACTCTAAGACAATTGTTTATAAAATTGAAAAGAGTAATAGGCAATGGCTGCAAACCATGCAGTTCAAGGCAGAAGTCGGAGTAAGTAGTAGTTAAAAGGCATGAGGATTAAGGACTTACAACAACGGCTTTGACTGGTGTAGTCATGCCCTTCCTCTTGCTGGTGTGACAGTCGTTGAAGATTTCCATAGCATTTGGTTCAGGTACTTTTTGGTCCTTGCGGGCTTTCCTCTGCATTTGGAACAAGTCAATATAGATCTCATAATATGGTACAACGAAAAGAGTGAAACAACAGCTAATTACAAGAGCCTCGCAGCGTGCAATATAGCTACGAGATCCTGTCGTCTGTTGGAATTTCACTTCTGTACAGTTGGTTGTTCTTTGAACAGTTCACCTATAAGAAGATAGATTTGTGTGGCACAAGCGTAAATAGGACTTCAACATGTGATTTAAGCACATATATATAATGTACCTAATACTTCGGATCGGACCAATGTTTAACGAGGCCTCTCTAGTCTTACTCAGATATATTTTCCACTAGAGATGTTTGGGCAAGTTCACTGTTAGCCTTGCCTTCAAAGTGAGTTTTCCTCAAGTTATACCGATATTATCGCAGAGCAGACTTGAAAACAAGGGTGCAAGCTTGTCTGTTTGCATCATCTTGGCTATCCAACTTGAACCTCATCTATTCAAAAATATGGGAGTCTCATTATCAGCAACCTAGAAAGTATTGGACAGAGCAAGACGATATTACTAGTTTCCATACATAACCATACTTACAGATAAATGGTCGAGGAAGGTGTTGAACTGGGTTTCGTCTTTGTCATTCCTGTACTGGATCCATGTTGGGAGGATACGTACATGACACCTAACAGCAACCGCTGCCTCTGATACTAACTTGGCTGACTCTGTAGCATCACGTGGCCTTTTTAAACCTGCATCAAAATGGATCTCCATTCTTCCTCCTCTAGATTTAGTTAACTTCGGAGTGACAATAATCGGGACACTTCCTGGTGATGACCGTAGTTTGAGGAGTTCATGTATTCACTATGTGTTAATGCTTTGTTCCGGTTCTCTATTAAAAGGTGGCCTTAATATCCCTTAGTTTCCAATAGGATCCCACTGCCACAGGAGGGTAGGACAAAAGATGTCATGCAAGTTCTTTCCATAGGCACGTATGACTATTAATGGAATACATGCCTACATTATATTTATGAATTGGAGCTAGCACTACTAGGAAAAGGCCTACTAATGGCGCACCAGTTTTGCCTACTAATGACGCATCACTGGTGCGCCATTAGTATCACGCCACTAGTATTTTGTACTAATGGCACACTACCCAGTGCGCCATTAGTATATAACACCATGCGCAATTAGTATGCCTCCCAGGGCCATATTTAACCATGTGCTTTGGCACACTAATGGCGCACTACGGATGGATGCGCCATTAGTATACTTGGCATACTAATGGCGCACTCTGTAGTGATGCGCCATTAGTATGAATATTAGGGTTTTTTTACTTTTTTGATTTTTGCACAGGTTACAAAATATATTATTTGACAGAATATAGACAGTAGCACACAACAACAGTAGATTCATCGAATACAATAGAAGATTAGTCTCCGAATACAATTCATCATATTAGTCTCCGAATTCAAAAGACCGAACAAAGATAAAACATTACAAGTCTCGAGACCGCGAGTATCGAGTTTGTCGGAAGTAATACTAATCCTAACAAGTCCTACTAATCATCATCATACAACTTCTACTCGTTATTCATAACAAGTCATACGATCATCATCTTGATAGTCATCGAACCAACCCTACTTAATTGTTCTTAGCACATGATCATCAGTATTAGGCAGGACCTAAATACCCTATTTAAGCTAAAATAGCATAAAACAATATAGACCCTGACTCTCCATTATGGAGAATGGAGAACATCCTGTCTCCAATTCTTGTGCTTCGCTTCCTTTTGCTTCCAAGAAGCTCCTTACGATTGTCCATACATTTTTTCCATCCTTTGATTTTCATGTCTCCACTTCTTTTAGAAATCTCGTATGGACGGTTGAGATTCGTAGGACGACCTAGCTGTATGTTCAAAACATTAAGACTACCTTTCTGATACATCATATGAGGCACACAATTCTCTGGGATTATCTATTGAAAAACATAGTAATAATTTCATAGTTAGCAATGATGTACTAGTTTTAGAAGTATGCAAAAGATGTACGGATGTTGTAATAGTAGAAATCTTACCAGGGTATCTCCATGGTAGTTACCGTAGTTGAACACATGCACTAGTGGCATGTATTTACCATAATGTTGAGGAGTTTGATTGTGGATAATGTAATTCTCAATGTCAGTACAAAATCCGACCAGATGATTTTTCTCCTTGTAAGTTGTTAATTCGGAGCCATCGGTGTAGTGGGTTTTGTCTACCATCTCCCGCACATTCTTTGAACAATAAAAATAAGCTGTTAATGGAAATAAGCTGTCAACTATTTTGAAATAAACAATATAAATTAGCTAATAGCTATGTTTGAGAAACTCACATAGCGGTAGAACTGGAGGCGTATCAACAAGGACCCAAATGTCCATATTGTCTTGGTTGATGTCAGGATTACCAAGATCCATGGTGATAAGCATACCCTCATCAAAACCACACATCTTGCAAAATGCTTCCCAATTTTTGCAACCAAAATGGGTTACGCTCTCAGAATTATATAGATTTATTTCAAAGTCCACATCGTGATGAGTCCTTAGGTGAATTTTCTTTGTTTCAGAAATTTCATGGTCTTCAAAATCCATCCTCTCCAAGACATAGCGTCTTGCATGGCATGGGATAAGCTATACTCGAATTGTAAAAGATGAAAATTACACATCGAAATAGTTGAAGTCATGCTTAATTATGAAAATAACACTTGTCATTGTTGTGTACCATTTCAACTTCGAAGGTCTCCTCGAGATTAATGCGGAAGCGCCGATCATCGTCCAGGTGAGGCATGTTGCACAGACCTCGATCGTCGTGGCACCAGCAGCACTCCGCCGGGAGACTTTCGTCGTCCCTTTCATCGTCCGATGATGATGACGACATATCCTACGTTCATAATTCAAAACTACATCATTTAGGGTTTGTCGACACTGAGGCATCCTAAAAGCTAAGCTTTTATCATTTAGGGTTGTCGACGCTGAGGCACCTAAAAGCCTAAGCTTTCATCATTTAGGTTCTTATCGACACCGAGGCACCCTAAAAGCCAAGGTTTTATCATTTAGGGTTTGTCGACGTCGAGGCACCCTAAAAGCCTAAGCTTTCATCATTTAGGTTTTGTCGATGCCGAGACACCCTAAAAGCCTAAGCGTACATCATTTAGGTTCTCGTCGACACCGAGGCACCCTATAGAAGCGAAGTTAAATTTTCATCATTTAGGGTTTATCGATGCCGAGGCACCCTAGGTTGGGCCTAATCACTTGGCACTAATCACTTGGCTCTATTGCCACCTGTGTTGGGTTTATCATCTAGGGTTTATCGATGCTAACGAGAATTCTAAGTTGGGCCTAATCACTTGGCTCTATTGCCACCTATGGTTTAATGCAGCAAGAATGGCGGGGCAATTGATCCTACTTAACTAAGTACTAAGATACCCCGGCCAATGCATTAGTCGCAAGTACTCCATATGTCCTGTTTTTTTAGCAAAGTCATGCTAAAATTAACGGAAAATTTCAGCATGACCTTTGCAGAAAATAGGACATATGGAGTACCCGAATTTGCCGGAACGGAAGTTAATCGACATTCCGGCAAACTCAAGGACCTCTCGGGGTACCTGCAAATTCATCACGACACAATGGGCGGAGACAAAACCCAGCCACAGATCATATGGTCCTATGCTTTCATAAGGAAAAAAATCAGCTCAACTTATGTGAGCTTCCATTCCAGATATAATAGGCACCAAACAAAAAATCATCCAGATATAATGGTACAGCAAAGAAACAGCTTAATCCATGCCTCAGCTTATGAACAGTCATTACTTCAAATACAGAAGAAGGAACAATTTATTTGTGACATAGTTACAAATGATGACAGAATAAAGCAACACCCTGCACTAGCCTAAAAACAAGTGAAGTTTCACCCATATAAGAACAACTTTATAAAATCAGAGAAGTTGCTAAATTTTTTGTATCCTTCATATACACTGGAGTACAATGCTTTATAATGTCCCATCATCATTACAGAAAATTGACAATTGTCCATAACAGTTAACTGAAATTTTTGCCTCATAGCTTGGGTGGTTTAAGTACTAGGAGACTTTGTAATGTGTAGTACAGGTGCAGTAACAGGCAATAAAACTGTTACTCCAACTTAACGAAAACAGAAAACTGGAGTACTCAACTTGGTACAGGCAACTTAATTTACTTGAATTCAGGGTACATGCAACTTAACAAAACCCCCAACTTGGTAGAACTAATATAGCCCCTTAAAAATTGATTATGATCAAGTTAGGTCTACTTAAGGAAACCCTCAACTTGGTAGAACTAATATAGCGCCATATGCAACAATTGATTATGATTATTCAGGAGTATTGCACTCGAAGACAAGTGAAGCTACAACATTGTACTCCAGTGAAATTAGGGTATAGTAAGCTTGAATTTCAGGATACAGTAAGTTTGAATTTCATGATAAAACACAAATAAAGTTCAGTATAAATCATCACAGGAGTCTTGCCTCAAAATGCGCATGCAGGATTCTATGTTCGCCTCTGTTTTCGAGTTGCTCGACTAGTTGCGACGAGTCATCGAGTCGCATTGGCAGGGTCGACTCAGCCCGGCGACTGTCGAGCGACTAGTCTCGACTAGTCACGACTAGTCGTGTTTTCTGGGTTGAGCGACTCAATTTTTTTGGGCCCCATCTGTCATATGTTTTTACTGTATTAAACCACCCCCTGGAAACCTAGATCGTACATGTTCCCCTCCCCCCGACCCAACCCTCTCCTAGGCAGCCGCCGCTGCCGCCCATGGTTGCTGGCTTGCTGCTCCTCCCCCGGTTGCTGCTGTTGCTGGTCTGCTCCTCCCCTCCTCCCCTGGTTGCTGCTACTAGTCCGCTCCTCCCCTCATCCCATGGTTGCTGCTGCTGTTGGTCTGCTCCTCCTCTCCTCCCCTGGTTGCTTCCCTCAACCTCCCCTGGTTGCTACTGTACAAATTTCTTACTAATTTGTTCCCTGGATAATTCCAATTCCTTGAGAACATGAATAAAATCAAAATTATCCAGAGGTATATCAACACCCATCATTGATGCTCTAAACATAACCTCCTTAGCTACTTAATTCCCCAACCCTAGCTACTTAATTCTCCAACCCCTTTTCTTGTCCAAAATTCTCCAACCCTAACCCTAGAACACATCAGAATGAAATCAAGAGGGGGAAGTGGCTCGGGTGCTCACTGGGGAGGTCCAGGGCAACTCGGGGTAGCCGGAGCTAGTCGAGGTGGCGCGAGGGCGGGAGGACGTCGAGGGCGCGGGGCCGGGCAGAGGGGGGACAGCGAGGGAGGCGGCGCTCGGCTTGAGGAGGCGTGGGGGCGGCGACGGAGACGGAGTCGCGGGGGCGGCGGCAGCGTGGGTCGGGGCAGCGGGGGGAATTAGCTAGGGGGCGAGGGAGAGGGACGAAGGGGATCTGGCAAGAGGGAGGGAATTAGCTAGGGAGAATCTTACTAATGGCACACCTGCGGTCGGTGCGCCATTAGTAATCTTTTTTTTACATAGTAATGGCGCACTAGGCAGAGGTGCGCCATTAGTAATCTTTTTTTTACATAGCAATGGCGCACCAGGCAGAGGTGCGCCATTAGTAATCTTTTTTTATATATATAGCAATGGCACACCAGCCAGAGGTGTGCCATAAATAATTTTTTTGTTGCATGTAATAATTTTTTAGAAAATGAATATGAATATGAAACAGTAATATTTTTTATAAAAACAGTAATAATTGTTGTTGAACAGTAATAATTGTTGTTATATTAATGAATTCAAAAAGTGCCCATGAAATTTAAAAATATTCATGATATCAAAAAGTGCCCATGAAATACAACCGAGAAATGAACACTATGATTTAAATACAGTCGATCTTAGCTAGCTATCTGTTCATAATCTTCTTGCCTTTCTTTTTCGCAAATGGAGTTCTTCTGTGGAACGGACGTCCTTTAGGTAGGGTGGTCCTGCTTCTTCTTGTGGTGTATGCTGCTACTTCATCGTCGTCGTCATGTTCGATCTTCGGGTCGCCGTACTTGTCGAAGTCTTGCTCATTGGCTACTCCATCCATTCCGATGATCTTGCTTTTGCCTCTCCTCACGACAACACGACTGGGCTTTGACGGGTCGGTAATGAAGAAGCATTGGTCCACTTGGGAAGCCAGTACCCATGGCTCATTTTTCGCGGTGACGTTTGCGCCCACGGTCTTGGATTTGGCTTTGGGTATAACCATGGTGGTGAAATACCGGTCTTCTTTTAGGACGCTCTTGGCCCATCTGACACGGAACATCGGGACCTTCTCTCCAGCGTATCTCAGCTCCCAGATCTCCTCGATCCTTCCATAGTATCTGTCCTTGTCGTTACCGGTGTAGGATTCCATCATTACCCCGGAGTTATGATAACCATCGCTCTTCATGTCCTTGTCCTCGGTGTAGAATGTGTAGCCGTTGATATCGTACGCCTCATAGGTCATCAGGTTGTGCTCCGCGCCCTGTGACAAGGCGAATATGAGTTGTTCTTCCGCGGAAGAATCCTCATGTAAAGGGTGCGACAGAAGCTTCTGCTTGAACCAACGCGTGAAACATGAGTTGTGCTCTTTGATTATATCTTCGTTCGTCCTCTATTGGCCTCGGTCATTATACGTCTTCTCAATAAATTTTTGTGCTCTACCACCCAAGGATCGACCACGTCTATGTGTTGTAGCGCGACTAGGTTTGCTCTTTCAAAGTCGGCGAGTCAACCCTCGAAGTCGACATGCATTTCGCGGCGACCCTCACGGTGACCCCATCCAGCGAGCCTGCTGAGGTGCCTGTTGACGGGCAGACCAACGGGGTTCTCGATGCCTAGATAATTCGTGCAGTAGGAGATGCACTCTTCGGTCAGAAAGCCCCTGGCTATACTTCACTCTGGACGTGACATGTTGCGAACGTATCCTTTGATGACACGATTCATCCTTTCGAACGGCATCATGCTGTGCAGGAACGTCGGCCCGAGTTGGATGATATCCTCCACGATATGGACCAGCAGATGCACCGTAATGTCGAAGAATGCGGGCGGGAAGTACATCTCAAGCTCGCATAGTATCACCACGATCTCTTCCTGTAGCCTTCTGAGTTGCCTCACGCCAACCGACTTCCAAGAGATGACGTCGAAAAAGTTGCATAGGCCAAATAGTGTTTCACGGATGTGCGCGTCCATGATCCCACGGATTGCAACTGGAAGTATCTGTGTCATCAGCACGTGACAGTCGTGAGATTTCATCCCGCTGAACTTCTGCTTCGCTGGGTCTAGGTATCTGCTTATCTTCCCCACGAAACCGTAAGGAAGTTTTACTCATACGAGGCAGGTGAAAAACTGCTCGATCTCCTCCTGACTTAGAGTGAAGCACGCGGGAGGGTAGTCATTTCCGGTCTTCTTGGCCTTTTTGCCTTTGCGACGACTTTCTGTGTCCTGCTTCGCCTCCTCCTCCTCCTCCTCATCATCATCATCATTAGCGTCAAGCTCCTACCTGATGCCCATTGATTTCAAGTCTGCCCTTGCTTTCGGCCCATCTTTGGGCCTCTCTGGCATGTTGAGCAGGGTACCAAGCAGACTCTCGCACACGTTCTTCGTGATATGCATGGCATCAAGGCTGTGAGGCATACGGTGGATCTTCCAGTACGGCAAGTCCCAGAAAACAGACCTCGTTTTCCATACCTTCAGTAGCGGCTCTGGCGCCTTTCACTTCTTTCCCGGCTCTGGCGCCTTTTGCTTCTTTCCCGGCAGTGGGCAATCTTTCCAATTTTTCAACAGCCCGTCTATTTCCTCGCCGCTCCTCATACACGGGCGTCTTCGGAGTTCGGTTTCACCATCGAACAGATCCTTGCGTTTCCTCCACGGGTCATCGTCGCGAAGCCACCTTCGATGTCCCATGAACACGGTTTTCGAAGACCCAGGATCTCTATCTAGCTGGCGATACATTGTGTCATCCATGCACCCGACGCATCCAAAAAATCCGTGGACCACCTGCCCCGCGAGATATCCGTAACTGAGATAGTCATGCACCGTCGTGAGCAGTGCGGCTCTCATAGGGAAATATTCTTTCTCTGCGGCATCCCACGTATTGGTTGGCATTTTCCACAGCGTGTCTAGCGCCTCTTTTAGCAGCCCCAGATACAGATTGATGTTGTTCCCTGGTTGTTTCGGCCCATCAATTAGCATACTCATGTGAATGTACTTCGTCTTCATGCACAACCAGGGGGAAGGTTGTACATCCACACAAACACAGGCCAGGTGCTATGTGTGCTTCTCGGGCTGCCAAATGGATTAACTCCATCGGTGCTCGCGCCCAGCACGATGTTCCTTGGATCCTTCCCAAATTCTAGGTGTTCGAAGTTCAACGCTTGCCACTAGCTCCCATCATTAGGGTGACTCAGCGTCCTGTCTTTTTTATTTATCTCCGGATCATTTGCGTCATCTTCTTGCTTCTTCTCCTCCCTATCCGCGTGCCAACGCAGGAGCTTTGCTACCTTAGGGTCCGTGAAATACTGTTGCAGACGAGGAGTGATCGGAAAGTACCACGCCAGTTTTCGAGGAGCTTTCTTCCTCTTCTTGTATCGAGTGACGCCGCACACCGGACATATGGTAAACTCCGCGTGCTCGCCCCGATAAATGATGCAATTGTTCATGCACACATGGTATTTAACGTGTGGTAAATCCAGAGGACACACGAATTTCATCGCCTCCTCGAAACTGGTTGGGCACTTGTTCCCCTTGGGAAGACGTTCGTGCCAGAATAACATGTTCTCGTCGAAGCATGCGTCGGTCATTTTGTGTTATACCTTCATCTCCAAAGCCATGAGCGTTACTTTCAAGTGGGTATCCTCGGGTCTGCATCCTTCATACAATGGAGTAACCGTGTCTATCTCCAGTTGATCCAGCTTGGCTTTCTCTCGGGCGGCAGCTCTTGCGTTATCCGTCTGCTTGAGAAGCAGCTCTTGAATATGAGGGTCATGCACCCAACCCATCGATGGTCCATCGTCGTCTACTCCTTCGGCATCTAGATCTTCATGATCATGCCATTCGTCTGCTCCGGCATCTTCCTCATCATCATGTCCAACATCTTCTACATGATGACTGTGTACAGCATCACCGTCGTGATCATGTCCTGGAGATTCTTCGTCTTCTCCCCCGCCCGAGCTGCGGTGGTTATCTTGCTGCCCTTCCTCATTTCTTGCCCGGCCCCCATGGACGACTTCATAGTCATCTTCATCACCTTGCCACCAATAGCCATCCATGAAACCACGCAAGAGCAGGTGGTCCCACACCTGCCCAGAATCCAGGTCCGCAATAAGGTTCTTCAGCTTGCATCTTCGACACGGACATCTTATCTCTGTCTCGTTCTTTTGAAGCATCTCGGCCTTCGTGGAGCTCAAAAACCTATTCACGATGCTTTCGGTCATCGTGCGGACCATGGTCGCCTGCGGGGTAGAGCAAAACGATATTTTAGAACCAAGAAAAAATTTGGCATGACTTTCCCTAAAAATAGGACCAAAACGAATGCATAGTGCCAAAATTCTCGCCGAAACGGAAATGAATCAACATTCCGGCAAAATATTGGCAACTATCGCATTTCAAATACCGGTACCTGCAAACACAAACATATATGCAACACCACAAACATACATAGATCTAGCTAGGCCACAAAAAGTGCATGTGCACGTTGTTGGAGCGATCTAGGGAGAAAAAAAGTAGATCTACAACATGAAGATAGCTTTCCCCTTACTTACCTATCAAAAAAAGTAATTTCAACACTTAATTTTGATGAATCTATGGTGCAAATGAGGTGAGGAGGAGGAGGCAGCCGACAAGCTTAGAGAAGGAGGTGGGGGGAATGAAGTGGGGAAAGTGAGTGTGTAGGTGTGGCTGTCCAAAAATATCTAGCTGGTCCGAGGTTACTAATGGCGCACCACAGAGACATGCGCCATTAGTAACCCAACATACTAATGGCGCACCACACAGACATGCGCCATTAGTAGTTTTGCAAAAAAGTAAAAAAAATAATTTTTATACTAATGGCGCACCGTGGCACACTGCGCCATTACTAGTTTAAACTAGTAATGGCGCACTATGCAACGGTGCACCATTAGTAGTTTTGCAAAAAAGTAAAAAAAATACAGTAGTGGCGCACTCTATGGCTGGTGCGCCATTTGTAGTTCTAACTACTAATGGCGCACTCTGCCCAGATGCGCCATTAGTATGTTTGAAAAAATGAAAAAAAACATTTTGTTACTAGTGGGGCACCGTGTGCCTGGTGCACCATTAGTGTCTTCCACACTAATGGCGCACCAACAGATGGTGCGCCATTAGTATATAGTAGTGGCGCACCACATGTCTGGTGCGCCATTAGTGCCATATCGCCTTAGGTTATGATTGTTATATGATGAATATCATCCAACAAATCACCGATCCAATGCCTACACTTTTCCTACATATTGATCTTGCTGAGTTACTATTGTTGCTATTACTATTGTCACTGCTACAAAACTATTACTATCACTCTTACCATTACTGTTGCTGCTACTACTACTATCAAAACTATCACACCACTTTGCTACTGATCACTTTGCTGCAGATAATTAATCTCTAGGTATGATTATTGACAACTCAACTGCTAGTACTTACAAATATGCTTTGGCTCCCCTTGTGTTGAATGAATTAATTTGGGCTAAATACTCTACCCTTGAAAACTATTGCGATCCCCTATACTTGTGGGTTATCAGCGACACACAAATGATCTTGCTAGCTAGCACCCACGTGTAGTTGTGGCTATAACAAACTGCTCAAAGATAGGAAACGATACCTCAAATGCACCAGAAAATCGAACCATAGGGTACAATGGTGATTTCTTACCGTGGAAAACAATTTGGAGGCGAAACGATGAACTCTTGCTTTCATTCAAACAAAAATATGCTGTTAGTTCATGTAAATGTTTTCAAATAGCACACGGTTCACTCATGAAAGCCGTGTGCCTACCAAACCGTGGTCGATGCCCCCCTTGCTGTGCGCATGATCTGAGTCGTGCGTTCTGATTGGCCGGAACCCAAACCCCACGGATCATACGTCTGCACCATTGAATGCTCCTAGATCATACGGCAATCCTCATCCCTCTTGACAGCAAATGCAGTTCGGCTAAGATTTGATTTATATGCCAAAATGCATTGTAAATGCCAAAACAATGTCATAAATATAGCACACGAGACCTGAAATGCGCCATCAAATCAAACCGTGGGAAAAAATAGAGGCGAAATGATGGATTCACATCTTCGTTTCAAACGAAATTATGCTCTTTGTGCACACGAGCGCTTAGAGGCAACTGTTTGCATACGCCTTTCCGCGCGGCGACCAGGGATATTTTTTCACCCTTTTACCCTAGGCCGCCAACAACCCCCACCACCCGCCCGCGTTTCACTCAATTAGTCCACCCAATCTCCATAGCCAGCTCCCCTCCCCTATATCCACAACAGAATCCTCTCCGGTGCCGATGTGCTCACCCCGGTCGTGTGCCCGCTCTTTGGCGTCAACCCTACCTCCACTGTTGTTCCCATCACGTGGCTTCCCGCGCCTCATAGTCTTTGTTTGCTCGCCAACCACCATCAAGCATATCAATCCTGTAACCCTCGCCTCTCCTGTGGTCCTGCTGGGTTTGCATTAAGAAACCTATTACTTACTGCTCTCCATCGCGGTGAGGCATATTTCCTCGAAATCCATCTTCCTATTTCATTCTGTATGTTCCCAAATTGGCTATAAAATAACAGAGAGCGTATATATGTTCATTATCTAGCTTCCTAAGTAGTACATATAAGTTGTATTTGTTCCAATGAGTTACTGCCGATTTACAGATCGTGGGCGCCCGAGTAACACAAACTTACCAAATAAGTAGTACATTTCCAAATTATTGCATGACATGTTTAGACATCTTGATACCAAGTTGTTAGTTTTATGTTTATCCTCCTTTCCCAAGTTTCGCATGTGTTCTCTGTATATGCCGAGTAGGAGCGACAACACTCATGCTTCTGGCGATGTATCTTCATCTGATTCCGACAACCCTAGGTCTTCAGCAGATGGTTAGGGATCAAGTAATCTTGAATGGAATAGAGTTGCAGCAATTACCCTTCCGGTCAGGACATGGATGAATGCTCCAAGGAAGCCCACACACCAGCCTAAGGGTGTATATGAAGTAACCGAGATTGATTTAAAGTCTTGGGATCCAACTAAACCAGATAAAGCATGCACGAGGTTCAGGAGTGTGTGTGGATTTCATGGCAGGACAAGGCTCAATATTAATCTGCCGGGGTTTCGGAAGGCTAACACAGACAAAGGATAGTCCAGGAGATCATGGATCACTTCAACGTTCCAGAGCTGTGGAGAATGCAGGTGGAACACGCTGCACTGAAGAAGGCTAGGGATGCTTGGAGAAACTGGAAGCACATGCTGTACAAGAAGTACTTGAGTGAAGGCAATGATCCAATTCCCGCATCCCCGCAAATTACAAAGGCAGACTGGGCATAATTCAAAAGGGTCAGGGCAACTACAGAGTTTGTTGAGAAGAGTGCCAAGCAATCAGAACTCCAGAAGAGGAACACACACCCCCACCGGATGGGTGTGGCAGGATACTACAGCATGAAACCGATATGGGACCAGGAGGACTAAGAAGCAGTAGCAGCGGGTGGGAAACTGGCCTTTAGTGAAATCAAGGGCGAACATGCTAGAGACAACTTGCAGGCACATGCAAGGAGGCGTGATGACGAAACTTATTACTTTGAAAACTCACATGACGAAGAACGGTATCACGTGATATTAAAGGCTTCCATGATCCCTGGAAGGTTCTACAGGAACTCAGGGCCATGTGATATTCTGTCCGATGCTCTGGAAACATGAGGGCCCCCTGGCCGTGCAAGGGTTATAGGTGTTAATGTCCCACACAAGAGGGCTTTTACACTCAGCAAAGAAGAGAGGCTCAACATGAAAAAAGTGAGGAGTGATGAAGCAGAATGAATTGTATGAAAGGTTGAGGAAGGACATGTATCCGGTTGTTCAAAAGGATATTGAGGAGTCAATAATGATGCAGAAGACACTAACACTGACATATAGCCAGCAGATGGGAGGGGAGGCGGGCATGAAGGATGCTGGTTATTGCGAGACACCACACAAGAGTAATTGTGCATCAGCTGACCCTAGCAACACTGAGACTGCAACTGCTCATGATTATGCTATATCTGATCTATCTGGAATGAAAGACAAACTGAAGGGTTTGCTTACACATTATGAAGGTACATTAAAATGTGTAACAGCCTGGGTTTACCCACCCTTCTTGGAAGAGGGCCTCTTGTTGGACAATGTGCCATTGAAGCCGGGCTATGTGAAGGGTTACGTGACTAAAGTAAAGCCCAGATTTAATGAATTTGCTTTGAAGAATGTCCTATGAGACTTTGATCAGCAAAGGAACTTGGCAGAAACACTGTTACATCACATCCAGTGGTCACGAAAGGAAAACAGATTTCATGGATGACATCCCTGAAGCACAGCCAAGAGCAACCAATGTCGCTCCTCAACCGGTGACGCTCTCCTTGCCACAACACCTCTTGCGTGCTTCCTCCAAAGAACCTAATACTTGTAATCTGATGGCTAATGCATGAACCTGTGATCAACCGGTCTGACTTTGTGCCATACAGGCCATGTCATTGTCAGCCCTCGAGAAGCCGGTGGCAAGGCCTAAAATTGCTGAAGATGCACCACCGGTTCAGATGCCGGCTGCTGAAGCAGTGGGGAGACCCAACTGCAGCACATGCTCAACAAACCAACCTGGTGGAACGGACTACTAAGTAGTCTAAGCTTCGGAACCACCTGCTAAGCAGTCTGTAGGTCCAGAACCAACTGCTCATCAGTCCGTCTGTCCGCAGCCGCCTGATCAGAATGCGTCAACACTTCCTGCTCAGCAAACCAACACATTGGCACGACCTCCTCAGTACGCCAACAAGTTGGCACCACCTACGCAGAAACCCGACATAGCTTCAACGCATGGTCAGTAGTCCGATGCCTCTTCTCCTACAGCTCAGCAGTCTATCATAGCAGCACCACCAGCTTAACGGTCTGGCATAACTAAACCGTCTGCTAAGCAGTCCGTCAAAGCTTCAACGTCTTCTTGGCAGTCTACCTCAGCCAACTAGAAGTTCTACCAGAAGTGCTTCAGGAACCAAGAAGGAAGCGACCGAAAAGTCTGCACCAACAAGGAAGCACGCCATGAGAGGGACGAGGAAAGAGAACGATTCCCTTTTACTTAAAGCACTCATCTCCCAGAACCAAATTACCAGCAAGTTGTTCGAATCAGGGAGTAATATTATTTCTGACGGCATGGATGATGAAGAAATATCTTTGCAGCTTGCTAAAAATAAAGCAGACGTACTTGAAGCATGCAATTACATCCATGGCTAGCCATTTCTTGTTGGCGAATACTTTGATGAGTGCAGCTCCAGTTGCCGCGAGTTACATAAATATTGCATGTATCAAATGTTAGCAGGTCATCATGTTCTGCTAGTCCACTACAACAGAGATCATTTTCAACACAATGCTGGCTCCATTAGTGTGAGTTTCAAGGACTTACATCTCTTATTCAACTTCAATGAGCTCGATGCCACTTTTGTTAGATGCCTAATTTTGTAAGTACTTATTAAACTCTGATCAACTTCTCCATACAAGCCTATAAATGATAAACAGCTAACTGCATTTTATTCCTCTCAAGGGATTGAACGCGCAGAGAAGAAAAAGGGAGAGTGTGTATTTCATAGATCCTGCATTAGCAAATGGCACAACATTAGATGGTGAGGACCTATGGGACTGAGCCATTAACACAGTCGTCCGTATCTTTGAAAACACGTCCCATGCAGAAATATTTCTCTGGCCATATCATGAACGGTAAGTCAAGTAAACAACCACACATACACTGATTGTCTTTCAGATTTCAACATAATTCATACGATCATGGCTTTCTTAATATGTAGCAATCACTGGATATTGGTATTCATTGTTCTAAACAAGAACACAATTTACTACATGGATTCTCTTAGAGAGTCAACAAACGCTCAGGATGTGATGCATCTTTCAAAAATTCATGGATAGGTATTGAATTCTATGATGTTGAAATTAATTTGTATTCATATCTGGTTCAACAATTGATGTTGCCGAAATTCATCTTCATTTGCAGTGTGTTCGCATTGTGGAAAACTAAACCAGGGAACCTGTTCAAGAGGGAACTACCTCTGCAGCACGCGATCGTTTCTCCGGTAACACACCGAAATCCGTTATTTTTGGAAAATGTATCCAATAGTCTACAAATATCTTTTCTTATGCTAGTCAAATGTTTAAGCTTCTAAATACCTCTTTCTATTCTTGTCCAAAGAAAAAAATACATCTAACACTGGTAGGTTGTTCCTAACAGGACAAACACATGACTAATTATGTACAGAAAAAATTAGTGTCCTCAGCAACAAGTAGGGACCAACCTTTGTGGATACTCTATTTGCAGACCCATGATCTCCATCTGCAAATCTGCTGATAGGTGTGAACATGCTCGTGAAATAGTACCGGTAAGTCTGTCTTAATAAATATCTTCTACTCCACTCATATGGCACATTATGATCTTAAAAATACTGCAGTTCCTCTTAGAACCGAGGACACCTAAACCACTCCCTGATGGTGAATTGCTGATGGTTCGGAGATTTATCAACGACTTCTTCCAGAATCACTACATCAATCCCATTGGTGATAATGAAGATTTCAGCATGCGTTCTCCTGAAACATTGAGTAAGAGTTAGCCGCTAAAATATACACATGGATCCATTGTTTTCCTTCTGATGAGGTCTTCGTATTTTATACACTCTGATTAATTATGTAATGCATATATGTGTCGACAAATCATTGTAATTTAGCTACCATTTGTTCAATTGCAATTGTTGTGAAATCTGATGAATGTTCTCCCTGTGGACACTATTTGTTCAATTGTATATTGTGCCAAATTTTCTTTTTCATGCCGATTCAAATGGAATATTTTTGTTTTAACCTGGAAATTGCTCCGCACACGGTTCAACTAAATGAGTGTGTGCAATCCACATCGGAAAGCATACGTCAATTCTAGCGGAACTGTCGGTGTTACACAGCAGATCACAAATGATTTGCAGCACAAATACGTGTGCGCAGGGGCTCCAGAACCATTTGTGCTATCACGTTATCGCACACGAGAGCTCAGAGTAAATCGTGCCCAATGTAAAATACAATCCCTGTCGTAAATTTTTCAGGAAACGTGTGGGATCCCAAACGAAAAGCACAAGTCACTCTTGTCGCAACCGTCGGTGATACACAACAAATAACAAACGGTCTACCACACTTGTATGTGTGCGAAGGGGCTCCTGAACCATTTGTGACAGAACATTATCACACACGGTAATTGTTGGGAAACGTGTGCGATGGAGTCTTGCATGGCAGACGGGTTCCACAGAAAACTCATGTGCGATGGGGAACATATCACACGAAGTTCGTATGTTGGCCCGTGTGCCTTACATACTGTTTCGCAAACGGTTCATTGCGACACACTGTTTGGTCTCACTACGTCAATAGAAACGTTTAATCACCGATCCCACACGTGTGAAAGAATTTAGTGTGTGTTGCATCGCATACGATAACATTTGGCAAGGCCTCTGCATCAAGGCTCCATATCCCCGACGGTTTCTAGTTCGTGTGGGAAGGACCCCCCTATCGCAGTCACTTACTTGGCGACGGTTCGAAATGTCGTTGCGGAAAGTGGTTAAAAACCATGTGTATAGCACCTCGCTGTACCACTGTTTGCCCATTGTTTAAATCAAGATATTTCATTCCAGCCGACAAATTCGCTCCGAGCTTGCCACTATTGACTAATGAATGCATAGGATTCCAAAAGTCCTCTCTTTATTTTGTTCCTACAGGAAATGAGAACATGGAAAGGAGTGAAAGAGGAGATAGAAGAAATCAGGAGGAGGCGCACCAGAACCGACAGAGCAAAAAATTATGTTTCATGTGATCGTGACCACTCACATGAGCGGTCGTATGGCATGGAAACCGAGGTCTCTCATCCACTCAAAGAACTTTTATAAAGGGCTTGAGGCCGAAATGTCAACAGAACGAGCGAGAACATCAACGAGAAGAACTAGAACAGAGTCATCCTCATCTATCTCCATCAACCCTAGACGCCGCCATTTCCATGTACATAGACACCATCACCACCCTAGTTGTTCTTCCACTAGATCATACTTGTAATCGTGTATCACACACGGCATCCATTGTAAGACATATTACCAATCAATTTACCTTCATGATGTGTACTTCATGTGATCTGATCTACATGTGTGAGTAGTCCGGTAAGGTATGAGTTGAGGCAAGAGCCTTGCAACCCTCTGTATTTTTTTGGGGATCAATGGAAGGGCTTTGAATTAACATCCCATATGTCTAAAATAAAATTGTTCCGTAGATGCCTCCTGTCTCATCTACGTTCTTCATCCCTGCAAGTACCCAGGATCATGGACAGGTAGTCATGGAGAGGATAAAGGCAGGGAGGGCGCGAAGTGTTATTCTGAACTAGTGACATCAGCGTTTAGTAAAGTAAAAAAGATCCTATCTCTGGGTATTTAAGAGGCAGCCCTACGAGACTGATAGGGCCTTTGTTTGGACAACTGACTCTTAATATAGTACGCATGTCAGTCAAGACGTAATTTGGACACATCCCCCACTTCTGTTTGTAACAAGCACATCTTGATGGGTGACTTCCAACGCACAAATTAAGATCAAATTTGGTCATATGACAAATACATAGTTGTAAGCATTAAGACCTCATACCCGTACCTATATTTATTATAAGTGTTGCCCTTCAATTTGTTAGATTTTGATCTGGTCAAAAGCTAGAGTTGTTCTTTAACAAAAGCTTGCTTGCTCGAGACCCTAGCTTAAAGGGGATATTTCTCTCGTGGGTTCGATAACTTAGGGTCACCTCCATGGAAATAGGCTAGAATCCTTTCTGCTCCATTTCCGTATCACCAAAGGAAGTAAGTAAGCCTTTTTCTAGCGCCATTGTCGGGAAGGAGTTAAGTGTTCCTAGTATTTGTGTTTAGAGTTTTCATTAACGTTGTAGTTTCAATTTTTGTTTTATTTTGGTTGCAAGTCTTGACAGTTGAAAATCCCAAAAAGATTACCATGGTTCGTAATCTTGGATGCTACTTCTAGCAATAACTTTATGCGTGAACCCATAGCACAACCTGAAGTTGCTGCCGCTGAGTATGAGATAAAACTGAACTTCGTCTCCATGGTTCAACAAGACCAATTTGGAGGCTCTGCTTCTGAAGATGCCAGTATGCACTTGCATAATTTCACTGAAGTGTGCAACATGACACACATTAGAGATTATGACCCTGATGCTTTGAAGTTGCATCTATTTCCTTTATCTGAGAGGAAAAGAAAAAGAATGGATTCTAGCTTTACCAAGAGGAAGCATAACGTCATGGGCTCATTATTATCGCAAATTTTTATCCAAGTTTTGTCCACCTGCGAAAATTATGCAACTTCATTCTCGGATTACAGGTTTCAAGCAGGAAGAATGTGAGCCACGCTAGAGCTTGCATGGGATCGAATGAAAGCAGCCATAAGGAAATTTCCTAATCATGGAATGGAGGAATGGTTACTCCATCATATGTTTTATAATTGTTTAAATCCTATGTGTCAAAAACTATGCTTGATATAGCTGCAGGAGGAACAATCATGTGAAAGCCCATAGATGATGTTTGGTACTTGTGAGTTGCGTTGGGATTTCCTTGAAGAGGAGAGGATGATGCAGTATAGCAGAGGTATGTATTTCCCCAATTAAGAACCAAGATTATTGATCCAGTAGGAGAACCACGCGAAACCTCGTTAACGACACCCACACACAAAAGAGAAAATACTTGCACCAAATACGATCAAGGGGGTTGTCAATCCCCTTGGCGGTTATTTCCAAGGATCAAATATGATAGTGATAGAGAGATAAATAAAAAACAAAATAAAATAATGGTAAATAAATTGTAGCAAGGTATTTTTTGATTTAATATAAGATAAAGTAGACCCGGGGGCCATAGGTTTCACTAGAGGCTTCTCTTTCGAACAAACATCATACGGTGGGTAAACAAATTACTATTGGGTAATTGATAGAAAAGCACATAGTTATGACGATATTCAAGGCAGTGATTATGTATATAGGCACAATGCTTGAGACAAGTAGACTGACTCTTGCTTGCATCTACTACTATTACTCCACCCATCGAACGCTATCCAGCATGCATCAAGAGTATTAAGTTCATAAGAATCAGAGTAAGGCCTTAAGCAAGATGACATGATGTAGACAAAGTAACTCCAACCAATATGAATAAACCCCGTTGTTTTTCCCTTAATGGCAAAAATTCAAATACATGTCATATCCCCTTTTGTCACTGGGATTGAGCACTGCAAGATTGAACCCATTACAAAGCACCTCTCCCATCACAAGATAAATCATTCTAGTTGGTCAAATCAAACAGATAGATCGGGGAGAAATACAAAGCTGTTACAATCATGCATAAAAGAATTTGGAGAGAACTCAATTAATATTCATGAGTAATCTAATCATAAACCCACAATTCATCGTATCCCAACAAACACACCGCAAAAGAAGATTACATCGAATAGATCTCCAAGAACATCGGGAGAACATTGTATTGAAGATCAAAGAGAGAGAGAAGAAGCCATCTAGCTACTAGCTATGGACTTGTAAGTTGATGGTAAACTACTCACACATCATTAGAAGGAAAACAAGGTTGATGTAGAAGCCCTCCGTGATCAATTCCCCTTTAGTAGGGTACAGGAAAAGGCCTCCAGATGGGATCATGGAAGAATAGAAACTTGTGGCATGGAAATAGTATTTTGGGTGGCTCTCTGTTGGTTTCCTGATTTTAGAGAATTTAAAGAGATGGAATTAGGTCAAATGGAGCCACGAGGGGCCCACAAGTGTGGGATCGAAAGTAGGTCTAGAGGGGGCGGGGTGATTAGACTACTTGACCAAATAAAAACCTAACATTTTCCCTATTTTAGTTGTGGGCAGATTTTCACAATTTGTAGAAGTCAAGCAATCAGCCTACACATGCAATTATAAGAGTGTAGCAGCGGAAAGTAAAACATTGCATATGAAGGTAAAGGGAAGGGTTTGGAGAGTGCAAATGAAATGATGACATAGAGATTTTCGGCGTCGTTCCGATAGGTGGTGTTATCGTACGTCCACGTTGATGGAGACTTCAACCCACGAAAGGGTAACTGTTGTGCGAGTCCATGGAGGGCTCCATCCACGAAGCGTCCACGAAGAAGCAACCTTGTCTATCCACCATGGCCATCGCCCATGAAGGACTTGCCTCACTCAGGTAGATCTTTGTCGCAGGAAACCACGTCCACCAATGGGACCAGAAGGCCCCATGCTGGTTTGGCAGGGGGACGTTGCGTTGCACAAAGAGCAGACGGTCGTGGGGCAGCATGGCAGAGATCATGCAGGCAAGTTTACCCAGGTTCGGGCCGCCGCGAGGCGTAAAACCCTACTCCTACTTTGGTGGATTGATGGTGGAAAGGTGGTGGTGGAGCATAGTACACTTGCCTGACAGGGGTTTCCACAGGGCGGCAGTGGCTACGCGCGTATGAGGGTGTGAGTTATCCCACCTTCTGAACCTCTATGTGGTTGCCATGGGCCTCCTTTTATAGATCAAGGGGTTACCACAATGGTAAAGTAGTCATTATGCACTGATAAGATAGCAAACAGTGCTATCATACCTAACTTTGCAGGCTAATAGGGCGCATTAAATTCACTTCTCAACATCACATCATTGGTTGCCTGACAAGGCTTGCCGGGCCATCTTGCCAGCTCCACGCCTGCTCACTTGACATGTTGCAGGACGGGTGTCATCTGTGGGTTTTTCCTGTATGGAGAGGCTGCCATGTGGCGAATGGCTCCCACTTAGCCACTTTGCGTCTTGGCACCGCATTGATCGATGACGCGGGTTATGGTGGAGTGGTTGGTGAGGTGGTCTCATCTCAGTGAGTCCCGGCAAGCCCTGCCGGGACGCCTTGGTTGTCTCCTTCTAGGCGCGGCCTCGCCCTTTGCCAGGATCGCCTGCCGGCAAAGGAGGCCTTTCTCTTGGTGGTGTCTTGCTTCTCTGGCTCGATCCTGGTCCCTCTGATCTGTATGTCAGTCCTTCGAATCTCTTAGTCCCTCGAACTCTGACTTGGGCTGGTGCTTCAATCTTGTTGCCGTGCCTGTGCACAGTCTGGCCAACAAACCCAGGGTTTGTTGCACCGACAGAAGCCCCAGGGCCTGCCCGAACGCGCTGCTGAGCATCGTCGGGGTAGGGCCTAATAAGTGCATAGGCAGGGCTGCTGAAGAGGCTGGTCTCTTGAGGTCTCCGTTGCTTCTTCATTAGCCTTGATTCCAGAGCAGTTTCTGGTTTCTCCAAAAATCATATTCTTGTTCATAATCAGAGGGGTATTAAGCATAAAGGATCTGAACATATGATCTTCCACCGAATAAACTAACTAGCATCAACTACAAAGAGTAATCAACACTACTAGTGACCCACAGCTACCAGTCTGAGGCTTTGGGACAAATATTGGATACAAGAGATGAACTAGGGTTTGAGATGAGATGGTGCTGGTGAAGATGTTGATGGAGATTGACCCCCTCCCGATGAGAGGATCGATGGTGATGACGATGGTGATGATTTCCCCCTCCCGGAGGGAAGTTTCCCTGGCAGAATAGCTTCGCCGGAGCCCTAGATTGGTTCCACCATGGTTCCGCCTCATGGCGGCGGAGTTTTGTCCCGTGAGCTTGCTTATGATTTTTTTCCTCCATGAAAGACCTCATATAGCAGAAGATGGGCATCAGAGGGCTGCCAGGGGGCCCATGAGGCAGGGGGCGCGCCCAGGGGGGTAGGGGGCGCCCCCACCCTCGTGGATGATGTGTGGCCCCCCTCTGGTACTTCTTTCACCCAATATTTTTGTATATTGTGAAACTTGCTCTCGTGAAGGTTCAGGATTTTTGGAGTTCTGCAGAATAGGTCTCTAATATTTGCTCCTTTTCCAACCCAGAATTCCAGCTGCCGGCATTCTCCCTCTTCATGTAAAACTTGTAAAATAAGAGAGAATAGGCATAAGTATTGTAACATAATGTGTAATAACATCCCATAATGCAATAAATATCGATATAAAAGCATGATGCAAAATGGACGTATCAAATCCCCCAAGATTAGACCTCGCTTGTCCTCAAGAGAAAGCTGATATCGATAAATATGTCCACATGTTTAGAGATAGAGGTGTCGATAAAAATAAAATACGGAAAGGGCATCATGATCATTCTTAGAATAGCAACATATACATATATTGTCATATCATCTCTTATGCTAAAGTAACAATTCATTCACAATTTCAAGTATGAATCAGAAACTTTATTGAGAACTAACAAACTATAATCTCAGTCATTGAAGCAATTGCAATTTATCATAACATCAGAAAGAGTCAATATAAGAGCTTTTCAGCAAGTCCACATACTCAACTATGATTTAGTCTTTCACAATTGCTAACACTCACGCAATATTTACGGTTACGAAGTTTTAGTCGGACACAGAGAAAGATAGGGGCTTATAGTTTTTGCCTCCCAACCTTTTACCTCAAGGGTAATGTCAACAATAATAGTTCATGAAAACTCACATCGAATTAGCTATATATCTCAGGATCTTTCCAACACATTGTGCTTGCCAAAGGATAAAATGTAAAAAGGAAAGGTGAAGATCACCATGACTCTTGCATGAAGTATAAGGCAAGAATAAAAGATAGGCCCTTCGCAGAGGGAAGCAGAGGTTGTCATGTGCTTTAATGGTTGGATGCATGTAGTCTTAATGCAAAAGAACGTCACTTTATATTGCCACTTGTGATATGGACCTTTATTATGCAGCCCGTTGCTTTTATTTCTTCCACATCACAAGATCGTATAAAGCTTATTTTCTCCACACTAATAAATCATACACATTTTGAGAGCAATTTTTATTACTTGCAACGATGACAACTTACTTGAAGGATCTTACTCAATCCATAGGTAGATATGGTGGACTCTCATGTGCAAGAAAACGGAGTCTGGAGAGCACACGAGGTTCCCACGAGGCAGGGGGCACGCCCTCCACCCTTGTGGATGCCTCGTGTCCTTCCCGGACTACTTCTTATTTTCCTATTTTCTTAAATATTCCAAAACGGAGAAAGATTGCTATTAGAACTGTTTTGGAGTCAGTTTACTTACCATACCTCATACCTATTCCTTTTTTGAGTCTGAAACGTTCTGGAAAGTGTCCCTTATGTATTCCTCCGGGGTTATGGTTTCAATAACATTAGTTTCAACATTTATAGGATTACCTGAGATATATTGTTTGATTCTTTGACTGTTCACCACGCTCGGATTAGTGCCTTCGAAGTTGTTGATTTTTATGGCACCGGAGCGATAGAACTCCTCGATAACGTAAGGACTGATACATCTCCGTCGTATCTTCTTTTCCAAACACTTTTGCCCTTGTTTTGGACTCTAACTTGCACGATTTGAATGGAACTAACCCAAACTGACGTTGTTTTCAGTAGAATTGCCATGGTGTTCTTTTTGTGCAAAAATAGAAGTTCTCGAAATGACCCGAAAATCAACGGAGATTATTTTTGGAATATATAAAAAATACTAGTGAAAAGATCCACGTCAGGGGCCCACACCCTGTCCACGAGGGTGGGGGCGCGCCTACCCCCCTGGGCGCCCCCCCTACCTCATGGTCCCCCTGATGCTCCACCGACGTCCATCTTTTGCAAAAGGATATTCCTTTTGTTTTTGATGATGATTGTTTAGAAGCCTTTGAAACACTAAAGAAAGCCTTAATTTCTGCACCTATTGTTCAACCACCTAATTGGAACTTGCCTTTTGAAATTATGTGAGATGCTAGTGATTATGCTGTTGGTGTTGTTCTAGGACAAAGAGTTCATAAGAAACTGAATGTTATTCATTATGCTAGTAAAACTCTAGACAGTGCTCAACGAAATTATGCTACTACTGAAAAAGAATTCTTAGTAGTGGTGTTTGCTTGTGATAAATTTAGACCTTACATTGTTGATTCAAAAGTAATTGTTCACACCGATCATGCTGCTATTAAATATCTTACAAAAAGGAAAGATGCTAAACCTAGACTTATTAGATGGGTTCTCTTGCTACATGAATTTGATTGACATATCACTGATAGGAAAGGAGCTGAGAATCCCGTTGCTGATAACTTGTCTAGGCTTGAAAATGTGCCTGATGACCCATTACCTATTGATGATAGTTTTCCTGATGAGCAGTTAGCTGCAATAAATGTTGCTCACAACACTCCTTGGTATGCTGACTATGCTAATTACATTGTTGCTAAATATTTACCACCTAGTTTTACCTATCAACAAAAGAAATAATTCTTCTATGATTTCAGACACTACTTTTGGGATGACCCACACCTTTATAAAGAAGGAGTAGATGGTATTATTAGACGTTGTGCACCTGAGAATAAACAGGGACAAATCCTATGGAAATGTCACTCCGAAGCTTATGGAGGGCATCATGTTGGAGATAGAAGTGCTCACAAGTTATTGCAATCTAGATTTTATTAGCCTACTCTTTTCAAGGATGCCCGTAAGTTCGTCTTATCTTGTGATGAATGCCAAAGAATAGGTAATATCGGTAAGCATCAAGAAATGCCTATGAATTTTTCACTTGCTGTTGAACCATTTAATGTTTGGGGATTTGATTGCATGGGACCTTTTCCTTCCTCTAATGGGTATACATATATTTTGGTTGATGTTGATTATGTTACTAAATGGGTAGAAGCTATTCCAACCAGTAGTGCTGATCACAACACCTCTATTAAAATGCTTAAGGAAGTTATTTTCCCAAGGTTTGGAGTCCCTAGATATTTAATGAATGATGGTGGTTCACACTTTATTCATGGTGCTTTCCGAGAAATGCTTGCCAAGTATGATGTTAACCATAGAATTGCATCACCTTATCATCCTCAGTGTAGTGGTCAAGTTGAACTTAGCAATAGAGAAATAAAATTAATTTTGCAAAAGACTGTCAATAGGTCCCGAAAGAATTGGTCTAAGAAATTAGATGATGCACTTTGGGCTTATAGAACAGCATATAAAAATCCTATGGGTATGTCTCCTTATAAAATGGTTTATGAAAAAGCTTGGCATTTGCCTCTTGAGTTAGAACATAAAGCATATTGGGCAATCAAAGAACTCAACTACGATTTCAAACTTGCTGGTGAAAAGAGGTTATTTGATATTAGCTCATTAGATGAATGGAGAACCCAAGCTTATGAAAATGCCAAGTTGTTTAAAGAAAAAGTCAAAAGGTGGCATGATAAGAGAATCCAAAATCGTGAGTTTATAGTAGGAGAATATCTTCTTTTGTAAAACTCTCATTTCAGATTCTTTGCAGGAAAACTCCTTTCAAAATGGGAAGGCCCCTATTTCATCGAGGAGGTTTATCGTTCTGGAGCCATCAAAATAAATAATGCCGAAGGTACTAACCCGAAGGTTGTTAACGGGCAACAAATAAAACATTATATCTCAGGTACGCCCATTAATGTTGAAAGTAATATTATCCAAACTATGACACTGGAAGAACACATAAAAGGGTCCTTCCGAAACACTCCAGAATCTTGAAAATAAGGAGGTACGTGATACGGTAAGTAAATGGACTCTGAAAAATCCGCAAAAATATTTTTTGTCAGTTTTGGAATATTTAGATAAATAGGAAAATAAAAAACTTCCAGGAAGCGTATCCTGGTGGGCACAAGACACCAGGGCCGGTGGGTTGTGCCCACACGGGGTACCTTCCGGACTTCGTTTTTCTACAGCTTGCTTGTTTCCCAAGATAAAAAAAATCTTTATATACCCCCCGAACCTGTTGATCACCGTATCATGGAGAAACCTTCTCTTTTCTTTTCTTGCTGCTTTCTTGTCAGATGTGAAAATATGTCGTCCCAAGACTCCGAGGGTGAGATCTATGCCGCTGATTTCATCGCAAACCCCAAGTCTATGAGGATGTGGAGCATTATGGCTGGACCACACAGGAAGAGGAAGACCATTATCCGAGGCAGAAGCATGAGATGAGCTAAGATGAAGACGAACCTCTGCTACCTTAACCTGGGGACATGCATGTGGAATTCAAGAAGTCAAGCCTCCCCAATAAAGCAAAGAGGCCAAAGTTCAGTTTATACCTTTTCACCTTTTGCAGGAATGCAAGCAGGACCTATGTAAGAGGGTACTGGAGCTCGAGCAAGGGGTCGGTGAATTGAAGGAGAAAAATGACATCGTCAAGCGTAAGCTAAGGAAGAAAGACAAGATCCGTTCTACACCACCACCACCTTCTTCTTCATCACAAAAAGAGAATTGAGTATCAGGTATGGGCACTTGTCGATGTCAAAACCGGCGGATATCGGGTAGGGGGTCCCGAACTGTGCGTCTGAGGATCGAAGGTAACAGGAGGCATGGGACATGATGTTTACCCAGGTTCGGGCCCTCTTAATGCAGGTAATACCCTACTTCCTGCTTGATTGACTTAGATAAGTATAGGGGTTGCAAGAGTTGATCTACCTCGAGATCATACTGGCTAAACCCTAGATGCCTAGCCTGTATGATTTGTCCTAGCCTCTATGGACTAAACCCTTCGGTCTATGTACACACCAGAGGGACCTAGGGTCGTACAAAGTCGATTTACAGAGAAAGGAAAATACACATCTGGACGCGAAGCTTGCCATCCACGCAAAGGAGAGTCCCATCCGGACACGGGGGAAGGCCTCCTATCTGGTATCATTATGGCCCATTAGTCTGGCCCACGACAGATAATCCGGATCCCCGAGGACCCCTGTGACGCCCCCGATTCAACCGTACACTAATCATACACGCAAATGTGTACACTCAAGATCGGGGACTCATGGGAAGATATCACAACCCAATTCTAGATACAAATTAAAATAATACAAGCTTCATAGTACAATCCAGGGGCCTCGAGGGCTCGAATACAAGCTCAATACAGAAGTGTCAGCGGAACCAACAATATCTGAGTATAGACATAAGTTAGAAAAGATTGCCTTAAGAAGGAAAACACAAAAGCAACAACGATCGAAGAGGCAAGGCTTCCTGCCTGGGACCTCCTAACTACTCCTAGTCGTCGGCGACCTCCATGTAGTAGTATCCGTCGACGATGGCATCTCGCTCCAAGGATCCACCATATGGTTGCAACAACCAGAAAGAAGAAAGAAGGAGGGAAATGGGCAACAAGCAACCGTGAGTACTCATCCAGAGTACTCGCAAGCATCAGAACTATAATAAGTTTGCATTGGTATCAAATGGAAGGATTGTATCTGTGGACTAAACTACAGAATGCCAGAATAGAGGGGAAGTCCTAGCCTATAAAAGACTAGCATCTTCAAGCGACTCCAAGCATCTTGCAGCATGTAGAAGATTAAAGAATAGCATTTTAATTAACAAGCATGTCGTAGCAATAACGCCGAGAGATCCTTACTCGACTCCCTACGAGAAAGCAATCCTGGAGCCATATATCTGAAATATCCATTTCTAGATGTAATAGATCAGGATAATTCTGAACGTCTATTACCGTGGACATGGCTATTAATAGATAATCTTCCCTGCATGGGTGCACCATGTTTTCCAACACGCTTGATTACTTTGGCTGGACACACTTTTCTGGGTCAATGCCCGGCCTCGGAAGATCAACACATCGTAGCCCTACCTAGGCTCAGCAGAGAGGTCCCTGCCGGTCTACATCCTAAGCACTCTGGGTTTGGGCCCATCACCGTTGCACTCCGGATCATTGCATGCAGGGCGATACAGGCCACCTCCACTGGGGCGCCGACCAGGCCGTGCCGCAATGCTGAACTAGACGCCTGACAAAGCTTCGGCTGATACTACGATGTCGAGGCCCATAACTATTCTTGTGTGGTGGTTAGTGCGTAAAGGCCAAAGGCCAACTCAGAACAAATACCCAAAGCATAGTGTATTATTAGCTTGCGGAGACGAGCACAGATTCATGATCGATGTGACCCCAACGCCCCGTCTCATGGGCTTACGACAATGGCCCAGAATGCCCGACCGTGCCACGTAATTATCTTGTGGGTGTTCTCCAGGCCCGCCCGACTTTCACCAAGGTCTCAAGTAAAGTCAAGGTAACCGTGTGCCCAAACATCAAGGGGGAAACCTCAGGAATCACACTCGGTGGATTCCACTTCATGTAATCATCAAGGTGAACGTAAGAGGAACCACCCTCGAGGTTCACACTTGAGGGGTTGCACGATAGAGTCGTATCAGAAGTGGTTAAGGCGGAATCACCCTCGATGACCATGAACGAATATGTACACTACAGAGTTATCATTAGGAGTGTGTTATGAGGTATCACCCTCGGCACTCGATAGTATCACTGCAGAGTCGAGCAACAGAGGGGGCGTGATGTGATGTGAGGTGTCGGGCTCTGGTCATCAATCACATTGATCGACTCGTCGATGATGAAGCAGTGGCAACAAGGACAAGGTGGGGGGAGGGTCACTAATGGAACACTAACCAACATATACTAAGCAGATAAGCATAGGCAGGTAAGGTACAATGAGCAGGTTACAAAACCAGGCTATGCATCATAAAAGGAGCAAACAATAACAGTAGCAAAATCTAATGCAAGTATGATTGAAAGGAATGGGTGATATCGGGATGACCAAAAGGGGGGCTTGCACTACAAAAAAAAGACACTTCCGTGATGATACGTGTTTGTCACAGTACGTCACGTTTTCTGTCATGCATGTACATCCATGACATTTTTATGATAGAATCAAGATAGTCATACCTATGCTGTTGTAGAAGTGTTCCATGACATTACCAAAATTATCATCACAGAAGTTTCACTTCCACGATGATAAATCACACGTCACAGAAGTGCTTTCGTGAAGGGTGACCAACACGTGGCATCCACCATAACGGGTCACCGTTAAGCTATCGGGTCCGGTTTTGGGAAATTTCCACGTGTAAAATTCTGATTGGCCGGAGGAAACACGAGTCAGCTCGTTAGTGGGTCAGATAGGTGCCTATGATATGTCAACACGTGCGACGGCCCACCACTGGCCGATTTAGCTTACAAAGGTCAGCCCGTTTGACTTTGTCAAAAGTTAGCAGGTTGGCCCATGAAACGCTTGTTAACGGTCTCTTCGCAAATAGCCCATTTTACGGCCCGGTAACTCACGGCCCGTTAGGGCCTACCTGAAATCGGCCCAACAACGTCATGTGGGCTGTCGAATATAACACCAGCCTGTTTCACTTTTGGCCCATGTATGGCCCATGATGTCTTTCGGCCCATATGAGGCCTTCGTATATTTAGGCCCTTTAGAGGCCCGCAGTGACTCTAGCCCATAATGAACAGTAAATTTCTTTGTACCCATTAAAGGCCCATGATTCACGTGGGCTATTTCCGGTCGGTGTTAGCATTTGGCCTACTGACAGCCAATACATTCTTGGGCTACTTGTCGGCCCTCGATTACTTCCGGCCCGTCACTAGCCCGTTCCCCTAATGGGCCAAATTCGGCCTGTGGAAAGAGTCGGCTCGTGGCAAGAGTCAGCACGTTTTTGGCATGTTAACCCGTTGCGACGTTTCCAACCCATCCTATATTCTGCCCATTAATGATCCATTATGTCTGTGACAGAATTAAGCCTTTGCTATCCTCCGGCATGTTAACAGCCCGTTACCATGTTGGGTCGATACCAATTACGCCTGTTTACGGCCCATGTTGACCCATTTATCCGATGGCCCGAGGCCCACCAATTCTACGGCCCTGTTGGAGGCCCATTTATAGACGACCCGTAGGACGCCCATGGATCCTATCGCCCGTAGCAGGGTCAAGGTTACCACGGTCCAGATATGGCCCATGGTTGTTGCGGACACTAGCAAACCAGGGAAAACGAAGACTAGAAAATAAATAAGCCCGAAACTAACACCAGGCTGTTAAAGCGATTGCACAGATTACATCCACTGGGCATCAAAGATTGCCACCAGTGCAAATATAGGGAACACCCTACACTATACAAAAATGGCTTGCTATTTTCTTCAGCCGGTGGCTACACGTTAAGAACAAATTTTTTATCGCATCAAAACAAATTACAACTATTAAACAAAAGGAAGGTTGGCATAGAAGTTAACAATCTGGCAGATAAATGCACCACCAGAAGTTCACAAGCTCAGTTAATTTGACCTGACTGTTATGTTTTCATGATGTATTGTCCGATGGGGCACCATAACCTTCACCTTAAGTTCTCCTAGGCTCCTGAACAACATAGCAAATGTCTGATAGTCTGGTTTCAAAACCATGCATATCTTGACAACATCGAACAATGTCTCTCCTTGTTTCACAAAGGGTCTCTGTTAGGGAATGATCTTGTGTCTGGAGCGCAGATACAACATTGTTTTGAGCTTGCATATCTTGATCATGAGGCAGTTTGGACGAGATTGCCTTAACAACCAAGCCAGTATTACGCAGGAACGTGCTTTTGGCACTGTTAGTGGATAGGCACTAACCCACTGCAGCAAGAGCTGACATTGCGGTTATAGTTGCCTCGCCACCTTCAGGTGGCGGTTCCACCATTTTTCCATAGCTCGCTGAAAACTTGTGGTTTTACATTAGTAGTACCAGAATAGAAGATATTAAGGAGGCAGCAAAACCGAACAAAATAGCTTTGGTCTATATACATAACTTATTCTGGTGAACCCATGTAGCATAATAGTTGTACTTTATTGCAAAGTACACAATTGCCGTTGTTGTACTCGCTAATGTATTGTCTATTTCTTCACATTGTATTGAGGGCTGAGGATGAAGAGACAAAGTTTATAATATGGTAAGCATAGTATGACATCATTCATATCACAAAACAACTGAGAACAGACAAACGGGCAATTGTAACAATGTGTGAGCAAGTCCAGCACGGAACTAGATTACAGGTCAAGATCAAAGGAACATCACTCCTCACTTTTAAACCTTGTAAGGTGCAATGATACTCTAAGACAATTGTGTATAAAATTGAAAAGAGTAATAGACATTGGCTGCAAACCATGCAGTTCAAGGCACAAGTCGGAGTAAGTAGTAGTTAAAAGGCATGAGGATTAAGGACTTACAACAACGGCAATTGTGTAGTCTTGCCCTTCTTCTTGCTGGTGTGAAAGTCCTTGAGGATTTCCACAGCATTTGGTTCAGGTACTTTTTGGTCCTTGAGGGCTTTCCTCTGCATTTGGAACAAGTCAATATAGATCTGATAATATGGTACAACGAAAAGAGTGAAACATCAGCTAATTACAAGAGCCTCGCAACGTGCAATAGAGCTACGAGATCCTGTCGTCTGTTGGAATTTCACTTTCATATGGTTGGCCTTATTATTTGAACAGTTCACCTACAAGAAGATAGATTTGTGTGGTACATGCGTAAATAGGACTTCAACATGTGATCTGATCACATATATATAATGTACCTGATACTTCGGATCGGACCAGTGTTTAACGAGGCCTCTCCAGTCTTCATCAGATATATTTTCCACTGGAGATGTTTGGGCAAGTTCACTGTTAGCCTTGCCTTCAAAGTGAGTTTTCCTCAAGTAATACCGATACTATCGCAGAGCAGACTTGAAAACAAGGGTGCAAGCTTGTCTGTTTGCATCATCTTGGCTATCCAACTTGAACCTCATCTGTTCAAAAATATGGGAGTCTCATTATCAGCAATCTAGAAAGTATTGGACAGAGCAAGACGATATTACTAGTTTCCATGCATAACCATACTTACAGATAAATGGCTGAGGAAGGTGTTGAACTGGGTTTCATCTTTGTCATTCGTGTACTGGATCCATGTTGGGAGGATATGTACATGACACCTAACAGCAACCGCTGCCTCTGATACTAACTTGGCTGACTCTGTAGCATCACGTGGTCTTTTTAAACCTGCCTCAAAATGGATCTCCATTCTTCCTCCTCTAGAGTTAGTTAACCTTGAAGTGACAATAGTCGGGACACTTCCTGGTAATGACCGTAGTTTAAGAGTTCATGTATTCACTATGTGTTAATGCTTTGTTCCAGTTCTCTATTAAAAGGTGGCCTTAATATCCCTTAGTTTGCAACAGGATCCCGCTACCACGGGAGGGTAGGACAAAAGATGTCATGCAAGTTCTTTCCATAAGCACGTATGACTATTAATGGAATACATGCCTACATTATATTTATGAACTGAAGCTTGTGCCATATCGCCCTAGGTTGTGATTGTTATATGATGAATATCATCCAACAAATCACTGATCCAATGCCTACAATTTTCCTACATATTGATCTTGCTGAGTTACTATTGTTGTTGTTACTATTGTCACTACTACAAAACTATTACTATCACTGTTACCATTACTGTTGCTGCTATTACTACTATCAAAACTATCACACCACTTTGCTACTGATCACTTTGCTGCAGATAATTAATCTCTAGGTGTGATTATTGACAACTCAACTGCTAGACTTGCAAATATGCTTTGGCTCCCCTTGTGTTGAATCAATTAATTTGGTCTGAATACTCTACCCTCGAAAACTATTGCGATCCCCTATCCTTGTGGGTTATCAGCGACACACAAATGATCTTGCTAGATATCACCCACATGTAGTTGTGACTATAACAAACTGCTCAAATATAGCAAACGATACGTCAAATGCACCAGAAAATTGAACCATAGGGTACAATGGTGATTTCTTACCGTGGAAAACAATTTGGAGGCGAAACGATGAACTCTTGCTTTCATTCAAACAAAAATATGTTGTTAGTTCATGTAAATGTTTTCAAATAGCACACGGTTCACTCATGAAAGCCATGTGCCTACCAAACCGTGGCCGATGCCCCCTTGCTGTGCGCATGATTTGAGTCATGCGCTCTGATTGGCCGGAACCCAAACCCCACGGATCATACGTCTGCACCATTGAATGCTCACAGATCATACGACAATCCTCATCCCTCTTGACAACAAATGCAGTTCGGCTAGGATTTGATTTATATGCCAAAATGCATTGTAAATGCCAAAAAATGTCTTAAATATAGCACACGAGACCTGAAATGCGCCATCAAATCAAACCTTGGTATAATGGTGATTTCTTACCGTGGGAAAAAAATAGAGGCGAAATGATGAACTCACATCTTCATTTCAAACGAAATTATGCTCTTTGTGCACACGAGCGCTTAGAGGCAACCATTTGCATACGCCTTTCCGAGCGGCGACCGGGGATATTTTTTCACCCTTTTCACCTAGGCCGCCAACACCCCCCACTGCCCGCCCAAGTTTCACTCAATTAGTCCATCCAATCTCCATCGCCAGCTCCCCTCCCCTAGATCCACAACAGAACCCTCTCCGGTGCCGATGTGCTCACCCCGGTCGTGTGCCTGCTCTTTGGCGTCAACCCTACCACCAATGATGTTCCCATCACGTGGCTTCCCGCGCCTCGTCGTCTTCGTTTGCTCGCCAACCACCATCAAGCATATCAATCTTGTAACCCTCGCCTCTCCTATGGTCCTGCTGGGTTTGCATTAAGAAACATGTTACTTATTGCTCCCCATTGCGGTGAGGCATATTTCCTCGAAATCCATCTTCCTATTTCATTCTGTATGTTCCCAAATTGGCTATAAAATAACAGAGAGCGTATATATGTTCATTATCTAGCTTCCTAACTAGTACATATAAGCTGTATTTGTTCCAATGAGTTACTACCGATTTATAGATTGTGGGCACCCGAGTCACACAAACTTACCAAATAAGCCATACATTTCCAAATTATTGCATGACATGTTTAGATAACTTGATACCAAGTTGTTAGTTTTATGTTTATCCTCCTGTCGGTGTCAAAATCGGCGGATCTCGGGTAGGGGGTCCCGAACTGTGCGTCTAGGCCGGATGGTAACAGGAGGCAGGGGACACGATGTTTTACCCAGGTTCGGGCCCTCTTGATGGAGGTAAAACCCTATGTCCTGCTTGATTAATACTAATGATATGGGTAGTACAAGAGTAGATCTACCACGAGATCAAGGAGGCTAAACCCTAGAAGCTAGCCTATGGTATGATTGTTGTTCGTCCTACGGACTAAACCTCTCCGGTTTATATAGACACCGCAGAGGGCTAGGGTTACACAGAGTCGGTTACAATGGTAGGAGATCTACATATCCGTATCGCCAAGCTTGCCTTCCACGCCAACGAAAGTCCCTTCCGGACACGGATGAAGTCTTCAATCTTGTATCTTCATAGTCCAGGAGTCCGGCCGAAGGTATAGTCCGGCTATCCGGACACCCCCTAATCCAGGACTCCCTCAGTAGCCCCTGAACCAGGCTTCAATGATGATGAGTCCGGCACGCAGATTGTCTTCGGCATTGCAAGGCGGGTTCCCCCTCCAAATACTTCGTAGAAGATTTTGAACACAAAGGTAGTGTCCGGCTCTGAAAAATAAGTTTCCACATATTGCCATAGAGAGAATAATATTTACACAAATCTAATCTGCTGACGTATTCCGTAGCATGACATCACACTACGACCAAGTCTTTATTCGAATCGTTTTACTGTCCCACCTCAGCACGTTTAGCGAGGCCGTTTCCTTGGCATGTCTTGTCAAATTAGAGGTCGTGTCCCCTTATTCCGGGATTCTCATCAATACGGGTGTGGGTAACCCAATCACGCCAATGATTACGGCGCTTGGGAGATAAGCGAGTTTTACCAGGCTGGTGGGGGCTCATAGTCGCGTCCACCCATATAAGGGGATAAGGATCCACCTTTTCATCCACGCCCTCTTCCTCCTTTGCCTATCCATTTCCGCGCAGTCGAGCTCCAGCGCCCAAGTCCGCACACCCCACCTCAACCTTCTCCAGCCATGTCCGGAGCAGGAGGCAAGTGGAAGGTCTCCTCCGTCGCGGAGGGACACATCAAAAAACTGAGGAAGGCCGGATACTAATCTAACGACATTGCTCACCGGCTTCCCGAAGAGGGGCAGCTCATCCCCACACCTAGGCCCCATGAGAGGGTGGTGTTCCTCCCCCATTTCCTCTGCGGACTGGGCTTCCCTCTCCACCCATTTGTCCGGGGGCTCATGTTCTACTATGGCCTGGATTTCCACGATCTGGCCCCGAACTTTGTCCTCAATATCTCGGCGTTTATCATCATGTGCGAGGCTTTCTTCTGCATCCGCCCCCATTTCGGCCTATGGCTCAAGACTTTCAATGTCAAGCCAAAGGTGGTGCATGGCACCCAGGCGGAGTGTGGATACGCCATGGTGGGCAAGATGCCCAATGTCCTATGGCCCAAGGGCTCCTTCGTGGAGTCCCTAAAGGGGTGGCAATCGGGGTGGTTTTACATCACCGAGCCACGCGACCCTGAATGGGTCGCAGCCCCTGAGTTCCGATCCGGACCCCCTACGCGGCTCACCTCCTGGAAAGAGATGGGCCTGTCGTGGGGTAAAGAAGGAGAGCTGACCGGACTCCAAACATGCGTACAAACACTGGTGGACAAGAAGCTCAAACTTGTCAATGTAGTCCAGGTTATGCTCATCCGCCAGATCCTCTCGTGTCAACAACGGGCTTTCAACCTGTGGGAGTTCGACCCGGCGCAGCACCAAACTCTGAGCAGGCTCTTCAACACGGCGTACGAAGATGCCTGGAAGGTGCTTTTCAAGGGCGCCGAGGCCCCCGCATCCGCTACCGAGGATCACGGATTCAGCATGCAGCGTCGCGCTCGTGCGGTAAGCTGTTTTTACCTTTTACAGGGTATTAGTTTTTCATAGTTTGACTCCATGTGGGATCTAAGCTCCCTTACCTTTGACAGGATTGGCCGGAGACGTCCGGATAGATCAACTGTCCGGCTCCTTTGCCCGAAGGCCCAGCGAACGCGCGCTTGGCGAAGCTGCTGGTCCCGGCACCCTATGTGGTGCCGGAGAAGAAGGCCAAGAAGAAGGCCACGAGGACTCGAAAGAGTGCCCGGCGCCTGCGGGTGTCGGATTCATCATCCGACGACTCCAAGACGCACTCCTCCCATGAAGACGAGAAGGAGGAAGAAGAGACCTCTCCCCCTCCAGGGGGGGAGAGAAGAAAAGGAAGGCCGCCCCAACCGGGGAGGACGATGGGTCCAAGAAGGGGAAAACCCTTCCTCCGGACGACTCCACCAACGCCGACGACGGCCAAGAGGAGTGGCCGCACAGGGCCAAGCCCCTGGCGAGATCGTAAGTGTCCGGATACCAGAGTGATTCATAGTATTCCTCCATTGCACATCTTTTCCTTATGTCGAACATGTTTATGCAGTCCACCCAAAGACCGGCTCGACGTGTCATCGAGCGGTTCCCTGGATTCGTCGTATGTGAATTCGCTTTCGACGGCTACCTCCCCCCACCCTACGGACGACGCCGAGGTGCTGCCAGGTTCTAAGCCAGGAGGAGGTGGCCCTGGAGGCGCCGCAAGGCGACCTCCCGGACTCTAGACGTGAAGGGGGTAGAACCCCCAAGGGCTCTAAATCCGGCTTTGAGCCGGACACCATGCCGGAACCTTCGACGGTTGCAGACTCCAGTAGGCAGCCTCCTTACAAGAGGAGCAAGCCTACCGAGCCAGTGACCTCCATCCAACCGGAGGCGCCGGACAATTTGCTGGAGACGCTTAACGGCACCTCCATCAACGAGGAGCACCGCACTATTATGAGTGCGGTGATCCAGAAGGTTCAGTCTGCCAAGAGCGGACTGACTGAAGCCTGTGCCAGCCTTCTAACAGGCTTTCAGGTAAGTAAAGAATAAAAAATATTACCGCATAGACAGTAGCCCCTGATGCTCTGTTCAGCGTTCAGAAAGAAAAGCCGAATAGAGGATCTAATAACATTTGCAGGAGTCTAACATAATCAAGTCAATATGCGTATGCAGGCTTCGCTGCTGGCCTTCGCCGCACTGACTGCGGAGGTGGAGACGCTGAGGCAAAACCTCGAGCGGTCCGAGAACGAGCTCGGCCATGCCAAGAGGTAACTCGAGGAGAAGGAAGGTAAGTAATACCTTGCGCAAGTATATAGAGTACATGTGGTTGCAAAAAATGACAGGATCAACGTGCTACTATAGGGGCCACGACCGAGGTGGCAACCCTTAAGAAAGCGCTGTCCGAGGCTGAAAACAGAGCGGCCGCGGAGCGTACAGAGAGAGGGGAGTAGGAGGCGCGGGTGGAGGAGGTGCAGAAAGAGCTCCAGGCTCTTGTGAAAAAACACGAGAGTTTGGAGCTTGACTCGAAGACGCAAGCGTCCGAGCTTGCGGCAGCCCTCGAAAGCGCGAAGTCCGCCAAGGTCGAAGCCGAGAAAGCCCTCCAAGAAATTGGAGATGTGAAGAAGGTAGCGGCGGGTAACGCATCCAATATGTAAAGCAAGCACATGAAAGTGAATTACTTGTTACTTACCCGAGTCCGGATCTCTCCAGGAGCACTCGAAGATTTGCCCCGTTGTGTGTCTGATGCCGCCACCTTCTACCGAGCCGAGGAGAGGAGCTCGACGGAGAAGGTGTTCTGGTCTCAGTATGCTGAGGCTGGACACCTGGTGCCTTTGAGTGACCAGCTGAAGCAAATGGTCGAGCTCCACAAGGTTGCCGAACAGGCCATAAAGGGCCTCATAGTTCGGCTGTGGCCTGGAGAGGCTCTGCCTGTGAGCTACTTCGGGCTGGTGAGGCGGCTGGTGGATGCCTGTCCACGGCTTGAAGTAATCAAGCACTCCGTCTGCATCGAAGGTGCCCATAGGGCGCTTGCCCGTGCTAAAGTGCACTGGGGTAAGATGGATGGGGAGAAGCTGGTTAAGGACGGGCCGCCGTCGGGCAAGGAGCATCGCGTCCCGGAAGTGTATTATGAGGGTGTCCTGAAGGGTGCCCGCCTTATAGCGGATGAATGCTCCAAACATGTAATTTTTGAGTAAACTCGCATTTGTGATCCTGTACACTGAAAACTTGTTCATAGGCGCTAAGCAACGCTTTTGAATTTAAAATATTACCTTCTGTGCGGACGTTTATCAAATTTCAGAGATGGCGAGTCGTCGGCTTCTGCCCCCATGCCACGAGTGCTGGGGTGTTCGGGGTAAACACGAGTGCTCTTTTTCCCATTCTTGGGTCCTTCGAGGGAGGCGCTCAACACAACGAACAAGGCAATCGGACTATAATGCTTGAACACTCTCACTTAGCCATAGCATTATATAATTTTAAATTTCGGCGAAGCCCCTAGTGTTCGGAAGACCGAGTTCGGGGCGCTATCCATGCCTAGGCCGGACAAAGCCGACTCCTCGCTCTAAGCGGCATAAGTCTTTAGGGACTCGAAAACCTCTCGAACAGCGACCAGCTCTCGCCTCATCATGACGGTCAGTTTTAGCTTTCTCTACTAAGGTGCTTAGCCCAGCTCAACTGGGGCACAATCGCAGTAGTTCTCCTAGTGCTACCTTAGCCGATATAACAGAACGTAAGGTACCAAAACATAGGAGCCGGGCAAACCCAACTATTGACCCAAGACATGATTCAGAGCCGATGCATATAATGCTATAAGTTCGGGGTGCCGCACTTGTGGAAGTGTTCGGACTTCTCACACCGTATTGTGGGGTACTTGAGCCCCTGGTGTATTGTCCGTACCAAAGTGTACGGGTGCAACATGTCATTAATGAACATATATTCGTAAAAATAGGTAATGCAATAATAGACGGAAGCTATGCATTGTTTATTTAAAAAAGCTGCGATCAAAGCAGAACGATACAAATAGTGTAATAAGCAAAAGATGGGACTATTTAACATGTCCTTTCCAGGGGCGAGCTGCGGAATGGCATGTGAAATAGGTATACTACTCGTTATAGAGACCACCTTAGAGTTCCATAGCGCGGCGTAGCTTTCTGCTTCCCTGGGTGTATCGTTTGTGCGACAATTATACTGCCGGACAAGCCTTTCGAAGAATGGAGTCCTGAAAATAAGAGAAAATTAAGAAATCGGCAGCCCCTAGTGCGGTTTAAGCCATGTTTCGGGCGTGCCATGATGGTGCCCCTCCCCCTGTGCCCATGGTATTTCCATAGCGTAGTTATGTACGCGCAACACTGGTTTCGCAAGTTCGCGAGGGCTGGGGTTGGGGCCGCATTGCTACGCTTTCTAGGAACGTGCCAGACGGTCTTATTGTAGGTTACTCTAGGCGCGCTTGACGGTGTCCAAACGTTTAATGGCCGGACTGGAGAATTGCCTTGAGAGGCTGCTTTGTACCTCCGCTGCGATAGTCGCCATATGCTCCTCCGTTCGGAGAGAGCGTTCGGTGTTTCCATTGGCCGTGATGACTCCTAGAGGGCCTGGCATCTTGAGCTTGAGGTATGCGTAGTTCGGCACCGCATTGAACTTAGGAAATGCAGTTTGCCCGAGTAGTGTGTGATAGCCACTGCGGAACGGGACTATGTCAAAGATTAACTCCTCGCTTCGGAAATTAGCCGGAGATCCGAAGACCACTTCAAGTGTAACTGAGCCTGTACAGTTGGCTTCTACACCTGGTATGACGCCTTTAAAGGTCGTTCTGGTGGGTTTAATCCTCAAGGGATCGATGCCCATTTTCCGCACTATATCCTGATAAAGCAGGTTCAGGCTGCTGCCGCCGTCCATAAGGACTCTAGTGAGGTGAAATCCGTCAATAATTGGGTCTAGAACCAATGCGGTGAATTCGCCATGACGGATGCTAGTGGGGTGGTCCCTTCGATCAAAAGTGATTGGGCAGGAAGACCATGGGTTGAACTTTGGGGCGACTAGCTCCATCGCGTATACGTCCCTTAGCACACGCTTCCGCTCCCTCTTGGGGACGTGGGTTGCGTATATCATGTTCACCGTCCGCACTTGTGGAGGAAACCCTTCTGTCCACTGTTGTTCGGTGGCCGGGGCTCCTCCTCGTCATCGCTATGCAGCCCCTTGTCTCTGCTTTTGGCATTTAACTTGCCTGCCTGCTTGAACACCCAACAATCCCTGTTGGTGTGATTGGCTGTTTTTTTGGGGGTGCCATGTATCTGGCATGAGCGGTCGAGTATTCAGTCCAAACTGGACGGGACCGGAGTATTTCTTTTGAATGGCTTTTTCCGCTGACCGGGTTTAGAGCCTTTGAATCCGGCATTAACTGCTGTATCCTCAGCATTGTCACCGTTAATGCGACGCTTTTGCTTGTTGCGACGCGACCTGCCACTTCTGTCCTTGGTATCTGAATTACCAGGGCTCTTGGTCATGTTATTGCTGCGAGCTAGCCAGCTGTCTTCTCCTGCGGAAAAGCGGGTCCTAAGTGTGGTGAGGGCTGCCATGGATTTCGGTTTTTCCTGTCCTAGGTGCCGTGCAAGCCACTCGTCGCAGATGTTATGCTTGAAGGCTGCTAGGGCCTCTGCGTCCGGACAGTCGACGATTTGATTTTGTTTGGTTAGGAACCGTGTCAAGAATTGTCTAGCCGATTCCTCTGGCTGTGGAATTATGTGGCTTAGGTCATCGGCGTCTGGTGATCGCACATAAGTGCCCTGGAAATTGTCGAGGAATGCGGCTTCCAGGTCCTCCCAAAAACCAATTGATTCTGCTGGCAAGCTGTTAAGCCAATGCCGAGCTGGTCCTTTAAGCTTGAGTGGGAGGTATTTGATGGCGTGTAGGTCATCACCGCGGGCCATGTGGATATGAAGGAGATAGTCCTCGATCCATACCGCAGGATCTGTTGTGCCATCGTATGATTCGATGTTCACGGGTTTGAAACCCTTGGGGATTTGATGATCCATTACTTTATCTGTGAAGCATAGTGGGTGTACGGCGCCTCTGTATTGGACTATATCATGACGCAGCTCAAACAAGCTTTGTCTACTGTGTTCGGCCCGACTGGATTTACTGTATCCGGCGTGACGAGTACCGTCTCATGCCGTGGGGCGCCCACGTGATCCGTAGATCGATCTTGTTTGCCTTGCCTTGTCCTCCAATATGTCTCGCAAGTCTTGCACATTTTCCCATGCCTTGGTATTTTTTGAGCGGCACCGGGGTGCGGCTTGAGTGGAGGGCCGAGAGGCCTCTCTGTCGCGGCCACGGGGTGGTCGGTCGGCCGCATCATGCGCTAGTGATGTAGGTTTAGGTGCTTCCTCCTCTAATTGGGGTAGAACCTGCACTTTCGGTAGCTCTTGGAGGGGCATTCGAGTTCATACTCTTCGGCCACAAGGACTTCAGTCCATATGTTGGCTAGCAAATCTTGATCAGCTCTAAGCCGTTGCTGTTTTTTCTGGAGGCTGCTCGCCATGGCCATAAGCCTTCGTTTGAAACGCTCTTGTTCGACGAGATGCTCTGACACGACAAATTCGTCGTCGTCGAGGCTTGCCTCGTCTTCGGAGGGAGGCATATAATTATCGTCCTCGACCTCTCTATCTGCCGCTCTCTCATGAGGGCTGGCTTCTCTATCCTCATGTGTTGAATCTTGTTGGAGGTCGTTGTCTTCGGCACTGTCCGGGGTGTTATTATCTCCTGTGCGGGAATCACCGTTTTTGTTTTGGCGGGAATCGCCGGCGCTTAGGCTGCTTCTTGGAGGGGTCATCCTCCGCTGTTCCATCGCCATTGCCTTCTTTTGGGGTGTGCACCATGTATATATCATACGACGAGGTGGCTTTCCAGTGCCCTATAGGCGCTGGTTCTTGATCGTCTCCTGCATCGGCGTCCATACCATCAATGTCTTCGGAGTCGAAGTCGAGCATGTCGGTTAAATCATCGACAGTGGCTACGAAGTGGGTGGTGGGTGGGCTTTGAATTTCTTCATCATCCGCATCCCAACCTTGCTGACCATAGTCCGGCCAGGGCTCTCCTGACAAAGAGAGAGACTTTAGTGAATTCAGAATATCGCCGAAGGGCGAGTGCTGAAAGATGTCCGCGGTAGTGAACTCCATGATCGGCGCCCAATCGGGTTCGATCGTTCGGGGCGCGGAGGGCTCGGAGTCTGGAGAGGAGTCCAGCTCTTTGGAGTCACGGGCTTCGCAGAGAATAGGGCTGGTGTTCGGCTCGATCGCCGTAGAGATTGCAGCCCCCGAGGCAGTGTCTAACCACCCATCCTTGATTGGTGTGATCGGCTCCGAGCTAGGGGTCGGAGCGGACATAGGTGCGGCTTCCAGGGCACTATTCGGCGGCAGAGCTAAATCATGCCCATTGTGACAGTGCGGCACGCTCGGCTGTGGTTCGAATCCGTCGAAGATCAAGTCTCTGCGGATGTCGGCCATGTAGTTCAAACTTCCAAATCTGACCTGATAGCCAGGGGCGTAGCTTTCGATCTGCTCTAGATGATCAAGCAAATTGGCCCGAAGTGCAAAGCCGCCGAATACGAAGATCTGTCCGAGGAGAAAGGTCTCACCCTGGATCGCATCACTGTTGATGATCGGAGAAGCCATCGGCCCTAAAAGTGACGACACAGAGGAACTCGCAATGAAAGCACCAATGTCGGTGTCAAAATCGGCGGATCTCGGGTAGGGGGTCCCAAACTGTGCGTCTAGGCCGGATGGTAACAGGAGGCAGGGGACACGATGTTTTACCCAGGTTCGGGCCCTCTTGATGAAGGTAAAACCCTACGTCCTACTTGATTAATACCGATGATATGGGTAGTACAAGAGTAGATCTACCACGAGATCAAGGAGGCTAAACCCTAGAAGCTAGCCTATGTTATATTTTGTTGTTCGTCCTACGGACTAAACCTCTCCGGTTTATATAGACACTGGAGAGGGATAGGGTTACACAGAGTCGGTTACAATGGTAGGAGATCTACATATCCATATCGCCAAGCTTGCCTTCCACGCCAAGGAAAGTCCCTTCCGGACACGGGACGAAGTCTTCAATCTTGTATCTTCATAGTCCAGGAGTCCGGCCGAAGGTATAGTCCGGCTATTCGGACACCCCCTAATCCAGGACTCCCTCACCTCCTTTCCCGAGTTTCGCATGTGTTCTCTGTATATGCCGAGTAGGAGCGACAACACTCATGCTTCAGGAGATGTATCTTCATCTGATTCCGACAACCCTAGGTCTTCGGCAGATGGTGAGGGATCAAGTAATCATGAACGGAATAGAGCTGCAACAATTACCCTTCCGGTCAGGACATGGATGAACACTCCAAGGAAGCCCACACACTAGCCTAAGGGTGTATATGAAGTAACCGAGATTGATTTAAAGTCTTGGGATCCAACTAAACCAGATAAAGCATGCACGAGGTTCAGGAGTGTGTGTGGATTTCATGGCATGGCAAGGCTCAATATTAATCAGCCTGGGTTTCGGAAGGCTAACACAGAAACACGACAAAGGATAGTCCAGGAGATCATGGATCACTTCAACGTTCTAGAGCAGTGGAGAATGCACGTGGAACACGCTGCACTGAAGAAGGCTAGGGATGCTTGGAGAAACTGGAAGCACGTGCTGTACAAGAAGTACTTGAGTGAAGGCAATGATCCAATTCCCACATCCCTGCAAATTACAAAGGCAGACTGGCATAATTCAAAAGGGTCAGGGCAACTACAGAGTTTGTTGAGAAGAGTGCCAAGCAATCAGAACTTTAGAAGAGGAACACACACCCCCACCGGATGGGTGTGGCAGGATACTACAGCATGAAACCGATATGGGACCAGGAGTACAAAGAAGCAGTAGCAGCGGGTGGGAAACTGGCCTTTAGTGAAATCAAGGGCGAACATGCTAGAGACTACTTGCAGGCACGTGCAAGGAGGCATGATGACGAAACTTATTAATTTGAAAACTCACATGATGAAGAACTGTATCGCGTGATATTAAAGGCTTCCATGATCACTGGAATGTTCTACCCGAACTCAGGGCCATGTGATATTATCTCCGTTGCTCTGGAAACATGAGGGCCCCCTGGCCGTGCAAGGGGTATAGGTGTTAATGTCCCACACAAGAGGGCTTTCACACTCAGCAAAGAAGAGAGGCTTAACATGAAAAAAGCAAGGAGTGATGAAGCAGAATGAATTGTATGAAAGGTTGAGGAAGGACATGTATCCGGTTGTTCAAAAGGATATTGAGGAGTCAATGATGATGCAGAAGACACTAACACTGACCGATAGCCAGCAGATGGGAGGGGAGGCGGGCATGAAGGATGCTGGTTATTGTGTGACAACACCACACAAGAGTAGTTGTGCATCAGCTGACCCTAGCAACACTAAGACTGCAATTGCTCATGATGATGCTATATCTGATCTATCTGGAATGAAAGACAAACTGAAGGGTGTGTTTACACATTATGAAGGTACATTAAAATGTGTAACAGCTTTGGTTTGCCCACCCTTCTTGGAAGAGGGCCTCTTGTTGGACAATGTGCCATTGAAGCCGGGCTGTGTGAAGGGTTACGTGACTGAAGTAAAGCCTGGATTTAATGAATATGTCTTGAAGAATTTCCTAGGAGACTTTGATGAGCAAAGGAACTTGGGAGAAACACTGTTACATCACATCAAGTGGTCACAAAAGGAAATAGAGTTCATGGATGAGATCCCTGAAGCCGAGCCAAGAGCAACCAATGTCGCCCCTCAACCGGTGACGCTCTCCTTGCCACAACACCTCTCGCGTGCTTCCTCCAAAGAACCTAATACTTGTAATCCGACGGCTAATGCATGAACCTGTGATCAACCGGTCTGACTTTGTGCTGTACAGGCCATGTCATTGTCCGCCCTAGAGAAGCTGGTGGCAAGGCCTAAAATTGCTGAAGACGCACCACCGGTTCAGATGTCGGCTGCTGAAGCAGCGGGGAGACCCAGCTGCAGCACATCCTCAATAGACCAACCTGGTGGAACGGACTGCTAAGTAGTCTGAGCTTTGGAACCACCTGCTAAGCAGTCTGTAGGTCCAGAACCAACTGCTCATCAGTCCGTCGGTCCACAGCCGCCTGATCAGCATACTAATGTGTCAACACTTCCTGCTCAGCAAACCAACACATTGGCATGACCTCCTCAGTACACCAACAAGTTGGCACCACCTCCGCAGAAACCCGACATAACTTCAATGCATGGTCAACAGTCCAATGCCTCTTCTCCTACAGCTCAGTAGTCTGTCACAGCAGCACCACCAGCTCAGCGGTCTGGCATAGCTAAACCGTCTGCTAAGCAGTCCATCAAAGCTTCAGCGTCTGCTTGGCAGTCTACCTTTCAGCCAACTAGAAGTTCTACCAGAAGTGCTTCAAGTACCAAGAAGGAAGCGGCCAAAAAGGATGCACCAACAACGAAGCGCGCCATGAGAGGGACGAGGAAAGAGAACGATTCCCTCTTACTTAAAGCACTCATCGCCCAGAACCAAATTACCAGCAAGTTGTTTGAATCGGGGAGTAATATTATTTCTAACGGCATGGATGATGAAGAAATGTCTTTGCAGCTTGCTAAAAATAAAGCATACGTACTTGAAGCACGCAATTACGTCCACGGCCAGCCATTTGTTGGTGAATACTTTGATGAGTGCAGCTCCAGTTGCCGCGAGTTACATAAATATTGCATGGATCAAATATTAGCAGGTCATCATGTTCTGCTAGTCCACTACAACAGAGATCATTTTCAACACGATGCTGGCTCCATTAGTGTGTATTTCATAGATCCTGCATTAGCAAATGGCACAACATTAGATGGTAAGGACCTACGGGACTGAGCCATTAACACAGTCGTCCGTATCTTCGAAAACACGTCCCATCCTGAAATATTTCTCTGGCCATATCATGAACGGTAAGTCAAGTAAACAACCACGCATGCACTGATTGTCTTTCAGATTTCAACATAATTCATACGTTCATGGCTTTCTTAATATGTAGCAATCACTGGATATTGGTATTCATTGTTCCAAACAAGAACACAATTTACTACATGGATTCTCTCAGAGAGTCAACAAACGCTCAGGATCTGATGCATCTTCAAAAATTCATGGATAGGTATTAAATTCTATGATGTCGAAATTAATATGTATTCATATCTGATTCTACAATTGATGTTGTCAAAATTCATCTTCATTTGCAGTGTGTTCGCATTGTGGAAAACTAAACCAGGCAACCTGTTCAAGAGGGAACTACCTCTGCAGCATGCGATCGTTTCTCCGGTAACACACCGAAATCCGTTATTTTGGAAAATGTATCCAATAGTCTGCAAATATCTTTTCTTACGCTAGCCAAATATTCAAGCTTCTAAAGAAACCTCTTTCTATTACTATCCAAAGAAAAAATACATCTAACATCGGTAGGTTGTTCCTAACAGGACAAACACATGACTAATTATGTACAAAAAAATTTAGTGTCCTCAGCAATAAGCAGGGACCAACCTTTGTGGATACTATGTTTGCAGACACATGATCTCCATCTGCAAATCTGTTGATAGCTGTGAACATGCTCGTGAAATAGTACCGGTAAGTCTGTCTTAATTAATATCTTCTACTCCACTCATATGGCACATTCTGATCTTAAAAATATTGCAGCTCCTCTTAGAACCGAGGACACCTAAACCACTCCCCGATGGTGAATTGCTGATGGTTCGGAGATTTATCAATGACTTCTTGCAAAATCACTACATCAATCCCATTGGTGATAATGAAGATTTCAGCCTGCGTTCTCCTGAAACATTGAGTAAGAGTTAGTCTCTAAACATATACACATGGATTCATTGTTTTATTTCTGGCGAGGTCTTCGTATTTTGTACACTCTGATTAATTATGTAATGCATATATGTGTCGACAAATCAGCGGAATTTAGCTACCATTTGTTCAATTGCAATTGTTGTGAAATCTAATGAATGTTCTCCCCGTGCACACTATTTGTTCAATTATATATTGTGCCAAATTTGCTTTTTTCATGCTGATTCAAATGGAATATTTTTGTTTTAACCTGGAAATTGCTCCGCACAAGGTTCAATTAAATGAGTGTGTGCAATCCACATCGGAAAGCATACGCCAATTGTAGCGGAACCGTCGATGTTACACAGCAGATCACAAACGATTTGCAGCACAAATATGTGTGCGCAGGGGCTCCAGAACCGTTTGTGCTATCACGTTATCGCACACGAGAGCTCAGAGTAAATCGTGCCCAATGTAAAATACAATCCATGTCGTAAATTTTTCAGGAAACGTGTGAGATCCCAAACGAAAAGCACACGTCACTCTTGTCGCAACCGTTGGTGATACACAACAAATCACAAACGGTCTGCCGCACTTGTATGTGTGCGAAGGGGCTCCTAAACCATTTGTGAGAGAACATTAGCGCACACGGTAATTATTGGGAAACGTGTGCGATGGAGTCTTGCATGGCAGACGGGTTCCATAGAAAACTCATGTGCGATGGGGAACATATCACACGCAGTTCGTATGACGGCCCGTGTGCCTTACATATTGTTTCGCAAACGGTTCATTACGGCACACTGTTTGGTCTCACTACGTCATTAGAAACGTTTAATCACCGATCCCACACGTGCGAAAGAATTTAGTGTGTGTTGCATCGCATACGATTACATTTGGCAAGGCCTCTGCATCATGGCTCCATATCCCCGATGGTTTCTGGTTTGTGTGGGAAGGATCCCCCTATCGCAGCCACTTACTTGGCGACGGTTCGAAATGCCGTCGTGGAAAGGGGTTAAAAACCGTGTGTATAGCACCTCGTTGTACCACTGTTTACCCATTGTTTAAATCAAGATATTTCATTCCAGCCGACATATTCGCTCCGATCTTGCCACTAATGACTAATGAATGCATAGTATTCCAAAAGTCCTCTCTTTATTTTGTTCCTACAGGTAATGAGAACATGGAAAGGAGTGAAAGGGGAGATAGAAGAAATCAGGAGGAGGCGCACCAGAACCAACAGAGCAAAAAAGTATGTTCCATGCGATCGTGACCGCTCGCATGAGTGGTCGTATGGCATGGAAACTGAGGTCTCTCGTCCACTCAAAGAACTTTTATAAAGGGCTTGAGGTCGAAATGTCAACAGAACGAGCGAGAACATCAGCGAGAAGAACTAGAACAGAGTCATCCTCATCTATCTCCATCAACCCTATACACCGCCATTTCCATGTACATAGACACCATTACCACCCTAGTTGTTCTTCCACTAGATCATACTTGTAATCGTGTATGACACACGGAATCCATTGTAAGACATATTACCAATCAATTTACCTTCATGATGTGTACTTCGTGTGATCTGATCTACATGTGTGAGTAGTCTGGTAAGGTATGGGTTGAGGCAAGAGCCTTGCAACCCTCTGTATTTTTTGGGGGATTAAAGGAAGGGCTTTGAATTAACATCCCATATGTCTGAAATAAAATTGTTCCGTAGATGCCTCTTGTCTCATCTACGTTCTTCATCCCTGCAAGTACCCAGGATCATGGACAGGTAGTCACGGAGAGGCTAAAGGCAGGGACGCCGCGAAGTGTTATTCTGAACTAGTGACAACAGCGTTTAGTAAAGTAAAACATATCCTATCTCTAGGTATTTAAGAGGTGTAGTCATTAAACGCCCAAAGCTCTTGTCTGATTATTGCAATCTTAATTATCGAGGCAGCCCCATGAGACTGATAGGGCCTTTGGTTGGACAACTGACTCTTAATACAGTATGCATGTCAGTCAAGACGTCATTTGGACACATCCCCCACTTTAGTTTGTAACAAGCACATCTTGATGGGTGACTTCCAGCACACAAATTAAGATCATATTTGGTCATATGAAAAATACATAGTTGCAAGCATTAAGACCTCATACCCGTACCTATATTTATTATAAGTGTTGCCCTTCAATTTGTTTGATTTTGATCTGGTCAAAAGCTAGAGTTGTTCTTTAACAAACGCTTGCTTGCTCGAGACCCTAGCTTAAAGGGGATATTTCTCTCGTGGGTTCGATAACTTAGGGTCACCTCCAGGGAAATAGGCTAGAATCCTTTCTACTCCATTTCCGCATCACCAAAGGAAGTAAGTAAGCCTTTTTCTAGCGCCATTGTCGGGAAGGAGTTAAGTGTTCCTAGTCTTTGTGTTTAGAGTTTTCATTAACGTTGTAGTTTCAGTTTTTGTTGAAAATTTTGTTTTATTTTGGTTGCAAGTCTTGACCGTTGAAAACCCCCAAAAGATTACCATGGTTCGTAATCTTGGATGCTACTTCTAGCAATCACTTTATGGGTGAACCCATAGCACAACCTGAAGTTGCTGCCGCTGAGTATGAGATAAATTTGAACTTCTTCTCCATGGTTCAACAAGACCAATTTGGAGGCTCTGCTTTTGAAGATGCCAGTATGCACTTGCATAATTTCACTGAAGTGTGCAACATGACACACATTAGAGATTATGACCCTGATGCTTTGAAGTTGCATCTATTTCCTTTATCTGAGAGGAAAAGCAAAAGAATGGCTTCTAGCTTTACCAAGAGGAAGCATAACGTCATGGGCTAATTATTATCGCCAATTTTTATCCAAGTTTTGTCCACCTGCGAAAATTATGCAACTTCATTCTCAGATTACAGGTTTCAAGCAGGAAGAATGTGAGCCATGCTAGAGCTTGCATGGGATCGAATGAAAGCAGCCATAAGGAAATTTCCTAATCATGGAATGGAGGAATGGTTACTACATCATATGTTTTATAATTGTTTAAATCCTATGTGTCAGAAACTATGCTTGATACAGCTGCAGGAGGAACAATCATGTGAAAGCCCATATATGATGTTTGCTACTTGTGAGTTGCGTTGGGATTTCCTTGAAGAGGAGAGGATGATGAAGTATAGTAGAGATAAGTATTTCCCCAATTAAGAACCAAGATTATTGATCCAGTAGGAGAACCACGCGAAACCTCGTTAATGACTCCTACACACAAAAGAGAAAAATACTTGCACCCAATACGATCAAGGGGGTTGTCAATCCCCTTGGCGGTTATTTGCAAGGATCAAATATGATAGTGATAGAGAGGTAAATAAAACACAAAATAAAATAATGGTCAATAAATTGTAGCAAGGTATTTTTGGATTTAATATATGATAAAGTAGACCCAGGGGCCATAGGTTTCACTAGAGGCTTCTCTTTCAAACAAACATCATACGGTGGGTAAACAAATTACTATTGGGCTATTGATAGAAAAGCAGATAGTTATGACGATATTCAAGGCAGTGATTATGTATATAGGCACCATGCCCGAGACAAGTAGAGTGACTCCTGCCTGCATCTACTACTATTACTCCACCCATCGACCGCTATCCAGCATGCATCAAGAGTATTAAGTTCATAAGAATCAGAGTAAGGCCTTAAGCAAGATGACATGATGTAGACAAAGTAACTCCAACCAATATGAATAAACCCTGTTGTTTTCCTCTTAATGGCAAAAATTCGAATACATGCATATCCCCTTTTGTCACTGGGATTGAGCACTGCAAGATTGAACCCATTACAAAGCACCTCTCCCATCGCAAGATAAATCAATCTAGTTAGTCAAATCAAACGGATAGATCGGGGAGAAATACAAATCAGTTACAATCATGCATAAAAGAATTCAGAGAGAACTCGATTAATATTCATGAGTAATCTAATCATAAACGCACAATTCATCGTATCCCAACAAACACACCGCAAAAGAAGATTACATCGAATAGATCTTCAAGAACATCGGGAGAACATTGTATTGAAGATCAAAGAGAGAGAAGAAGCCATCTAGCTACTAGCTATGGACTTGTAAGTTGATGGTAAACTACTCACACATCATTAGAAGGGCAACAAGGTTGATGTAGAAGCCCTCCGTGATTGATTCCCCTCTAGCAGGGTACAGGAAAAGGCCTCCAGATGGGATCATGGAAGAATAGAAACTTGCGGCATGGAAATAGTATTTTGGGTGGCTCTCTGTTGGTTTCCTGATTTTAGAGAATTTAAAGAGATGGAATTAGGTCAAATGGAGCCACGAGGGGCCCACAAGTGTAGGATCGAAAGTAGGTCTAGAGGGGCGGGGTGATTAGACTACTTGACCAAATAAAAACCTAACATTTTCCCTATTTTAGTTGTGGTCAGATTTTAGCAATTTGCAAAAGTCAAGCAATCAGCCTACACATGCAATTATAAGGGTGTAGCAGCGGAAAGTAAAACATTGCATATGAAGGTAAAGGGAAGGGTTTGGAGAGTGCAAATGCAATGATGACACAGAGATTTTCATCGTGGTTCCGATAGGTGGTGTTATCGTACGTCCACGTTGATGGAGACTTCAACCCACAAAGGGTAACTATTGTGCGAGTCCATGGAGGGCTCCATCCACGAAGCGTCCATGAAGAAGAAACCTTGTCTATCCACCAGGGCCATCGCCCATGAAGGACTTGCCTCACTCGGGTAGATATTTGTCGCGGGAAACCACGTCCACCAATGGGACCAGAAGGCCCCTTGCTGGTTTGGCAGGGGGACGTCGCGTTGCACAAAGAGCAGACGAGCGTGGGCAGCATGGCAGAGATCATGCAGACAATTTTACCCAGGTTCGGGCCGCCGCGAGGCGTAAAACCCTACTCCTTCTTTGGTGGATTGATGGTGGAAAGGTGGTGGTGGAGCGTAGTACACTTGCCCGACAGGGGTTGCCACAGGGCAGCAGTGGCTACACGCGTATGAGGGTGTGATTTATCCCACCTTATGACCCTTTATATGGTTGCCATGGGCCTCCTTTTATAGATCAAGGGGTTACCACGATGGTAAAGTAGTCATTATGCATTGATAAGATAGCAAACAGTGCTATCATACCTAACTTTGCAGGCTAACAGGGCGCATTAAATGCACTTCTCAAGGTCACATCATTGGTTGCCCGGCAAGGCTTGCCGGGCCATCTTGCCAGCTCCATGTATGCTCACTTGACATGTTGCAGGACGGGTGTCATCTGTGGGTTTTTCCTGTATGGAGAGGCTGCCATGTGACGAATGGCTCCCACTTAGCCACTTTGCGGCTTGGCACCGCATTGATCGACGATGTGGGTCATGGTGGAGTGGTTGGTGAGGTGGTCTCATCTCCGTGAGTCCTGGCAAGCCCTGCCGGGACGCCTTGGTTGTCTCCTTCTGGGCGCGGCCTCGCCCTTTGCCAGGATCGCCTACTGGCAAATGAGGCCTTTCTCTTGGTGGTGTCTTGCTTCTCTGGCTCGATCCTGGTCCCTATGATTTGTATGTTAGTTCTTCGAATCTCTTAGTCCCTCGAACTCTGACTTGGGTTGGTGCTTCAATCTTGTTCCCGTGCCTGTGCACAGTCTGGGCAACAAACCCAGGGTTTGTTGCACTGACAGAAGCCCAGGGCCTGCCCGAACACGCTGCTGAGCATCGTCGGGGTAGGGCCTAATAAGTGCATAGGCAGGGCTGTTGAAGAGGCTGGTCTCTTGAGGTCTTCGTTGCTTCTTCATTAGCCTTGATTCCAGGTCAGTTTCTGGTTTCTCCGCGCATCGTGCAAAACCAATAGTTGTGGGGCCCCTCTAGTAATGGCTCGTGAATGACTTTAACGCATGGGGTTGAAACTTCCAATTTACTCTTCCAACCACGCCCTTATCCTTAGCCACGTAGGTTGCATGCATTCCGCGGGGTATCTAATGGAGGCGTGTGGGGTGGGAGAGCATCAAGGTGAAGGCCCGGTCGTCTCAAATTAGCGGAGGAGGACGGTGGCCGCTCGTTGAACGAGAGGCTCCCCTCCCCGGCCCGCTGATGACCCACAAGAGTAGGGGGTCTATCGTAGTCCTTTCGATAAGTAAGAGTGTTGAACCCAACGAGGAGCAGAAGGAAATAATAAGATTTTTTCAGTAAGGTATTCTCTGCAAGCACTGAAATTATCAGTAACAAATAGTTTTGTGATAAGATAATTTGTAACGGGTAACAAGTAATAGAAGTAAATAAGGTGCAGCAAGATGGCCCAATCCTTTTTGTAGCAAAGAACAAGCCTAGATAAACTCTTATATAAAGGAAAGCACTCCCGAGGACACATGGGAATTATCATCAAGCTAGTTTTCATCACGTTCATAAGATTCGCGTTTGGTACTTTTATAATTTTATATGCGGGTGGACCGGTGCTTGGGTATTGTCCTTCCCTGGACAAGCATCCCACTTATGATTAACCCCTATTGCAAGCATCCGTGATACGTCCATTTTGCATCATGCTTTTATATCGATATTTATTGAATTATGGACTATTATTTCACTTTATGTCACAATACTTATGGCTATTCTCTCTTATTTTACAAGGTTTACATAAGGAGGGAGAATGCCGGCAGCTGGAATTCTGGGCTGGAAAAGGAGCAAATATTAGAGACCTATTCTGCGCAACTCCAAAATTCATGAAACTTCACGGAATATCTTAAAATAAATAAAGAAAAATCCTCGCCAAAGATGAAGGCCAAGGGGCCCACACCCTTCTCACGAGGGTGGGGGCGCGCCCCCCTAACTCGTGGGCCCCCTGGTGGCTCTCCGATGTCCATCTTCTCCTATGTGAAGTCTTTCGATGAGAAAAAAATAAGAAGGAATTTTTCAGGATGAGACTCCGCCGCCACGAGGCGGAACCTTGGCAGGTCCAATCTAGAGCTCTGGCAGAGCTGTTCTGATGGGATACGTCCCTCTGGGAGTGGGAAATCATCACCATCGTCATCACCAACGCTCCTCTCATCGGGAGAGGGCAATCTCCATCAACATCTTCACCAGCACCATCTCATCTCCAAACCCTAGTTCATCTCTTGTATCCAATTCTTGTCTCAAAGTCCGGGATTGGTGCTAGTAGGTTGCTAGTAGTGTTGATTACTCCTTGTAGTTAATGCTAGTTGGTTTAATTGGTGGAAGATCATATGTTCAGATCCTATATGCATATTATTGCCCCTTTGATTATGAACATGAATATGCTTTGTGAGTAATTACGTTCGTTCCTGAGGACAAGGGAGAAGTCTTACTATTAGTAGTCATGTGAATTTGGTATTCGTTTGATATTTTGATAAGATGTATGTTGTCTAGCCTCTAGTGGTGTTATGTGAACGTTGACTACATAACACTTCACCATTATTTGGGCCTAGAGGAAGGCATTGGGAAGTAATAAGTAGATGATGGGTTGCTAGCGTGACAGAAGCTTAAACCCTAGTTCATGCGTTGCTTCGTAAGGGGCTGATTTGGATCCACATATTTCATGCTATGGTTAGGTTTACCTTAATACTTTTGTTGTAGTTGTGGATGCTTGCAATACAGGTTAATCATAAGTGGGATGTTTGTTCAAGTAAGAACAGCACCCAAGCACCGGTCCACCCACATATCAAATTATCAAAGTATCGAACGCGAATCATATGAACGTGATGAAAACTAGCTTGATGATATTCCCATCTGTCCTCGGGAGCGCTTTTCCTATTATAAGAGTTTGTTCCGCCTTGTCCTTTGCTACAAAAGGATTGGGCCACCTTGCTGCACTTTATTTACTTTTGTTACTTGTTGCTCGTTACAATTTATCCTATCACAAAACTATCTGTTACCACTTATTTCAGTACTTGTAGAGAATAACTTGCTGAAAACCGCTTATCATTTCCTTCTGCTCCTAGTTGGGTTCGACACTCTTACTTATTGAAAGGACTACGATAGATCCCCTATACTTGTGGGTCATCAAGACTCTTTTCTGGCGCCTTTGCCGGGGAGTGTAGTGCTTTTGGTAGGTGGAATTTGGTAAGGAAAAATTTATATAGTGTGCTCAAATTTACTGTCACTTGCTACTATGGAAAGTAATTCTCTGAGGGGCTTGTTCGGGGTATCTTCACCCCATCCAGTACAACAAAGAGTTGCTCCTCAACCTACTGAACCTATTGAAAATGAAACTCCTTTTGAATTTCCTTCGGGTATGATGGAAAAACTGCTAGCTAACCCTTTTACAGGAGATGGAACAAAGCATCCTGATGAGCACTTAATATATGTGGATGAAGTTTGTGGATTATTTAAGCTTGCAGGTATACCCGATGATGTTGCTAAGAAGAAGGTCTTCCCTTTATCTTTGAAGGGAGACACATTGATATGGTATAGGCTATGTGATGATATGATATTCTAGGACTATAAAAGATTGAAGTTGGAATTTCATCAAAAGTATTACCCTATGCATCTTGTTCATCATGATCGCAATTATATATATAATTTCTGGCCTCGCGAAGGAGAAAGCATCGCTCAAGCTTGGGGGAGGCTTAAATCAATGTTATATTCATGCCCCAATCATGAGCTCTCAAGAGTAATGATTATTCAAAATTTATATGCTCGGCCTGCTGAAAACAATCGCACCATGCTCGATACTTCTTGTGCTGGCTCTTTTATGATGAATACTATTGAATTCAGATGGAATTTATTGGATAGAATTAAACGCAACTCTGAAGACTGGGACCTCGACGAAGGTAAGGAGTCAGGTATGACACCTTAGTTTGATTGTGTTAAATCTTTTATGGATACCGATATTTTTCGTAAGTTTAGCACTAAATATGGACTTGATTCTGAGATAGTAGCTTCTTTCTGTGAATCTTTTGCTACTTATGTTGATCTCCCTAAGAAGAAGTGGTTTAAATATCATCCTCCCATAGAAGTAAAAGTAGCTGCACCTATTAAAGTTGAAGAAAAGAATGTCACTTATTAATGATCCTATTGTTCCTACTTCTTATGTTGAGAAACCACCTTTCCCTATTAGAATAAAGGATCATGCTAAAGCTTCAACTATTGTTCGTAAAAGCAATATTAGAACTTATACACCTCCTGAGTAAGTTAAAGTGGAAACCTAATATTGCTATTGTTAAAGATCTCTTGTGTGATAATATTGATGGGCATGTTATTCAGTTCGAAGGTGAAACTGCTAGAATTGCTAAACCTTGTGATAAAGATAAACATAGACCTGTGGTAGGCGTGCCTGTTATTTCTGCTAAAATAGGAGATCATTGTTATCATGTCTTATGTGATATGGGTGCTAGTGCTAGTGTAATACCTATTGACTTATACGAAGAAATTAAGAATGAAATTGCACCTGCTGAGTTAGAAGATGAGTTAATTACTATTTTAGTACATAAAGTTGCAGCGCGGGTACAATGTCGTACAGAAACTTGCAAATTGACTCAACTGAGCCCCTAAACTAGCTCTGCGCGAATAGATAGATACAATTTGGTCCGAAACCTGCCACGTCAGATGGGAAGCACGCGCCGATCGGTTTGGTATTATGAAGAAACTCCCACAAGTATAGCAATAACTGAACCCGCGGTCCTCTAGAGATCTAGGAGTAGAAAACTTGAAAACGACCCAGCACAAACCCCTTCACCTGTTCGGTTCTGATCGGACTCTTGGCCTGTTTGTTTCTCATCCGCGGCGACGACGGCGCTGCCTTGTTGGATGCCGCCGACGAGATCATCGTTTGATGGAGCCACGTCCTCGGGGCATTGGCGAGTTTCCGCCGGATTATGGTATGAAAAATCCTGCTGTATTGGATTGGTCCTCTGTTTCGGCCTCCTTACCTCTAGGGTTTTGATGGTATTTGATCGGTGGTATTCCTGCCCGCGTGTGGTTGTTTACTAATGCGTATGGTTGATAATCTGGCATTTGTACATCTTTGTTTTGTGGTAGGAAGATGCTTTTTATAGTTTACTGAAACGAGTGTTTGGTTGTGAAGTTCAGAGTGGCAGGAAGTGGTTCCGCTGTTGCATTCGATTGTTGTTGTGTGCTAATATGTGATTAGTTTCATAATGTTGTGACTGAGGAATATGTCCGGAAGATTTCATTACCCCGATAACATGTGAATCCAAAACTGTAGGGAAGTTTTAGAAGTCTATCACTGACGAATTGTAGGGAAAAAGTAACAACAGTTTTTAGTTTTCATATTCATCAGTAATTGGTATGTTTCATCAGATTTGATTAGTTTTAGAATTTTAGTTTGACAAAAGATACAATAGTTTCAGATTCGATTTGCTTCACTAATTGGTGACAAAATTATTGTTTAGTTTCAGAAGTTTCTTTGACAAGAGAAGCAGTAGCTTTCAGATGTGACAAAAGAAACAATAGCTTTCAGATTTGACAAAAGAAAAAGTAGTTTTCAGACATTTTGTTTCACATAAGAAACAATTCTTTTCAGAACTTTGCTTGACAAGTAGAAACATTAGTTTTCAGATTTGAAAAAAGAACTATGTTGACTGCTGTAGGAACATTTTTTTCACCAGTTTGAGTGTGAACTTATTGTACTAAATGGTGTTCTGGTTCACAAATTTCAGGAGAAATTTCAGATTTGTTTACAACGGTGTTTGAACACAATGGCATATTTTGTGGGCTAGATGAGAGAAGGACATTTTGGGGAAGCACTCAGGAGGAGTATGACTACTGTGATGCTAATACATGGTCAAGGGGGGTGATTAATTCAGTTTTGCAGCATCTAGGATATGACACTAGTAGTCCAGAACTACAGGTGTTCTGGTGCTTGCCTGGGAAGGACATATTGGATGGTATGATTTGTTTAGACAGTGAAGAAGCAATTGCAGCCATGGAAAGAGCAGGAAAATGGCATAGATCTTCGCATGTTATTGTTGATGAGAGGAATCATGTGAAATCTTCATGGGATGATCTTATATACAGAGGTTGCCCTGAGCTCCCAAGGGTAATGACTCCAAGGGTGAATGAACCAGATCTTGAAAATTTAGTCCATCATGTTCATCAAAAAGAGGAAGTGGAAGGCAATGAACAAGAAAATGAAGAGGAAGCAGTGGAAGGAAATGAACAGGGAAATGAAGAGGAAGTACTGGAAGGCAATGAAGAGCATGCAGAGGAGATGGACGGACAGGATAGTGAGACAGATGATGATTTTTATGAAAGTGATTTTGATGTTGCTCATGAGGATGATGACCTTTTTGAGGAGAATGTTGACGTGAGTTTGAATGACCACAACGAGCAGCAAGAATACATAGACGAGGATGATCCACTCGAAGATGATGATGATCTGAATTTGTCGAAGAAAGAGCTCGAAAGGTTGAAGTACTCTTTCAAGGCATTCAATGCAGAGGTGGACCCTAATAATCCAATTTTCAAAGTTGGTCAAGTTTATGGTGAAATGAAAGAGTTGAGAGCTGTTGTGGTTGCATATAGTGTGAGGAACAGAGTCAAGATTAACAAGGGTAGAAATGAGGCCACAAGGTTCAATGCATATTGCTCAAAAGGTTGCCCATGGATTATGAAAGCATCTAAGGACAATAGGACATGTAGTATTGTAATTAGGAGGTACAATGGGAACCACACTTGTAAGAAATCTTGGGATCCCAAATGTTTGTCAGTCAACTTCCTTACTAAGAGGTTTATCGATGAGTTTAGAGACAACAAGAAGATGGACTTGATCACATTTGGGAACAAAGTTCAGAGAGAGTTCAAGATCAGACCGCATAGAGTAAAATTAGGAAGGGCACAGAAAGCCGCATTGGATTTTATACATGGTGATGAAGAAGCTCAATATCAGCAGTTGTGGAATTACGGGACAGAGCTTAGAAGAAGTAACCCCGGTAGTACCTTCCTTGTTAGCACTACTCCTGTGAAAGAGAAGCCAGAAGATGAGCCAAAGGATCACTTGTCGTCGTTGTATTGGTCATACGATGCTTGCAAGAGAGGCTTTTTAAATGGATGTCGGCCTATCTTTTTTTTGATGGATGCCACTTGAAAACTAGGTACAAAGGCCAATTACTCACTGCTGTTGGCATTGACCCTAATGATTGCATCTATCCGATAGCTATGGGAATGGTTGAAGTAGAATCAACATTCTCATGGGAGTGGTTTCTGACAACAGTAAAAAATGATTTGAACATTGTGAACACTTCTCCATTCACCATAATGAGTGACAAACAGAAGGTATGCAATTATCATGTGTTCTTTTTGGTGCATACTTGCTGCACAAGATCACATATAAGTATTGACATGTGTTCATTATTGTTAGGGCTTAATAAATGTTGTTGCAAAAGTGTTCCCAGATTTAGAACACAGATTCTGTGTTCGGCATCTATATCAAAAATTTCATATGCTTTTCAAAGGTGAAACTTTGAAAAATGATCTGTGGGCAATTGCAAGATCTACTAATGATACAAAGTTCAAAATGAATAGAGAAAAGCTGAGAGAGGACAGCCCTAGTGCTTATGCTTGGTTGGGTGGTAAAGATCCTACGCAATGGGTGAAAGCTTTCTTTAGTGTTTTCCCTAAGTGCGATATCCTGCTTAACAATATGCCAGAAGTGTACAACAGGTACATAATTTGAATTGATGATAGAAAATTAATTTCAATTCCTATTTACTCACAGTGAATGTCATTCTAATGCAGCTACATATTAGAAGCAAGAGACTTTCCTGTCATTTCAATGATGGAATGCATAAAGAGTAAGATCACTGCAAGACATGAGGGCAAACAAAGGCAAGCAGTAAATAGTTGGAGCGGTAGGATCTGCCCAAAGATTAAGAAAAAATTGGAGAAGGAAATTGAGTTGTCTGCTAGCTGTTTTCCAAGTCATTCTGGACTTGGAGTATTTTCTGTGTTATCAGGGAACAACACTTATCTTGTGGATATTCATGCATGGACATGTGATTGCAGGAGATGGCAACTTAGTGGTATACCTTGCAGCCACTCAATTGCATGCTTTAGAGAAGAGAGGATAGATCCAGAAGATATGGTCCACAAGTGCTACACCATAGAGACTTACCTACAAGCATATGGCCACAATGTAATGCCTATGAGAGACAGAGCTCATTGGGAGCAAGTGGATGGACCTTTCATTCATCCACCAGTGTATAAGAAGAGGATGGGAAGGCCACCAAAGAACAGGAAGAAAACACCTGAAGAAAAGCTTCAGAAGGATGGCAACATTGCTCTGAACAAGAAAGGTGTTAGTATGCATTGCTTAGTTTGTGGGAAAGCAGATCACAATAAGAAGGGGCATCAGAAGTTCATGCAGAGAGAGATGGAGAGGGAAGCTCAAGAGCAAGAAGATGAAACAGAAGATCCTTCAATTTTAAATGTAACCATTTAAATTTGCATAATTTTGCCATTCATTTTCAAGAGTTAACTTATTTGGAGAAGATTAATTTGCAGGACATAAGGCCACATGTGTTGGACTCAAGGATGGATCCTATGCATTTGCCTCTTAGCATGGTTTACAGAATGAGGGAAGAGGTAATTGTCGGATGCTTTACTTTGTTAACTGATGCTTGTAAATTTTCATTGTTCACTTATGATTGCTCCTTGTGAATATTTCTTGTAGGAGAGAGTCCATGTCTCAAATGCCAGACCCCTTGGTCCATTGCCAGAAATTGCAAGATTTGTAGCTGATGCCAAGGACTCCATTCCTGAGAGAAGATCAACTACTACTGCTACAACTAGGGGTAGGATAAGGGGAAAAGGCAAAGCAAGGGCACTTGATGAGGGAGAAACTAGTGCTTCACGCGGAGGCAAAACTAAGAGGGTGAGAAGAGGATCAAGAATTGCTACTGCAGGTCCAAGTAATGCAGCAAGAGGAGGTGCAAGAGGGCCAAGCAATGCGGCAACAAGGGGTGGATGAGGTGTTGCAAGAGGACCAAACAATGCAACAAGAGGAGGTGAAAGAGTTGTTGCAACATGGCCAACCTATGCCGCAAGAGGTGGAAGAGGAGGTGCAACAACAGGTGGAAGAGGAGGTGTTGCATCATCTACATCTGCTGGAAATGGCTGGTGGCATCTACTGCTTGGACAAGATGGAAACACAACAAACAGTGCTATTCCAGACCTTAATACAAATGTGATTCCAGAACTGAATACCCAAGAAGTAATAAATGTGACCCAGAATGCACCTATTGGTCAGGTGGAGTAGGTTGTTAGCAAAGTTCATGTGTGACTTTTTAAGCCCTTCCCTTTTTTCATGTGTGAAGTTTCTGTCAGATTTATCCCTTTTAGGTTTGATCTTTAAGTAAGTGTTGTGAACTATCAGTCAGTGTTGCTCTTTCATTTCAGTCAGTCAAAATACTGTGAACTTTTAGTAAGTGTTGTTGCAAATAAATGACGTACTGCTTGGTGTCCATGTTGTTTTTCTGTTCAACTACACATGTTGTTTAGTCATCTATAACTGTTCATTATGTAGAACTGTGCAAGTTCAGTTATTGTTCATCTATGGTCGCTCCTGCTGTTGTTCAGTCAGTGTTGTTACATGATGATGTATGTTCATTCACTGCTGCAGTATCTACAACAGATAGCTGAGATTTTTATAAATTTTGCTCTACTTATGTAGTTTCAGTCCAAGTTGGACATCGTTCACTGTCAGCTACTATGAAAATGCAAATAGAATTGCTTATAACAAGAAACAACATGCCATGATTATTCTTCAAAATCTGCAAAATATTAAAACTTTGTTCACACATTGGATTCGAGACAAATTCTTTATTAATACAGAATTCCTCACAACTACATTACAACTCTCAAACAAACACCCTACAGAGCACATACACAATGGCAAATGCACCTGTACAGAGAATAGAACCAATTACCTCCTCCATGCTTTTTATATTTTGCCTCATTGTGCCTTTAGCCTTGCTATCCTTCAACTCGCTTGTCCTTCTCCAGCAATGCATTCTTAAAATTCATGATTTCTTCCGCAGGCTTTGTGAATAACAGTCCCAGATCTTCCTTTCCATTCATCATCAACCCATTTCAAATATCCAAGGAGATTCACAACCCTTCAAAGCACACAATACTGTATATATCAGTGCAAAGTTTCAGAAGTGAGCCCATTAAAATCTTTTTCAGTACAACTATTTACACACCTCTAAGGAACAAATTAGAAACCAACTCCCAGCGTACAATCCTTCTGTACACACTCTAAGAACAGGGCTATGAAAATGCCCGCAAATCTCCTGCTAAATCCCACGAAAGTCAGGGCCATTTGCATACTCAGTGGCCTGCCTCTGCAAGAAATTTATGTTCCGCTCAGAGATCATATACTGCAGTATAACTGTAACACGAGAGCTTATGAATAGAAGGAGCACTCGTTGCAGCAGCTGCCGCGATCGGCACCACCAACACAGCGATGAGCGTCACTAACAACGGCGCCGCAAACGCCACCGCGAGCGCACCCACCAACACAGCCACGAGCGTCACCACAACGGCGCCGTGAACGCCCCCGCCAACACGCCGCGAGTGCGAACACCAACGTCGCCGCCCAGCCCATCCGTCCACGATCCGCCGGCGAGGACGTCACGTCACAGTGAGCCGCCTTGTGCCGTCCTTGTGCAGACATTGTGGTAACAACAGAGGAGAGGTCTATGGATTTCGCTGGGGATTTGGGGAAAAAATAGAGAGGTCGAAGATACAAGACAAAAGAGCTACGAGATATGGTTGGGCTAGAGACCTATTTACGGCATACATCGGGGGGGGGGGGGTCCTGCAAATTATCCTAAACGTGGGCAAGTACCAGGGGCCGACGTGGCGTCCGACGTGGCTAATGCGGACACGAATTGTGCATCAGTGAACCCGCAAAACGAGTTTAGGGGGCAAGATGAGTCATTTTGCAACTTGTTGTATGAAATTGTACCCGCACTGCAAGTTTGTGTACTAATAGGGTAATTAACTCCAAGAAGATATTGATGTTACTATTAAACTTGATAATAGAGATACTATTGCACCAATTGGAATTGTTAGAGATGTTGAAGTCTTGTGTGGGAAAACTAAATATCCTGTTGATTTTCTTGTTCTTGGTTCCCCACAAGATAGTTTTTGTCCCATTAAATTTGGTAGACCCTTCTTAAATACTGTCAACGCTACCATAGATTGCACAAAGAATGTTGTTACTATTGGCTTGGATGATATGGTTCATGAATTTAATTTCTCTAAATTTAGTAAAAAACATCGTGAGGAAGAATTACCTAGTAAGGATGAAATTATTGGTCTTGCTTCTATTGCTGTACCTCCTAGTGATCCTTTAGAACACTATTTGCTAGACCATGAAAATGATATGTTCATGAATGAAAGAAGGGAAATATATGAAGTATTCTTTAAACAGGAACCTATTCTGCAACACAATTTGCATGTTGAAATTTTAGGGGATCCACCTCCACCCAAGGGTGATCCCGTGTTTGAGCTTAAACCTTTGCCTAATAATCTTAAATATGCTTATCTTGATGAAAAGAAGATATATCCTGTTATTATTAGTGCTAACCTTTCAGAGCATGAAGAAGAAAGATTATTGAAAACTCTGAAGAAGCATCGTGCTGCTATTGGATATACTCTCAATGATCTTAAGGGCATTAGTCCCACTCTATGTCAACATAAAATAAATTTGGAAGAAGACGCCAAACCAGTTCGTGATCCTCAACGACGTTTGAATCCTAAAATGAAAGAAGTGGTAAGAAAAGAAATACTAAAGCTTCTGGAGGCAGGTATAATCTATCTCCTTGCTGATAGTGAGTGGGTAAGTCCTGTCCATTGTGTCCCTAAGAAGGGAGGTATTACTGTTGTTCCTTATGATAAAAATGAATTGATTCCACAAAGAATTATCACAGGTTATAGGATGGCAATTGATTTCCGCAAATTAAATAAAGCTACTAAGAAAGATCATTACCCCTTACCTTTTATTGATCAAATGCTAGAAAGATTGTGCAAACATACACACTACTGCTTTCTAGATGGTTATTCTGGTTTGTCTCAAATACCTGTGTCGGCTAGAGATCAATCAAAGACTACTTTTACATGCCCTTTTGGTACTTTTGCCTATAGACGTATGCCTTTTGGTTTATGTAATGCACCTGGTACCTTTCAACGATGCATGACGGCTATATTCTCTGACTTTTGTGAAAAGATTTGTGAGGTTTTCATGGACGACTTTTCCGTCTATGGTTCCTCTTTTGATGATTCTTGAGCAATCTTGATCGAGTTTTGCAGAGATGTGAAGAAACTAATCTTGTCTTGAATTGGGAAAAGTGCCACTTTATGGTTAATGAAGGTATTGTCTTGGGGCACAAAGTTTCTGAAAGAGGTATTGAAGTTGATAAAGCTAAGGTTGATGCTATTGAAAGGATGCCATGTCCCAAGGACATCAAAGGTATAAGAAGTTTCCTAGGTCACGCCGGATTTTACAGGAGGTTCATTAAGGACTTCTAAAAAATTTCTCGGCCTCTGACTAATTTATTGCAAAAAGATATACCATTTGTCTTTGATGATGATTGTGTATAAGCATTTGAAATACGTAAGAAAGCATTAGTCACTGCACCTGTTGTTCAGCCACCTGATTGGAATTTACCTTTTGAAATTATGTGTGATGCTAGTGATTATGCCGTAGGTGCTGTTCTAGGGCAAAGAGTTGATAAGAAATTAAATTTTATTCACTATGCTAGTAAGACTATAGACAATGCTCAAAGGAATTATGCTACTACTGAAAAGAGCTTTTAGCAGTTGTATTTGCTTGTGATAAGTTCAGATCTTATATTGTTGATTCTAAAGTAACTATTCAAACTGATCATGCTGCTATTAAATATCTTATGGAAAAGAAAGATGCTAAACCTAGACTTATTAGATGGGTTCTCTTGCTACAAGAATTTGATTTGCATATTGTTGATAGAAAGGGAGCTGAGAACCCCGTTGCAGACAACTTGTCTAGGTTAGAAAATATTCTTGATGACCCACTACCTATTAATGATAGCTTTCCTGATGAACAATTAAATGTTATAAGTACTTCTAATAGTACTCCATGGTATGCTGATTATGCTAATTATATTGTTGCTAAGTTTATACCACCTAGCTTCACATACCAGCAAAAGAAAACGATTTTCTATGATTTAAGACATTACTTTTGGGATGACCCACATCTTTATAAAGAAGGAGTAGATGGTGTTATTAGACATTGTGTACCTGAGCATGAACAGGAACAGATCCTATGTAAGTGTCACTCCGAGTCTTATAGAGGACACAACACTGGAGATAGAACTCCACATAAGGTATTGCAATCTTGTTTTTATTGGCCTACTCTCTTCAAGGTTACCCGTAAGTTTGTCTTGTCTTGTGATGAATGTCAAGGAATTGGTAATATTAGTAGACGTCAAGAAATGCCTATGAATTATTCACTTGTTATTGAACCGTTTGATGTTTGGGGCTTTGATTATATGGGACCTTTTCCTGCCTCTAATGGATACACACATATTTTAGTTGCTGTTGATTATGTTACTAAGTGGGTAGAAACTATTCCAACTAGTAGTGTTGATCATAACACTTCTATTAAAATGCTTAAGGAAGTTATTTTCCCGAGGTTTGGAGTCCCTAGATATTTAATGACTGATGGTGGTTCACACTTTATTCATGGTGCTTTCCGTAAAATGCTTGCTAAATATGATGTTAATCATAGAATTGCATCTCCTTATCACCCTCAGTCTAGTGGTCAAGTAGAGTTGAGCAATAGAGAGCTCAAATTAATTTTGCAAAAGACTGTTAATAGGTCTAGAAATAATTGGTCCAAGAAACTTGATGATGCATTATGGGCTTATAGAACTACATACAAAAATCCTATGGGTATGTCTCCATATAAAATGGTTTATGGAAAAGCATGCCACCTACCTCTCGAACTAGAACATAAGGCATATAGGGCTATTAAAGATCTTAACTATGATTTTAAACTTGCCGGTGAGAAGAGGTTATTTGATATTAGCTCACTTGATGAATGGAGATCCCAGGCTTATGAAAATGCCAAGTTGTTTAAAGAAAAAGTTAAAAGATGGCATGACAAAAGGATACAAAAGCGTGAGTTTAATGTAGGTGATTATGTATTGCTACACAACTCTTGTTTAAGATTTTTTGAAGGAAAACTTCTCTCTAAATGGGAAGGCCCCTATGTTATCCAAGAGGTCTATCGTTCCCGTGCCATAAAAATCAACAACTTCGAGGGCACAAATCCGAAGGTGGTAAACGGTCAAAGAATTAAATATTATATCTCAGGTAATCCCATAAATGTTGAAACCAATATTATTGAAACCGTAACCCCGGAGGAATACATAAGAGACACTTTCCGGAACGTTTCATACTCTGAAAAGGAATAGGTATGTGGTACGGTAAGTAAACCTACCCCAAAACAATTTTTCATGCAATATTTCTCCCTTTTGGAATATTTAGAAAAACAGAAAAATAAGTAGCAGTCCGGGAGGGACACGAGGGCCCCACAAGGGTGGTGGGCGCGCCCTACGCCCCTGAGCGCGCCCCTACCTCATGAGCACCTCGTGTGCCTTCCGGACTCCGTTTTCTTGCATGTTACGTATTTTGGTCGGTAAAAATTCATTATATATTCTCCCGGAGGTTTTGACTCCCGTATCATGCAAATATCCTCTGTTTTCGTTTCGAGCTGTCCCGTTGCAGATTAAATCAACATGTCTTCCCAGGATTCGGAAGGAGAAAGCTATGTGGATCATTACTTAGCAAATCCATGTTGGGTTTCGTAGTAATTTCAAAAATTTTCCTACGCGCACACAGGATCATGTGATGCATAGCAACGAGAGGAGAGTGTTGTCTACGTACCCAACGCAGACCGACTGCGGAAGCAATGACACGACGTAGAGGAAGTAGTCGTACGTCTTCACGATCCAACCGATCAAGCACCGAAACTACGGCACCTCCGAGTTCGAGCACACGTTCAGCTCGATGACGATCCCCGGACTCCGATCCAGCAAAGTGTCGGGGAAGAGTTTCGTCAGCACGACGGCGTGGTGACGATCTTGATGAACTACAGCAGCAGGGCTTCGCCTAAACTCCGCTACAGTATTATCGAGGAATATGGTGGCAGGGGGCACCGCACACGGCTAAGGAATCGATCACGTGGATCAACTTGTGTCAACTTGTGTGTTTAGAGGTGCCCCTGCCTCCGTATATAAAGGAGGAGAGGAGGGGAGGCTGGCCGGCCAAAGAGGGAGGCGCAGGAGAGTCCTACTCCCCCTGGGAGTAGGATTCCTCCCCCCAATCCTAGTCCAACTAGGATTCCTCGGAGGGGAAGGGAGAGAGGGGGGCCGGCCACCTTCTCCTAGTCCTAATAGGACTAGGGGAGGGGAAAGAGGCGCAGCCACCTTGGGCTGCCCCTTTCTCCTTTCCACTAAGGCCCATGATGGCCCATATGGCTCCCGGGGGGTTCCGGTAACCTCCCGGTAACCCGGTAAAATCCCGATTTCACCCGGAACACTTCCGATGTCCAAACATAGGCTTCCAATATATCAATCTTTACGTCTCGACCATTTCGAGACTCCTCGTCATGTCCGTGATCACATCCGGGACTCCGAACAACCTTCGGTACATCAAAATGCATAAACTCATAATATAACTGTCATCGTAACCTTAAGCGTGCGGACCCTACGGGTTCGAGAACAATGTAGACATGACCGAGACAAGTCTCTGGTCAATAACCAATAGCGGGACCTGGATGCCCATATTGGCTCCTACATATTCTACGAAGATCTTTATCGGTCAGACCGCATAACAACATACGTTGTTCCCTTTGTCATCGGTATGTTACTTGCCCGAGATTCGATCGTCGGTATCCAATACCTAGTTCAATCTCGTTAACGGCAAGTCTCTTTACTCGTTCCGTAATACATCATCTCACAACTAACATATTAGTTGTAATGCTTGCAAGGCTTATGTGATGTGTATTACCGAGAGGGCCCAGAGATACCTCTCCGACAATCGGAGTGACAAATCCTAATCTCGAAATACGCCAACCCAACATCGACCATTGGAGACACCTGTAGTACTCCTTTATAATCACCCATTTACGTTGTGACGTTTGGTAGTACCCAAAGTGTTCCTCCGGTAAACGGGAGTTGCATAATCTCATAGTCGTAGGAACATGTATAAGCCATGAAGAAAGCAATAGCAACATACTAAACGATCAGGTGCTAAGCTAATGGAATGGGTCATGTCAATCAGATCATTCTACTAATGATGTGACCTCGTTAATCAAATAACAACTCATTGTTCATGGTTAGGAAACATAACCATCTTTGATTAACGAGCTAGTCAAGTAGAGGCATACTAGTGACACTCTGTTTGTCTATGTATTCACACATGTATTATGTTTCCGGAAAATACAATTCTAGCATGAATAATAAACATTTATCATGATTATAAGGAAATAAATAATAACTTTATTATTGCCTCTAGGGCATATTTCCTTCAGTCTCCCACTTGCACTAGAGTCAATAATCTAGATTACACTGTAATGAATCTAACACCCATGGAGCTTTGGTGCTGATCATGTTTTGCTCGTGGAATAGTCTTAGTCAACGGGTCTGCAATATTCAGATCCGTATGTATCTTGCAAATCTCTATGTCTCCCACCTGGACTAGATCCCGGATGGAGTTGAAGCGTCTCTTGATGTGTTTGGTCCTTTTGTGAAATCTGGATTCCTTTGCCAAGGCAATTGCACCAGTATTGTCACAAAAGATTTTCATTGGACCCGATGCACTAGGTATGACACCTAGATCGGATATGAACTCCTTCATCCAGACTCCTTCATTTGCTGCTTCCGAAGCAGCTATGTATTCCGCTTCACATGTAGATCCCGCTACGACGCTTTGTTTAGAACTGCACCAACTGACAGCTCCACCGTTTAATGTAAACACGTATCCGGTTTGCGATTTAGAATCGTCCGGATCAGTGTCAAAGCTTGCATCAACGTAACCTTTTACGATGAGCTCTTTGTCACTTCCATATACGAGAAACATATCCTTAGTCCTTTTCAGGTATTTCAGGATGTTCTTGACCGCTGTCCAGTGATCCATTCCTGGATTACTTTGGTACCTCCCTGCTAAACTTATATCAAGGCACACATCAGGTCTGGTACACAGCATTGCATACATGATAGAGCCTATGGCTGATGCATAGGGAACATCTTTCATATTCTCTCTATCTTCTGCAGTGGTCGGGCATTGAGTCTTACTCAATTTCACACCTTGTAACACAGGCAAGAACCCTTTCTTTGCTTGATCCATTTTGAATTTCTTCAAAATTTTGTCAAGGTATGTGCTTTGTGAAAGTCCAATTAAGCGTCTTGATCTGTTTCTATAGATCTTAATGCCTAATATGTAAGCAGCTTCACCGAGGTCTTTCATTGAAAAACTTTTATTCAAGTATCCCTTTATGCTATCCAGAAATTCTATATCATTTCCAATCAGTAATATGTCATCCACATATAATATCAGAAATGCTACAGAGCTCCCACTCACTTTCTTGTAAATACAGGCTTCTCCAAAAGTCTGTATAAAACCAAATGCTTTGATCACACTATCAAAACGTTTATTCCAACTCCGAGAGGCTTGCACCAGTCCATAAATGGATCGCTGGAGCTTGCACACTTTGTTAGCTCCCTTTGGATCGACAAAACCTTCTGGTTGCATCATATACAACTCTCCTTCCAGGAATCCATTCAGGAATGCAGTTTTGACATCCATTTGCCAAATTTCATAATCATAAAATGCGGCAATTGCTAACATGATTCGGACGGACTTAAGCATCGCTACGGGTGAGAAGGTCTCATCGTAGTCAATTCCTTGAACTTGCCGAAAACCTTTTGCGACAAGTCGAGCTTTGTAGACAGTAACATTACCATCAGCGTCAGTCTTCTTCTTAAAGATCCATTTATTCTCAATCGCTTGCCGATCATCGGGCAAGTCAACCAAAGTCCATACTTTGTTCTCATACATGGATCCCATCTCAGATTTCATGGCTTCTAGCCACTTTGCGGAATCTGGGATCACCATCGCTTCTTCATAGTTCGTAGGTTCATCATGATCTAGTAGCATGACCTCCAGAACAGGATTACCGTACCACTCTGGTGCGGATCTTACTCTGGTTGATCTACGAAGTTCAGTAGTATCTTGATCTGAAGTTTCATGATCATTATCATTGGCTTCCTCACTAACTGGTGTAGGTGTCACTGAAACAGTTTTCTGTGATGAACTACTTTCCAGTAAGGGAGCAGGTACAGTTACCTCGTCAAGTTCTACTTTCCTCCCACTCACTTCTTTCGAGAGAAACTCCTTCTCTAGAAATGATCCATTCTTAGCAACAAATGTTTTGCCTTCGGATCTGTGATAGAAGGTGTACCCAACAGTTTCCTTTGGGTATCCTATGAATACACATTTCTCCGATTTGGGTTCGAGCTTATCAGGTTGAAGTTTTTTCACATAAGCATCGCAGCCCCAAACTTTAAGAAACGACAACTTTGGTTTCTTGCCAAACCATAGTTCATAAGGCGTCGTCTCAACGGATTTTGATGGTGCCCTATTTAACGTGAACGCGGCCGTCTCTAAAGCATATCCCCAAAATGATAGCGGTAAATCTGTAAAAGACATCATAGATCGCACCATATCTAGTAAAGTACGATTACGACGTTCGGACACACCATTACGCTGTGGTGTTCCGGGGGGCGTGAGTTGCGAAACTATTCCACAGTTTTTCAAATGTACACCAAACTCGTAACTCAAATATTCTCCTCCACGATCAGATCGTAGAAATTTTATTTTCTTGTTACGATGATTTTCAACTTCACTCTGAAATTCTTTGAACTTTTCAAATGTTTCAGACTTATGCTTCATTAAGTAGATATATCCATATCTGCTCAAATCATCTGTGAAGGTGAGAAAATAACGATATCCGCCACGAGCCTCAATATTCATCGGACCACATACATCGGTATGTATGATTTCCAACAAATCTGTTGCTCTCTCCGTAGTACCGGAGAACGGTGTTTTAGTCATCTTGCCCATGAGGCACGGTTCGCAAGTACCAAGTGATTCATAATCAAGTGGTTCCAAAAGTCCATTAGTATGGAGTTTCTTCATGCGTTTTACACCGATATGACCTAAACGACAGTGCCACAAATAAGTTGCACTTTCATTATCAACTCTGTATCTTTTGGTTTCAACATTATGAATATGTGTATTACTACTATCGAGATTTAGTAAGAATAGACCACTCTTCAAGGGTGCATGACCATAAAAGATATTACTCATATAAATAGAACAACCATTATTCTCTGATTTAAATGAATAACCGTCTCGCATTAAACAAGATCCAGATATAATGTTCATGCTCAACGCTGGCACCAAATAACAATTATTTAGGTCTAATATTAATCCCGAAGGTAGATGTAGAGGTAGCGTGCCGACCGCGATCACATCGACTTTGGAACCGTTTCCCACGCGCATCGTCACCTCGTCCTTTGCCAGTGCACGCTTATTCTGTAGTCCCTGTTTCGAGTTGCAAATATTAGCAACAGAACCAGTATCAAATACCCAGGTGCTACTGCGAGCATTGGTAAGGTACCCATCAATAACATGTATATCACATATACCATTGTTCACCTTGCCATCCTTCTTATCCGCCAAATACTTGGGGCAGTTCCGCTTCCAGTGACCAGTCTGCTTGCAGTAGAAGCACTCAGTTTCAGGCTTAGGTCTAGACTTGGGTTTCTTCTCTTGAGCAGCAACTTGCTTGCCGTTCTTTTTGAAGTTCCCCTTTTTCTTCCCTTTGCCCTTTTTCTTGAAACTAGTGGTCTTGTTAACCATCAACACTTGATGCTCCTTCTTGATTTCTACCTCCACAGCTTTTAGCATTGCGAAGAGCTCGGGAATAGTCTTGTTCATCCCTTGCATATTATAGTTCATCACGAAGCTCTTGTAGCTTGGTGGCAGTGATTGGAGAATTCTGTCAATGACGCAATCATCTGGAAGATTAACTCCCAATTGAATCAAGTGATTATTATACCCAGACATTTTGAGTATATGCTCACTGACAGAACTGTTCTCTTCCATCTTGCAGCTATAGAACTTATTGGAGACTTCATATCTCTCAATCCAGGCATTTGCTTGAAATATTAACTTCAACTCCTGGAACATCTCATATGCTCCATGACGTTCAAAACGTCGTTGAAGTCCCGATTCTAAGCCGTAAAGCATGGCACACTGAACTATCGAGTAGTCATCAGCTTTGCTCTGCCAGACGTTCATAACATCTGGCGTTGCTCCAGCAGCAGGCCTGGCACCCAGCGGTGCTTCCAGGACGTAATTGTTCTGTGCAGCAATGAGGATAATCCTCAAGTTACGGACCCAGTCCGTGTAATTGCTACCATCATCTTTCAACTTTGCTTTCTCAAGGAACGCATTAAAATTTAACGGAACAACAGCACGAGCCATCTATCTACAATCAACATAAACAAGCAAGATACTATCAGGGACTAAGTTCATGATAAATTTTAAGTTCAATTAATCATATTATTAAAGAACTCCCACTTAGATAGACATCCCTCTAATCCTCTAAGTGATCACGTGATCCAAATCAACTAAACCATGTCCGATCATCACGTGAGATGGAGTAGTTTCATCGGTGAACATCATTATGTTGATCATATCTACTATATGATTCACGCTCGACCTTTCGGTCTCCGTGTTCCGAGGCCATATCTGCATATGCTAGGCTCGTCAAGTTTAACCTGAGTATTTTGCGTGCGCAACTGTTTTGCACCCGTTGTATTTGAACGTAGAGCCTATCACACCCGATCATCACGTGGTGTCTCAGCACGAAGAACTTTTGCAACGGTGCATACTCAGGGAGAACACTTCTTGATAATTTAGTGAGAGATCATCTTATAATGCTACCGTCAATCAAAGCAAGATAAGATGCATAAAAAGATAAACATCACATGCAATCAATATAAGTGATATGATATGGCCATTATTATCTTGTGCTTGTGATCTCCATCTCCGAAGCACCGTCATGATCACCATCGTCACCGGCGCGACACCTTGATCTCCATCGTAGCATCGTTGTCGTCTCGCCAATCTTATGCTTCCACGACTATCACTACCGTTTAGTAATAAAGTAAAGCATTACATCGCGATTGCATTGCATACAATAAAGCGACAACCATATGGCTCCTGCCAGTTGCCGATAACTTGGTTACAAAACATGATCATCTCATACAATAAAATTCAGCATCATGCCTTGACCATATCACATCACAACATGCCCTACAAAAACAAGTTAGACGTCCTCTACTTTGTTGTTGCATGTTTTACGTGGCTGCTACGGGCTTAAGTAAGAACCAATCTCACCTACGCATCAAAACCACAACGATAGTTTGTCAAATAGACTCCGTTTTAACCTTCGCAAGGACCGGGCGTAGCCATACTTGGTTCAACTAAAGTTGGAGAGGCAGTCGCCCGCAAGCCATCTCTGTGCAAAGCACGTCGAGGGAACCGGTCTCGCGTAAGCGTACGCGTAAGGTTGGTCCGGGTCGTCTCGTCCAACAATACCGCCGAACCAAAGTATGACATGCTGGTAGGCAGTATGACTTGTATCGTCCACAACTTACTTGTGTTCTACTCGTGCATATAACATCAACATCATTAACCTAGGCTCGGATGCCACTGTTGGGTTTCGTAGTAATTTCAAAAATTTTCCTACGCGCACACAGGATCATGTGATGCATAGCAACGAGAGGAGAGTGTTGTCTACGTACCCAACGCAGACCGACTGCGGAAGCAATGACACGACGTAGAGGAAGTAGTCGTACGTCTTCACGATCCAACCGATCAAGCACCGAAACTACGGCACCTCCGAGTTCGAGCACACGTTCAGCTCGATGACGATCCCCGGACTCCGATCCAGCAAAGTGTCGGGGAAGAGTTTCGTCAGCACGACGGCGTGGTGACGATCTTGATGAACTACAGCAGCAGGGCTTCGCCTAAACTCCGCTACAGTATTATCGAGGAATATGGTGGCAGGGGGCACCGCACATGGCTAAGGAATCGATCACGTGGATCAACTTGTGTCAACTTGTGTGTTTAGAGGTGCCCCTGCCTCCGTATATAAAGGAGGAGAGGAGGGGAGGCTGGCCGGCCAAAGAGGGAGGCGCAGGAGAGTCCTACTCCCTCTGGGAGTAGGATTCCTCCCCCCAATCCTAGTCCAACTAGGATTCCTCGGAGGGGAAGGGAGAGAGGGGGGCCGGCCACCTTCTCCTAGTCCTAATAGGACTAGGGGAGGGGAAAGAGGCGCAGCCACCTTGGGCTGCCCCTTTCTCCTTTCCACTAAGGCCCATGATGGCCCATATGGCTCCCGGGGGGTTCCGGTAACCTCCCGGTAACCCGGTAAAATCCCGATTTCACCCGGAACACTTCCGATTTCCAAACATAGGCTTCCAATATATCAATCTTTACGTCTCGACCATTTCGAGACTCCTGTGGCAGTGATTGGAGAATTCTGTCAATGACGCAATCATCTGGAAGATTAACTCCCAATTGAATCAAGTGATTATTATACCCAGACATTTTGAGTATATGCTCACTGACAGAACTGTTCTCTTCCATCTTGCAGCTATAGAACTTATTGGAGACTTCATATCTCTCAATCCGGGCATTTGCTTGAAATATTAACTTCAACTCCTGGAACATCTCATATGCTCCATGACGTTCAAAACGTCGTTGAAGTCCCGATTCTAAGCCGTAAAGCATGGCACACTGAACTATCGAGTAGTCATCAGCTTTGCTCTGCCAGACGTTCATAACATCTGGCGTTGCTCCAGCAGCAGGCCTGGCACCCAGCGGTGCTTCCAGGACGTAATTCTTCTGTGCAGCAATGAGGATAATCCTCAAGTTACGGACCCAGTCCGTGTAATTGCTACCATCATCTTTCAACTTTGCTTTCTCAAGGAACGCATTAAAATTTAACGGAACAACAGCACAAGCCATCTATCTACAATCAACATAAACAAGCAAGATACTATCAGGGACTAAGTTCATGATAAATTTTAAGTTCAATTAATCATATTATTAAAGAACTCCCACTTAGATAGACATCCCTCTAATCCTCTAAGTGATCACGTGATCCAAATCAACTAAACCATGTCCGATCATCACGTGAGATGGAGTAGTTTCATCGGTGAACATCATTATGTTGATCATATCTACTATATGATTCACGCTCGACCTTTCGGTCTCCGTGTTCCGAGGCCATATCTGCATATGCTAGGCTCGTCAAGTTTAACCTGAGTATTCTGCGTGCGCAACTGTTTTGCACCCGTTGTATTTGAACGTAGAGCCTATCACACCCGATCATCACGTGGTGTCTCAGCACGAAGAACTTTTGCAACGGTGCATACTCAGGGAGAACACTTCTTGATAATTTAGTGAGAGATCATCTTATAATGCTACCGTCAATCAAAGCAAGATAAGATGCATAAAAAGATAAACATCACATGCAATCCATATAAGTGATATGATATGGCCATCATTATCTTGTGCTTGTGATCTCCATCTCCGAAGCACCGTCATGATCACCATCGTCACCGGCGCGACACCTTGATCTCCATCGTAGCATCGTTGTCGTCTCGCCAATCTTATGCTTCCACGACTATCACTACCGTTTAGTAATAAAGTAAAGCATTACATCGCGATTGCATTGCATACAATAAAGCGACAACCATATGGCTCCTGCCAGTTGCCGATAACTTGGTTACAAAACATGATCATCTCATACAATAAAATTCAGCATCATGCCTTGACCATATCACATCACAACATGCCCTGCAAAAACAAGTTAGACGTCCTCTACTTTGTTGTTGCATGTTTTACGTGGCTGCTACGGGCTTAAGTAAGAACCAATCTCACCTACGCATCAAAACCACAACGATAGTTTGTCAAATAGACTCCGTTTTAACCTTCGCAAGGACCGGGCGTAGCCATACTTGGTTCAACTAAAGTTGGAGAGGCAGTCGCCCGCAAGCCATCTCTGTGCAAAGCACGTCGAGGGAACCGGTCTTGCGTAAGCGTACGCGTAAGGTTGGTCCGGGTCGTCTCGTCCAACAATACCGCTGAACCAAAATATGACATGCTGGTAGGCAGTATGACTTGTATCGTCCACAACTCACTTGTGTTCTACTCGTGCATATAACATCAACATCATTAACTTAGGCTCGGATGCCACTGTTGGGTTTCGTAGTAATTTCAAAAATTTTCCTACGCGCACACAGGATCATGTGATGCATAGCAACGAGAGGAGAGTGTTGTCTACGTACCCAACGCAGACCGACTGCGGAAGCAATGACACGACGTAGAGGAAGTAGTCGTACGTCTTCACGATCCAACCGATCAAGCACCGAAACTACGGCACCTCCGAGTTCGAGCACACGTTCAGCTCGATGACGATCCCCGGACTCCGATCCAGCAAAGTGTCGGGGAAGAGTTTCGTCAGCACGACGGCGTGGTGACGATCTTGATGAACTACAGCAGCAGGGCTTCGCCTAAACTCCGCTACAGTATTATCGAGGAATATGGTGGCAGGGGGCACCGCACACGGCTAAGGAATCGATCACGTGGATCAACTTGTGTCAACTTGTGTGTTTAGAGGTGCCCCTGCCTCCGTATATAAAGGAGGAGAGGAGGGGAGGCTGGCCGGCCAAAGAGGGAGGCGCAGGAGAGTCCTACTCCCTCTGGGAGTAGGATTCCTCCCCCCAATCCTAGTCCAACTAGGATTCCTCGGAGGGGAAGGGAGAGAGGGGGGCCGGCCACCTTCTCCTAGTCCTAATAGGACTAGGGGAGGGGAAAGAGGCGCAGCCACCTTGGGCTGCCCCTTTCTCCATTCCACTAAGGCCCATGATGGCCCATATGGCTCCCGGGGGGTTCCGGTAACCTCCCGGTAACCCGGTAAAATCCCGATTTCACCCGGAACACTTCCGATGTCCAAACATAGGCTTCCAATATATCAATCTTTACGTCTCGACCATTTCGAGACTCCTCGTCATGTCCGTGATCACATCCGGGACTCCGAACAACCTTCGGTACATCAAAATGCATAAACTCATAATATAACTGTCATCGTAACCTTAAGCGTGCGGACCCTACGGGTTCGAGAACAATGTAGACATGACCGAGACATGTCTCTGGTCAATAACCAATAGCGGGACCTGGATGCCCATATTGGCTCCTACATATTCTACGAAGATCTTTATCGGTCAGACCGCATAACAACATACGTTGTTCCCTTTGTCATCGGTATGTTACTTGCCCGAGATTCGATCGTCGGTATCCAATACCTAGTTCAATCTCGTTAACGGCAAGTCTCTTTACTCGTTCCGTAATACATCATCTCACAACTAACATATTAATTGTAATGCTTGCAAGGCTTATGTGATGTGTATTACCGAGAGGGCCCAGAGATACCTCTCCGACAATCGGAGTGACAAATCCTAATCTCGAAATACGCCAACCCAACATCGACCATTGGAGACACCTGTAGTACTCCTTTATAATCACCCATTTATGTTGTGACGTTTGGTAGTACCCAAAGTGTTCCTCCGGTAAACGGGAGTTGCATAATCTCATAGTCGTAGGAACATGTATAAGTCATGAAGAAAGCAATAGCAACATACTAAACGATCAGGTGCTAAGCTAATGGAATGGGTCATGTCAATCAGATCATTCTACTAATGATGTGACCTCGTTAATCAAATAACAACTCATTGTTCATGGTTAGGAAACATAACCATCTTTGATTAACGAGCTAGTCAAGTAGAGGCATACTAGTGATACTCTGTTTGTCTATGTATTCACACATGTATTATGTTTCCGGAAAATACAATTCTAGCATGAATAATAAACATTTATCATGATTATAAGGAAATAAATAATAACTTTATTATTGCCTCTAGGGCATATTTCCTTCAATCCAAAGGTCTATGGAGATGTGGAACACGATGGGTGGACCACGGAGGAAGAAGAGGACTATGAATCCAAGGGGAATGAGGAGACGAGCTCAGATGAAGATGAAGCACCATTACCTCAACTTAGGGACATGCACGTGGAGTTCAAAAAGTCAAGTCTCCCTGATAGGGTAAAGAAACCCAAGTTCGAGTTTATCCCTTTTCGTCTCTTGCAGGAAAATAAGCAGGACCCATGCAAAAAGATATTAACCCTGGAGTGGGAGATTGATGATCTGAGGGATCAAAATGCCGTACTCAAGCGCAAATTAAGGGAGAAGCCTAAGCCATCAACTAAGCCAACATCATCACCACCTTCTTCACCAAACAAGGAGATATAATCACATGGGTATGGGCACTCCCCTTGGCAACTGCCAAGTGTAACGCCCTCGATGCGGCTATATCTCCCATGTGTCGAAGCACGACTTAGAGGGATAACCGCATTGAAAGCAATGTCACAAGTGAGGTAATCTTCACACAACCCATGTAAAACATAAGGGAAAGGGATAAATAGTTGGCTTACAATCGCCACTTCACACAATACATGAATAAAGCATTACATCATCCAAATACAATCAAGGTCCAACTACGGAACCCAAAATAAAAGAAGACTACCCCAAATGCTACACAGATCCCCGATCGACCCCAAGTGGGCTCCACTACTGATCAACTAGAACGAAACAACACAAAGGACAAGATCTTCATCGAGCTCCTCCTTGAGCTTGGTTGCGTCATCTGCACGGTATCATCGGCACCTGCAAACTGGTTTTGGAAGAGTCTGTGAGTCACAAGGACTTAGCAATCTCACACCCTCGCGATCAAGACTATTTAAGCTTATAGGTAGGGAAAAGGTATGAGGTGGAGCTGCAGCAAGTGCTAGCATATATGGTGGCTAACATACGCAAATGACAGCGAGAAGAGAAGGCAAAGCACGTTCGAAAAACTATGATCAAGAAGTGATCCTAGAACAACCTACGTCAAGCATAACTCCAACACCGTGTTCACTTCCCGAACTTCGCCGAGAAGAGACCATCACGGTTACACACGCGGTTGGTGCATTTTAATTAAGGTCAACTTCAGGTTTTCTACAACCGGACATTAACAAATTCCCATCTGCCCATAACCGCGGGCACGTCTTTCGAAAGTTCAAATCCCTACAGGGGTGTCCCAACTTAGCCCATCACAAGCTCTCACGATCAACGAAGGATATTCCTTCTCCCAAGACAATCCGATCAGGCCTGGCATCCAGGTTACAAGACATCCTCGACAATGGTAAAACAAGTCCACCAACACCGCCCGAATGTGCCGACAAATCCCGATAGGAGCTGCACATATCTCGTTCTCAGGGCACACTCAGATTGTCCAAACTTCCGGTAGGCCAGCCCAGAGTTGCCCCTGGTGGCCACCGGCGGCTGACAGGTTGGACCAACACTCAGAGGAGCACTGGCCCGGGGGGGGGGGGCGTTGAAATAATGATGACCCTTGAGTCTGCAGAACCCAAGGGAAAGAAAAGGCTAGGTGGCAAATGGTTGGGCATTGCTGGAGGAGTTTTATTCAAGGCGAACTGTCAAGGGGTTCCCATTATAACCCAACCGCGTAAGGAACGCAAAATCCGGGAACATAACACTGATATGACGGAAACTAGGGCGGCAAGAGTGGAACAAAACACCAGGCATAAGGCCGAGCCTTCCACCCTTTACCAAGTATATAGATGCATTAATTAAATACGAGATATTGTGATATCCCAACATATAAGCATGTTCCAAAAAAGAACAACATATCCATGTTCCAACAAGGAACAAACTTCATCTTCACCTGCAACTAACAACGCTATAAGAGGGGCTGAGCAAAGCGGTAACGTAGCCAAACAACGGTTTGCTAGGACAAGGTGGGTTGTAGGCTTTGTTCAATAATATGGGAGGCATGATAAGCAAGTGGTAGGTATCGCAGCCTAGGCATAGCAAAAGAGCGAGCATCTAGCAAGCAAAGATAGAAGTGATTTCGAGGGTATGGTCATCTTTCCTGAGATCCCGCAAGGAAGAAGAACGAGCCCATGAAGAAGACAAATAGACGTAGACGAACGGGTCCACACAAACACGACGTTAACGGAAGCAACCCCAAGAAGCAACACCGGAAAGAAGCACACAACATAGTAAACAACCAACACACGAACATGGTATCATATGCGGGATGCGGTATGCGGTGCATATGCATGATTTGGAAAGGAATGATTGAACCTGGCCTCAACTTGGAAATCCAAGAGTGCCACTGGAAAGGTGAGTTGATTTCGGTCGAAATCGATATAAAGATCACCGGAATCGGATGCACGGTTTGGAAATGGCAAGCAAAACAAATATGGCACCGGTCTGCGATAATCAGCAAGTAGCCATCTAAATGCATCAAGTTAAATACGCTACAGCACTCAAACATGGCAACAAAATACATGGCAGGGATCCACTCAAGATGCTTGACAAAAGATGAACACTGAGCTACGGCTAATTCACCCATTAGCAGGTTCAAACAAGCATGGCAAAAGTGCAAATGATAACAGGTTTCAGACTTAGTGAAATTAACACAAGTCTGGAATTTATCATTAGGAAGCACACTTTAGAGCATGAAAACTACATGCTACAGGAATATATCATGGCAAATCAAGGCATTCATAAAGCTACTCAAAGCATGTAACAAAATTCCCTTAGTGACCATGAGCCAAAATGGATCAGAAAATACAATTGCAAGCATGTGAACATAGAAAAAACATAAACAGATTCAGACTTAGTGGAAAACTGGAGCATGCAAAACAATTAACGAGTAGGCATGTTTACGAGCTCGATGCACTCACTACGAGGCATTGCATGACAAACTAAGCATACACCCATGAAGAAGAAATAGCATAGAAGCTAGACATGGCAAGAACAATAACATAGCATGCACGGATCAATAGCAACATCCTTGGCAAAATCGCTAAACATGTCAACAACCTGCCAGGATCATTTTATAGCGAAAGTAGAGCTCGATTGACTCAAGCTAGGGTGCTCCATAAATGCAAACAAAGACATGGATGGATAGAGCACCACGATATTAACAAAACATACTTACTAATCATCCTCAAAATAGGCACGGATCACAAGGAAACAACATGAACATATGGCATACCAACAAAATCAGGACAAGGATTTAGTGAAATTCTAAGTCCCTGAAATCAGCATCAACGATTATGTTACTTTGCATGCTTGTGCTAGTCACCACAAAGATCACAAAAATACATGACATACACCCCTGTAAAGATGGCATGTGCATTTAACAAAACACATGTAGAGCTCAGGATCATAGCATGCACACATTAATCATGGCAAAAATGACAAAAGGCCATTTGTTGAAACAGATCTGACAAAATCATCACATAGCCCTCTTCCAATAGCATTTCGGTCAACTAGATGAGCTCAAATGAAAATGATGCAATGAGGTGAAATGATGTACTCATCGAGACGAATATTTTGATATACTACACACATGAATCGGAGCTACGATGTCAGAGTTATAATGCGACAAAGATTGCAAAAATTAATTGAGACGGGGCAAAAAGTCAACTCGAGAATAAGGGTTTCCAGATCCAGATCGGATCAGGCACGGAAGTCAAGGTCGCCGGAGTACACTGTTCGCCGGAGAACGAGGTGGCCGGAGACGTCGGGGACTTGGGCCGGCCGGAGCGTCGAGGGAGAGGAAGGAGCTCGTCGGGCGTCGGGCGGCGGGCGGCGCCGGAGTTGAGGGCGCGGGCGCCTCGGGCGTCGGCGGCGGTCGGCACCAGCGAAGGGCGGCAGAGCGCCAGCGTCGAGGAGGTACAGGGCGGCGGCAGGCGGACGAAAGCGGCGGAGCGAGGGCGCGGGGTGGCGCGCGCGGTGAGGGAGGCGGCGGCCCGGTTGGCGGCGGGGAGGGCCTGCCCTGGGCCGGGACAGGCCGCGACGTAGGGAGGCCGGCGCGGGACACGTGGAGGGAGGACATTGGCGTGGACGACGGCGGCGGGTTCGTCCGGCCAGGTTCGTCCGGCCGGGTTCGGACATGTCCGGCGCGGCGCGAGGGAAAATTTTAGGGTTAGGGGGAAGAAGACCTGGGAATGAAATGGAGGGGTCTTTATATAGGCGTAGAGGGAGCTAGGAAGCTCCAAATGAGGTGCGGTTTTCGGCCACGCGATCATGATCGAACGACCGAGAGGATGGAGGAGGTTTAGGTGGGTTTTGGGCCCCTTCGGAGAGGTGTTGGGCTGCAACACACACGAGGCCTTTCCGGTCCCTCAGTTAACCGTTGGAGTATCAAACGAAGTCCAAATGGCACGAAACTTGACAGGCGGTCTACCGGTAGTAAACCAAGGCCGCATGACAAGTCTCGGTCCAATCCGAAAAACATTTAACACCCGCACACGAAAAGAGGTAGAAAGGGACAACGGGTGACATAGGAGCGCCAGATTGCAAAAGGGACAACGGGGAAAATGCTCAGATGCATGAGACGAACATGTATGCAAATGAAATGCACATGATGACATGATATGAGATGCATGACACGCAAGGAATGACAAGGAAACAACAGTGAATAACTGGAAGACACCTGGCACATCGGTCTCGGGGCGTTACAACACTCCACCACTACGAGAGGATCTCGTCCCGAGATCTAGAATGGCACCGGAGGGACAACGAAAGAGAAAGAGAAGATGTAAAGCTAAGTTGCTTCTTTGACAAACGAATGAAACCAAAGAACATTGAAAAGGTTAAGCCATTCGAGAAAAGAAATACAACGGAGATGAACTAAGTTGAAAGCACCCCCTTAAGAAGGGGAAAAGAAAGAACCGATTTAGGTAGCACTTCGGTTGAAAAGAGATGAAAGACTTGATAAAATGAAGAAGCTTGAGCAAAGGGACACAACACTCCGGTTAAATGGATAACCAAGAAAAGAACATGATCCTGACAAAACAAGAAGATGGGTTGAAGAGAGCAACATCACAATGTCTCCGGAATGAAAGAAAAGAAGTTGGATCGTTGGAAAGGAAAGAATTGAGAAGAAAATGACAACTTCTGCCACAAAGAGCTTGAAAAAGGCATCCTTAGGAGGAGGGTCAAACGGAGTTGTTGGAAAACCAACAACGAAAAGAGTAAACTTGTTGTGGTCTTATGGAAAACATCTCAAAACTATGAGATGAAAATCTGCCACTAACGGAAACGATCGATTGGATTGATATCAACAAGGAGACGAGAAACTATTTCACCGGGAGGGTAGATGGAGAACTTGGATCATAAATTATCACCATTAATAGCATTAATCCTTAGGGAAAGCTTTAGGAGAAATATAACCCCAGATAACTCCAATGACGAGATTGATGGATTTAAAATATCTCATTCTTAACAACATGTGAATCATGAAACATGAACTCAAATTATTAAGAATGACTTAATACCACCTCCAATGATACGGTAGAAAGAATTGCACTCCGGATTGCAAGATGAAGAATACATGAGATCCTCTGAACAGAATCTTGATGAGCACTTTGAGAAGGAATTAAATCCTTTATGGACCAACATGTAGAACCTTCATGAAGAATTCCGGTAACAAAAGGAATGACCGAACGGAATGAAAGAGACGTTGAAAACACAAAGTGAAGCCTTGCGAAGATTTAGATGGAGCTTCGTGGTGATGAGAGTTTGGAGCTCCGGGAAAAGAAAAGATGAATCAAGTGAAACCGAGAATTTGATGAGCTTCCAGAATAAGGAATTAATCACTTGTATGAAGCAAGCATAAGAATTACGTTATGCGTATCCTTCACCAATTTACGTTGATGACAAACAATGGATTTGGCACACTACTTATTCTCGTAGAAAGGATTAAGATAGATGTTGCACAACTTGGGAAGGTCTTCAACGAACCACCGGTAGAATAGAAACAACGAATGAATTGATATGATAACCCAAGAATATAACTCTTGAACGAACCACCGTATGAATTGGAAAAGAACGAAGTAAAAGGGATGAATCACCGGTAAGAATTGGAGAACGAATGAGGATACTTGAGGGGATTTGGATACAACTGAAATGAAGAGACCATGAGCTGATTATAGAATATTGAATGATGCACCGATAAGATTTCGAGAATGAAAGTTGAAAGCTGAGAATGAATAATCCCGAAATGATGGCCTTCGGAGAATCAAACTGAAAAGACTTCTGAATTGCTTCGGATGGGTGAAAAGAATTCTCACAAACGAAAAACAATTATGAAAGGATGGCATCAAGCTAGAACCATGAATCTTGAAAAGAATGGAGCAATATTAAAGTGAAACTCTTCTTCGGTCTTCAAATGTCGAGAATGAAGATGAGAAACACCACCGTGAATTGTTGAGACACTCCGGAATGACGAATAGAAAGGTTGAGCCAACGGTGAAAGAATTTGAAAGATCTTTGGAGAAGACATTTGACTGATGATGAATCATTCTTACGTCAAACTTTGAAATGAATTTGAGAATAACTCCGGGAAAATTAGAAGAGTCAGGTAAGATCCTGGGAAAAGACCTGTGGGTTAGGGCCCACTCAAAAGATACACCGTTGAATGATTTAAAAGATAGATTGCGCCAGTTGAATTAAATGGCTTGAATAAGATAAGAAGCTAGAAATAACTTGAACGAATCGGGAATGGAAACGTGAATCTTCTGAGATATCTTCAGCTCTCCAGAACAAATGGATGGCGAGAAGTGAATGATTATGAGGTGCATCGGTATGAGAAGGCATTTGAAACGAGGAAAAGGATATGATCCACAAAGCTTGACTTGAAACCATCGGAGATGAAAAGAATGAAGAATGATGAACTTGAGGTTCCGTTAGTATCTTCTTGAGAATCACCGGATAAGAACATTGACGGAGAAGAAATGGAGAGATTTCACAAGAATAAAGGAATACTTAATAAAGAAATCTTAGTCCTTGAGGAAAAAGGGTGGGTGGGCTTGAAAAACAAAGGCAACTTGGAGACGGATGAAACAAACACCGTTGAGAAGAACTGATAATTGATCTTGCGAATATTGAAGTGATCGGATCCACTTGAAGAGAGACACACCAGTTGAAAAGGATTGGCAAGACAATCTTGATGATCAAGAAGGATTGGTATTCACATCGGAGTATGAGAACACCATTTGGGGAAGGTATGGAATCAACACTTGACATTGAAGCAACTCAAATACCACAACTCAAAACAAAACAAAGGATTGGCTTGCAAAATAAGCCGGAAAAAACATATGATTGAGATTTCGTCCGAAGTTTTTGTGGTGGGGCCTACACGGGCTCAATCATACAGCACCATCATGTACAAGGCAGTGCACATGACATACGAAGCGTCCCTGAGTCGGCATAGCCAAGGACTCTTTAAGACACAACCAGACCACTATAAAACCAACCGTGGATAGGCGGACCACTAGACGTTGAACCCCAATTTCATATCATACATCTGTCGGAAAGATATCCTAAGAGCTACTTGAATTCCCACTTATAAACTCCCGAAATTTTCTGGTTATGCAATCAGGTGTTGGGGATACATGGGAAGCATAATATCTCACCCACACTAGCAAGTCCTACATGTAGCTGTATCCAGCCTTCAACACATAACCAAGAAACCTTCAGAAATCATTTACCTCAACCTTCGAAAAGCATCTATTATACGAGTTATGGCAATACTCCCGAACTCCCGCCTGAGTACTGGGTGGCGGCGAGGTTATCTCACCAACAACTGCATAAAAGAGATTTTCGATGTCGGCGAAACTAATCTCAGGTATTCCAGAACTGCAGCGATAAAATTGTGACGACAACAGCTCGGAGCTCAACTCCCCAGGACACTGCCACAACCCCTAAATGACAGGAGGCACCAAGAACAATGTTCTCGTCACAAATCGATCGGAATGATTCCAAGATATCTGCATGATCCTAATTTTTTTTAGTGAAATTTGAGAAGACAAGAGTCAAAACTCTACGTCAAGATGTCTCACCAGAGCGACGAAGGAACTGAGGAGTAAAAAGAAGTCCTAACACTCCGATATATATAATCCTAAATGACTCAAAAAAAATTCTAGACTCAACAACGCCAGCAATTCGATCAAGCAGGGGGCTCCTAAGTCAGGGAAGGCTCTGATTCCAACTAGTAACGTCCTCGATGCGGCTATATCTCGCATGTGTCGAAGCACAACTTAGAGGCATAACCGCATTGAAAGCAATGTCGCAAGTGAGGTAATCTTCACACAACCCATGTAAAACATAGGCAAAGGGATACATAGTTGGCTTACAATCGCCACTTCACACAATACATGAATAAAGCATTACATCATCCAAATACAATCAAGGTCCGACTAGTGAACCCAAAATAAAAGAAGACTACCCCAAATGCTACACAGATCCCCGATCAACCCCAACTGGGCTCCACTACTGATCAACTAGAACGAAACAACACAAAGGACAAGATCTTCATCGAGCTCCTCCTTGAGCTTGGTTGCGTCATCTGCACGGTATCATCGGCACCTGCAAACTGGTTTTGGAAGTATCTGTGAGTCACGGGGACTCAGCAATCTCACACTCTCGCGATCAAGACTATTTAAGCTTATAGGTAGGGAAAAGGTATGAGGTGGAGCTGCACCAAGCGCTAGCATATATGGTGGCTAACATACGCAAATGAGAGCGAGAAGAGAAGGCAAAGCACGTTCGAGAAACTATGATCAAGAAGTGATCCTAGAACAACCTACGTCAAGCATAACTCCAACATCGTGTTCACTTCCCGAACTCCGCCGAGAAGAGACCATCACGGTTACACACGCAGTTGGTGCATTTTAATTAAGGTCAACTTCAGGATTTCTACAACCGGACATTAACAAATTCCCATCTGCCCATAACCGCGGGCACGTCTTTCGAAAGTTGAAATCCCTGCAGGGGTGTCCCAACTTAGCCCATCACAAGCTCTCACGATCAACGAAGGATATTCCTTCTCCCAAGACAATTCGATCAGGCTTGGCATCCAGGTTACAAGACATCCTCGACAATGGTAAAACAAGTCCAGCAACACCGCCCGAATGTGCCGACAAATCCCGATAGGAGCTGCACATATCTCGTTCTCAGGGCACACTCAGATTGTCCAAACTTCCGGTAGGCCAGCCCAGAGTTACCCCGGGTGGCCACCGGCGGCTGACAGGTTGGACCAACACTTTGAGGAGCACTGGCCCGGGGGGGCGTTGAAATAATGATGACCCTTGAGTCTGCAGAACCCAAGGGAAAGAAAAGGCTAGGTGGCAAATGGTAAAACCAAGGTTGGGCATTGCTGGAGGAGTTTTATTCAAGGCGAACTGTCAAGGGGTTCCCATTATAACCCAACCGCGTAAGGAACGCAAAATCCGGGAACATAACACTGATATGACGGAAACTAGGGCGGCAAGAGTGGAACAAAACACCAGGCATAAGGCCGAGCCATCCACCCTTTACCAAGTATATAGATGCATTAATTAAATACGAGATATTGTGATATCCCAACATATAAGCATGTTCCAAAAAGGAACAACATATCCATGTTCCAACAAGGAACAAACTTCATCTTCACCTGCAACTAACAACGCTATAAGAGGGGCTGAGCAAAGCGGTAACATAGCCAAACAACGGTTTGCTAGGACAAGGTGGGTTGTAGGCTTTGTTCAATAATATGGGAGGCATGATAAGCAAGTGGTAGGTATCGCAGCATAGGCATAGCAAAAGAGCGAGCATCTAGCAAGCAAAGATAGAAGTGATTTCGAGGGTATGGTCATCTTTCCTGAGATCCCGCAAGGAAGAAGAACGAGCCCATGAAGAAGACAAACAGACGTAGACGAACGGGTCCTCACAAACACGATGTTAACGGAAGCAACCCCAAGAAGCAACACCGGAAAGAAGCACACAACATAGTAAACAACCAACACACGAACATGGTATGATATGCGGGATGCGGTATGCGGTGCATATGCATGATTTGGAAAGGAATGATTGAACCTGGCCTCAACTTGGAAATCCAAGAGTCCCACTGGAAAGGTGAGTTGATTTCGGTCGAAATCGATATAAAGATCACCGGAATCGGATGCACGGTTTGGAAATGGCAAGCAAAACAAATATGGCACCGGTCTGCGATAATCAGCAAGTAGCCATCTAAATGCATCAAGTTAAATACGCTACAGCACTCAAACATGGCAACAAAATACATGGCAGGGATCCACTCAATATGCTTGACAAAATATGAACACTGAGCTACGGCTAATTCACCCATTAGCAGGTTCAAACAAGCATGGCAAAAGTGCAAATGATAACAGGTTTCAGACTTTGTGAAATTAACACAAGTCTGGAACTTATCATTAGGAAGCACACTTTAGAGCATGAAAACTACATGCTACAGGAATATATCATGGCAAATCAAGGCATTCATAAAGCTACTCAAAGCATGTAACAAAATTCCCTTAGGGACCATGAGAAAAGGGATCAGAAAATACAATTGCAAGCATGTGAACATAGCAAAAACATAAACAGATTCAGACTTAGTGGAAAACTGGAGCATGCAAAACAATTAACGAGTAGGCATGTTTACGAGCTCGATGCACTCACTACGAGGCATTGCATGACAAACTAAGCATACACCCATGAAGAAGAAATGGCTTAGAAGCTAGACATGGCAAGAACAATAGCATAGCATGCACGGATCAATAGCAACATCCTTGGCAAAATCGCTAAACATGTCAACAACCTGCCAGGATCATTTTATAGCAAAAGTAGAGCTCGATTGACTCAAGCTAGGGTGCTCCATAAATGCAAACAAAGACATGCATGGATAGAGCAACACAATATTAACAAAACATACTTACTAATCATCCTTAAAATAGGCACGGATCACAAGGAAACAACATGAACATATGGCATACCAACAAAATCAGGACAAGGATTTAGTGAAATTCTAAGTCCCTGAAATCAGCATCAACGATTATGTTACTTTGCATGCTTGTGCTAGTCACCACAAAGATCACAAAAATACATGACATACACCCCTGTAAAGATGGCATGTGCATTTAACAAAACACATGTAGAGCTCAGGATCATAGCATGCACACATTAATCATGGCAAAAATGACAAAAGGCCATTTGTTGAAACAGATCTGACAAAATCATCACATAGCCCTCTTCCAATAGTATTTCGGTCAACTAGATGAGCTCAAATGAAAATGATGCAATGAGATGAAATGATGCTCATCGAGGCGAATATTTTGATATACTACACGCACGAATCGGAGCTACGATGACAGAGTTATAATGCGACAAAGATTGCAAAAATTAACTGAGACGGGGCAAAAAGTCAACTCGAGAATAAGGGTTTCCAGATCCAGATCGGATCGGGCATGGAAGTCAAGGTCGCCGGAGTACACTGTTCGCCGGAGAACGAGGTGGCCGGAGACGTCGGGGACTTGGGCCGGCCAGAGCGTCGAGGGAGAGGAAGGAGCTCGTCGGGCGTCGGGCGGTGAGTGGCGCCAGAGTTGAGGGCGCGGGCGCCTCAGGCATCGGCGGCGGTCGGCACCGGCGAAGGGCGGCGGCAGGCGGACGAAGGTGGCGGAGCGAGGGCACGGGGCGGCGCGCGTGGTGAGGGAGGCGGCGGCCCGGTTGGCGGCGGGGAGGGCCCGCCCTGGGCCGGGACGGGCCGCGACGTAGGGAGGCCGACGCGGGACACGTGGAGGGAGGCCATTGGCGTGGACGACGGCGGCGGGTTCGTCCGGCCATGTTCGTCCGGCCAGGTTCGGACATGTCCGGCGCGGCGCGAGGGAAAATTTTAGGGTTAGGGGGAAGAAGACCCGGGAATGAAATGGAGGGGTCTTTATATAGGCGTAGAGGGAGCTAGGAAGCTCCAAATGAGGTGCGGTTTTCGGCCACGCGATCATGATCGAAGGACCGAGAGGATGGAGGAGGTTTAGGTGGGTTTTGGGCCACTTTGGAGAGGTGTTGGGCTGCAACACACACGAGGCCTTTCCGGTCACTCAGTTAACCGTTGGAGTATCAAACGAAGTCCAAATGGCACGAAACTTGACAGGCGGTCTACCGGTAGTAAACCAAGGCCGCATGACAAGTCTCGGTCCAATCCGAAAAACATTTAACACCCGCACACGAAAAGAGGTAGAAAGGGACAATGGGTGACATAGGAGCGCCAGATTGCAAAACGGACAACGAGGAAAATGCTCAGATGCATGAGACGAACATGTATGCAAATGAAATGCACATGATGACATGATATGAGATGCATGACACTCAAGAAATGACACGGAAACAACAGTGAATAACTGGAAGACACCTGGCACATCGGTCTCGGGGCGTTACAACACTCCACCACTACGAGAGGATCTTGTCCCGAGATCTAGAATGGCACCGGAGGGACAACGGAAGAGAAAGAGAAGAGGTAAAGCTAAGTTGCTTCTTTGACAAACGAATGAAACCAAAGAACATTGAAAAGGTTAAGCCATTCGAGAAAAGAAATACAACGGAGATGAACTAAGTTGAAAGCACCCCCTTAAGAAAGGGGAAAAGAAAGTACCGATTTAGGTAGCACTTCGGTTGAAAAGAGATGAAAGACTTGATAAAATGAAGAAGCTTGAGCAAAGGGACACAACAGTCCGGTTAAATGGATAACCAAGAAAAGAACACGATCCTGACAAAACAAGAAGATGGGTTGAAGAGAGCAACATCACAATGTCTCCGGAACGAAAGAAAAGAAGTTGGATCATTGGAAAGGAAAGAATTGAGAATAAAATGACAACTTCTGCCACAAAGAGCTTGAAAAAGGCATCCTTAGGAGGAGGGTCAAACGGAGTTGTTGGAAAACCAACAACGAAAAGAGTAAACTTGTTGTGGTCTTATGGAAAACATCTCAAAACTATGAGATGAAAATCTTCCACTAACGGAAACGATCGATTGGATTGATATCAACAAGGAGACGAGAAACTATTTCACCGGGAGGGTAGATGGAGAACTTGGATCATAAATTATCACCATTAATAGCATTAATCCTTAGGGAAAGCTTTAGGAGAAATATAACCCCAGATAACTCCAATGACGAGATTGATGGATTTAAAATATTTCATTCTTAACAACATGTGAATCATGAAACATGAACTCAAATTATTAAGAATGACTTAATACCACCTCCAATGATATGGTAGAAAGAATTGCACTCCGGATTGCAAGATGAAGAATACATGAGCTCCTCTGAACAGAATCTTGATGAGCACTTCGAGAAGGAATTAAATCCTTTATGGACCAACATGTAGAACCTTCATGAAGAATTCCGGTAACAAAAGGAATGACCGAACGGAATGAAAGAGACGTTGAAAACACAAAGTGAAGCCTTGCGAAGATTTAGATGGAGCTTCGTGGTGATGAGAGTTTGGAGCTCCGGGAAAAGAAAAGATGAATCAAGTGAAACCGAGAATTTGATGAGCTTCCAGAATAAGGAATTAATCACTTGTATGAAGCAAGCATAAGAATTACGTTATGCGTATCCTTCACCAATTTATGTTGATGACAAACAATGGATTTGGCACACTACTTATTCTCGTAGAAAGGATTAAGATAGATGTTGCACAACTTGGGAAGGTCTTCAACGAACCACCGGTAGAATAGAAACAACGAATGAATTGATATGATAACCCAAGAATATAACTCTTGAACGAACCACCGTATGAATTGGAAAAGAACGAAGTAAAAGGGATGAATCACCGGTAAGAATTGGAGAACGGATGAGGATACTTGAGGGGATTTGGATACAACTGAAATGAAGAGACCATGAGCTGATTATAGAATATTGAATGATGCACCGATAAGATTTCGAGAATGAAAGTTGAAAGCTGAGAATGAATAATCCCGAAATGATGGCCTTCGGAGAATCAAACTGAAAAGACTTCTGAATTGCTTCGGATGGGTGAAAAGAATTCTCACAAATGAAAAACAATTATGAAAGGATGGCATCAAGCTAGAACCATGAATCTTGAAAAGAATGGAGCAATATTAAAGTGAAACTCTTCTTCGGTCTTCAAATGTCGAGAATGAAGATGAGAAACACCACCGTGAATTGTTGAGACACTCCGGAATGACGAATAGAAAGGTTGACCCAACGGTGAAAGAATTTGAAAGATCTTTGGAGAAGACATTTGACTGATGATGAATCATTCTTACGTCAAACTTTGAAATGAATTTGAGAATAACTCCGGGAAAATTAGAAGAGTCAGGTAAGATCCTGGGAAAAGACCTGTGGGTTAGGGCCCACTCAAAAGATACACCGTTGAATGATTTAAAAGATAGATTGCGCTAGTTGAATTAAATGGCTTGAATAAGATAAGAACCTCGAAATAACTTGAACGAATCGGGAATGGAAACGTGAATCTTCTGAGATATCTTCAGCACTCCAGAACAAATGGATGGCGAGAAGTGAATGATTATGAGGTGCACCGGTATGAGAAGGCATTTGAAACGAGGAAAAGGATATGATCCACAAAGCTTGACTTGAAACCATCGGAGATGAAAAGAATGAAGAATGATGAACTTGAGGTTCCGTTAGTATCTTCTTGAGAATCACCGGATAAGAACATTGACGGAGAAGAAATGGAGAGATTTCACAAGAATAAAGGAATACTTGATAAAGAAATCTTAGTCCTTGAGGAAAAAGGGTGGGTGGCCTTGAAAAACAAAGGCAACTTGGAGACGGATGAAACAAACACCGTTGAGAAGAACTAATAATTGATCTTGTAAATGTTGAAGTGATCGGATCCACTTGAAGAGAGACACACCAGTTGAAAAGGATTGACAAGACAATCTTGATGATCAAGAAGGATTGGTATTCACATCGGAGTATGAGAACACCATTTGGGGAAGGTATGGAATCAACACTTGACATTGAAGCAACTCAAATACCACAACTCAAAACAAAACAAAGGATTGGCTTGCAAAATAAGCCGGAACAAACATATGATTGAGATTTCGTCCGAAGTTTTCATGGTGGGGCCTACACGGGCTCGATCATACATCACCATCATGTACAAGGCAGTGCACATGACATACGAAGCGTCCCCGAGTCGGCATAGCCAAGGACTCTTTAAGACACAACCAGACCACTATAAAACCAACCGTGGATAGGCGGACCACTAGACGTTGAACCCCAATTTCATATCATACATCTGTCGGAAAGATATCCTAAGAGCTACTTGAATTCCCACTTATAAACTCCCGAAATTTTCTGGTTATGCAATCGGGTGTTGGGGATACATGGGAAGCATAATATCTCACCCAAACTAGCAAATCCTACATCCAGCTGTATCCATCCTTCAACACATAACCAAGAAACCTTCAGAAATCGTTTACCTCAACCTTTGAAAAGCATCTACTATACAAGTTATGGCAATACTCCCGAACTCCCGCCCGAGTACTGGGTGGCATCGAGGTTATCTCACCAACAACTGCATAAAAGAGATTTTCGATGTCTGTGAAACTAATCTCAGGTATTCCAGAACTGCAACGATAAAATTGTGACGACAACAGCTCGGAGCTCAACTCCCCGGGACACCGCCACAACCCCTAAATGACAGGAGGCACCAAGAACAATGTTCTCGTCACAAATAGATCGAAATGATTCCAAGATATCTGCATGATCATAAATTTTTTTAGTGAAATTTGAGAAGATAAGAGTCAAAACTCTATGTCAGGATGTCTCACCAGAGCGACGAAGGAACTGAGGAGTAAAAATAATTCCTAACACTCCGATATATATAATCCTAAATGACTCAAAAAAAATTTCTAGACTCAACAACGCCAGCAATTCAATCAAGCAGGGGGCTCCTAAGTTGGGGAAGGCTCTGATTCCAACTTGTAACACCCTCAATGCGGCTATATCTCCCATGTGTCGAAGCACAACTTAGAGGCATAACCACATTGAAAGCAATGTCGCAAGTGAGGTAATCTTCACACAACCCATGTAAAACATAGGGAAAAGGGATACATAGTTGGCTTACAATCGCCACTTCACACAATACATGAATAAAGCATTACATCATCCAAATACAATCAAGGTCCGACTAGTGAACCCAAAATAAAAGAAGACTACCCCAAATGCTACACAGATCCCCGATCAACCCCAACTGGGCTCCACTACTGATCAACTAGAACGAAACAACACAAAGGACAAGATCTTCATCGAGCTCCTCCTTGAGCTTGGTTGCGTCATCTGCACGGTATCATCGGCTCCTGCAAACTGGTTTTGGAAGTATCTGTGAGTCACGGGGACTCAGCAATCTCACACCCTCGCGATCAAGACTATTTAAGCTTATAGGTAGGGAAAAGGTTGAGGTGGAGCTGCAGCAAGCGCTAGCATATATGGTGGATAACATACGCAAATGAGAGCGAGAAGAGAAGGCAAAGCACGTTCGAGAAACTATGATCAAGAAGTGATCCTAGAACAACCTACGTCAAGCATAACTCCAACATCATGTTCACTTCCCGAACTCCGCCGAGAAGAGACCATCACGGTTACACATGCAGTTGGTGCATTTTAATTAAGGTAAACTTCAGGATTTCTACAACCGGACATTAACAAATTCCCATCTGCCCATAACCGCGGGCACGGCTTTCGAAAGTTGAAATCCCTGCAGGGGTGTCCCAACTTAGCCCATCACAAGCTCTCACGGTCAACGAAGGATATTCCTTCTCCCAAGACAATCCGATCAGGCTCGGCATCCAGGTTACAAGACATCCTCGACAATGGTAAAACAAGTCCAGCAACACCGCCCAAATGTGCCGAGAAATCTCGATAGGAGCTGCACATATCTCGTTCTCAGGGCACACTCAGATTGTCCAAACTTCCGGTAGGCCAGCCCAAAGTTGCCCCTAGTGGCCACCGGCGGCTGACAGGTTGGACCAACACTCAGAGGAGCACTGGCCCGGGGGGGTTGAAATAATGATGACCCTTGAGTCAGCAGAACCCAAGGGAAAGAAAAGACTAGGTGGCAAATGGTAAAACCAAGGTTGGGAATTGCTGGAGGAGTTTTATTCAAGGCGAACTGTCAAGGGTTCCCATTATAACCCAACCGCGTAAGGAACGCAAAATCCGGGAACATAACACCGATATGACGGAAACTAGGGCGGCAAGAGTGGAACAAAACACCAAGCATAAGGCCGAGCCTTCCACCCTTTACCAAGTATATAGATGCTATAATTAAATAAGAGATATTGTGATATCCCAACATATAAGCATGTTCCAACAAGGAACAACATATCCATGTTCCAACAAGGAACAAACTTCATCTTCACCTGCAACTAACAACGCTATAAGAGGGCCTGAGCAAAGCGGTAACATAGCCAAACAACGGTTTCCCAGGAGAAGGTGGGTTAGGGGCTTGGTTCAACAATATGGGAGGCATGATAAGAAAGTGGTAGGTATCGCAGCATAGGCATAGCAAAAGAGCGAGCATTTAGCAAGCAAAGATAGAAGTGATTTCGAGGGTATGGTCATCTTGCCTGAGATCCCGCAAGGAAGAAGAACGAGTCCTTGAAGAAGACAAACGGACGTAGACGAACGGGTCCTCACAAACGCGACGTTAACGGAACCAACCCGAAGAAGCAACACCGGAAAGAAGCACACAACATAGTAAACAACCAACACACGAACATGGTATGATATGCGGGATGCGGTATGCGGTGCATATGCATGGTTTGGAAAGGAATGATTGAACCTAGCCTCAACTTGGAAATCCAAGAGTGCCACTGGAAAGGTGAGTTGATTTCAGTCGAAATCGATATAAATATCGCCGGAATCGGATGCACAGTTTGGAAGTGGCAAGCAAAAAAATATGGCACCGGTCTGCGATAATCAGCAAGTAGCCATCTAAATGCATCAAGTTAAATATGCTACAGCACTCAAACATGGCAACAAAATACATGGAAGGGATCAACTCAAGATGCTTGACAAAATATGAACACTGAGCTATGGCTAATTCACCCATTAGGAGGTCCAAACAAGCATGGCAAAAGTGCAAAAGATAACAGGTTTTAGACTTACTGAAATTAACACAAGTCTAGAATTTATCATCAGGAAGCACACATTAGATCATGAAAACTACATGCTACAGGAATATATCATGGCAAAGCAAGTAATTTCATGAAGCTCCTCAAGGAATGTAACAAAAGTCCCTTAGTGACCATGAGACAAAAGGGATCAGAAAATACAATTGCAAGCATGTGAACATAGCAAAAACATAAACAGATTCAGACTTAGTGAAAAACTGGAGCATGCAAAATAGTTAACGAGTAGGCATGTTTACGAGCTCGATGCACTCACTACGAGGCATTGCATGACAAACTAAGAATACACCCATGAAGAAGAAATGGCATAGAAGCTAGACATGGCAAGAACAATAACATAGCATGCACGGATCAATAGCAACATCCTTGGCAAAATCGCTAAACATGTCAACAACCTGCCAGGATCATTTTATAGCAAAAGTAGAGCTCGATTGACTCAAGCTACGGTGCTCCATAAATGCAAACAAAGACATGGATGGATAGAGCACCACAATATTAACAAAACATCCTTACTAATCATCCTCAAAATAGGCACGGATCACTAGGAAACAACATGAACATATGGCATAACAACAAAATCAGGACAAGGATTTAGTGAAATTCTAAGTCCCTGAAATCAGCATCAACGATTACGTTACTTTGCATGCTTGTGCTAGTCACCACAAAGATCACAAAAATACATGGCATACACCCCTGTAAAGATGGCATGGCATTTAACAAAACACATGTAGAGCTCAGGATCATAGCATGCACACATTAATCATGGCAAAAATGAAAAAGGCCATTTGCTGAAACAGATCTGACATAATCATCACATAGCCCTCTTCCAATAGAATTTCGGCAATCAAGATGAGATCAAATGAAAATGATGAAATGAGATGAAATGATGTACTCGTCGAGACGAACATTTTGATATACTACACGCACGAATCGGAGCTACGATGACACAGTTATGACGCGACAAAGATTGCAAAAATTAACTGAGATGGGGCAAAAAGTCATCCCGAGAATTAGGGTTTCCAGATCCAGATCGGATCGGGCACGGAAGTCGAGGTCGCCGGAGTACACTGTTCTCCGGAGAATGAGGTGGCCGGAGACATCGGGGGCTTGCGCCGGCCGAAGCGTCGAGGGAGAGGGAGGAGCTCGCCGGGCGGCGGGCGGCGCCGGAGTTGAGGGCGCGGGCGCCTCGGGCTTCGGCGGCGGTCGGCGCCGGC
>NC_041392.1:535029567-535049636 GCF_002162155.2 Triticum dicoccoides
GAGGGCGGCAGCGCGCCGGCGTCAAGGAGGTATAGGGCGGTGGCAGGCGGACGAAGGCGATGGAGCGAGGGCGCGGGCGGTGCGCGCGGTGAGGGAGGCGGCGGCCCGGTTGGCGGTGGGGAGGGCCCGCCCTGGGCCGGGACGGGCCGCGGCGGAGGGAGGCCGGCGCGGGACACGTGGAGGGAGGCCATTGGCGCAGATGACGGCAGCGGGATCGTCCGACCTGGTTCGGACATGTCCTGCATGGCGCGAGGGAAAATTTTAGGGTTAGGGGGAAGAAGACCAAGGAATGAAATGGAGGGGTCTTTATATAGGCGTAGAGGGAGGTAGGAAGCTCCAAATGAGGTGCGGTTTTCGGCCATGCGATCATGATCGAATGACCGAGAGGATGGAGGAGGTTTAGGTTGGTTTTGGGCCACTTTGGAGAGGTGTTGGGTGCAACACATACGAGGCCTTTTCGGCCCCTCGGTTAACCGTTGGAGTATCAAACGAAGTCCAAATGGCACGAAACTTGACAGGCGGTCTACCGGTAGTAAACCAAGGCCGCATGAAAAGTCTCGGTCCAATATGAAAACGTTTAACACCCGCACACGAAAATAGGTAGAAAGGGACACCGGGTGACATAGGAGCGCCGGATTGCAAAACGGACAACGGAGAAAATGCTCGGATGCATGAGACGAACATGTATGCAAATGAAATGCACATGATGACATTATATGAGATGCATGACACGCAAGCAATGATAAGGCAACAATAGCGAATAACTGGAAGACACCTGGCACATCGGTCTCGAGGCATTACACCAAGCTTGGGGGAGGTGCCCCGGTATCGTATCACAATCACAACTCCTATCTTTACCAATTTTCTTAGTTTGATCCTATTAGTAGTATATTGATCTAGTAGATTAAAGTTTATGGCATGATCTAGTTTTGAGTTTGCTTTATGATCTCTCTATGTAATCGAGTCCGTGAGCTATATATAATAAAGATTACTGTTGAGTCAAGGGCTCGATTATTTTGCCATGATCTTGGGTGAATAAAACAAAAGAGAAAAAGAATAAAAAGAAACAAAAAGTTCATATTGATCTTATTGAGAGTAATGAGTTCACATAGAAAGAGTATGATGACTAAAAGTTGTTGGGAGTTGGCAGACATAGCTTTGGTCATTGTTGCAATTAATAGTAAGTAATAAGGAAAGAGAGGTTTTCACATATAGATATATTATCATTGACATCTTTTATGATTGGGAGCACTCATTAAAATATGACATGCCAAAGAGTTGATGTTGGACAAGGAAGACAACGTAGTGAGTTATGTCTTTCTTATATCTGAGATAAAGTATGTTGTCATGGATCCTCTAACTTGTTGAGCTTGCCTTTCCCCCTCATGCTAGCCAAATTCTCAGCACCAAGTAGAAATACTACTTGTGCTTCCAAATATCCTTAAACCAGTTTTGCCATGAGAGTCCACCATATCTACCTATGGATTGAGTAAGATCCTTCAAGTAAGTTGTCATCGGTGCAAAGCTATAAAAATTGCTCTAAATATGTATAATTGATCGGTGTGGGAGAAATAAGCTTTATACAATCTTGTGATGTGGAAGTAATAAAAGCGACGGACTGTATAATAAAGGTTCATATCATAAGGGGCAACATAAAGTGACGTTCTTTCGCATTGAGATTTTATACATCCAACCATAAAAGCGCATGGCAACCTCTGCTTCCCTCTGCGAAGGGCCTATCCTTTATTATTATCTTCTACCTTATGCAAGAGTCATGGTGATCTTCACCTTTTCTTTTTCATTTTATCCTTTGGCAAGCTCAGCATGTTGGAAAGAACATGATATATATATATATATATATCTAATTGGATGTAGGGGAGCATGAACCATTATTGTTGACATTACCCTTGAGGTAAAAGGTTGTGGGGCAAAACTATAAGCCCCTATATTTCTCTGTGTCTGATTAAAAGTCCGTAACCACAAGTATCGCGTGAGTGTTAGCAATTATGGAGGACTAAACGATAGTTGAGTATGTGGACTTGCTTTTTAGCTCTGACATAGACTCTTTCCGATGTTATGATAAATTGCAATTGCTTCAATGACTAAGATTATAGTTTGTCGGAGCCCAATAAGGTTTATGATTTATACTCTTGCATTGTGAATAGATAATCACTTGAACATAAGTAATCATATGACAAAATCTATATATGTTGCTGTTATGAGAATAATCATGATGCCTTCATGTCCGTATTTTATTTTTATCGACGCCTCCACCTCTAAACATGAGGACATATTTATTGTTATCGGCTTTTCGCTTGAGGACAAGCGAGGTCTAAGCTTGGGGGAGTTGATACGTGCATTTTGCATCATGCTTTTATATCGATATTTATTGAATTATGGACTGTTATTTCACTTTATGTCACAATACTTATGGCTATTCTCTCTTATTTTACAAGGTTTACATAAGGAGGGAGAATGCCGGCAGCTGGAATTCTGGGCTGGAAAAGGAGCAAATATTATAGACCTATTCTCCGCAACTCCAAAAGTCATGAAACTTCATGGAACATCTTAAAATAAATAAAGAAAAATCCTCGCCAAAGATGAAGGCCAGGGGGCCCACGCCCTTCTCACGAGGGTGGGGGGTGCCCCCCCCCTAGGGCGCGCGCCCCTACCTCGTGGGCCCCCTGGTGGCTCTCCGACGTCCATCTTCTCCTATATGAAGTCTTTTGATGAGATAAAAATAAGAAGGAAATTTTCGGGACGAGACTCCGCCGCCACGAGGCGGAACCTTGGCGGATCCAATCTAGAGCTCCGGCAGAGCAGTTCTGCCAGGGATACTTCCCTCCGGGAGGGGGAAATCATCACCATCGTCATCACCAATGCTCCTCTCATCGGGAGAGGGCAATATCCATCAACATCTTCACCAGCACCATCTCATCTCCAAACCCAAGTTCATCTCTTGTATCCAATTCTTGTCTCGAAGTCCGGGATTGGTGCTAGTAGGTTGCTAATATTGTTGATTACTCCTTGTAGTTGATGCTAGTTGGTTTAACTGGTGGAAGATCATATGTTCGGATCCTATATGCATATTATTACCCCTCTGATTATGAACATGAATATGCTTTGTGAGTAATTACGTTCATTCCTGAGGACAAGGGAGAAGTCTTGCTATTAGTAGTCATGTGAATTTGGTATTCGTCTGATATTTTGATAAGATGTATGTTGTCTAGCCTCTAGTGGTGTTATGTGAACGTCGACTACATAACAGTTCACCATTATTTGGGCCTAGAGGAAGGCATTGGGAAGTAATAAGTAGATGATGGGTTGCTAGAGTGACAGAAGCTTAAACCCTAGTTTATGCGTTGCTTCGTAAGGGGCTGATTTGGATCCACATGTTTCATGCTATGGTTAGGTTTACCTTAATACTTTTGTTCTAGTTGCGGATTCTTGCAATAGAGGTTAATCATAAGTGGGATGCTTGTTCAAGTAAGAACAACACCCAAGCACCTGTCCACCCACATATCAAATTATCAAAGTATCAAACACGAATCATATGAACGTGATGAAAACTAGCTTGATGATATTCCCATGTGTCCTCGGGAGCGCTTTTCCTATTATAAGAGTTTGTTCCGTCTTGTCCTTTGCTACAAAAGGATTGGGCCACCTTGCTGCACTTTATTTACTTTTGTTACTTGTTGCTTGTTACAATTTATCCTATCACAAAACTATCTATCACCACTTATTTCAGTACTTGCAGAGAATACCTTGCTGAAAACCGCTTATCATTTCCTTCTACTCCTCGTTGGGTTCTACACTCTTACTTATCAAAAGGACTACAATAGATCCCTATACTCGTGGGTCATCAATCTGCAACTACAACAGAAGTATTAAGGTAAATCTAACCATAGCATGAAACATATGGATCCAAATCAGCCCCTTACGAAGCAACACATAAACTAGGGTTTAAGCTTCTGTCACTCTAGCAACCCATCATCTACTTATTACTTCCCAATGCCTTTCTCTAGGCCCAAATAATGTTGAAATGTCATGTAGTTGATGTTCACATGACACCACTAGAGGAAAGAAAACATACATCTCATCAAAATATCGAACGAATACCAAATTCACATGACTACTTATAGCAAGACTTCTCCCATGTCCTCAGGAACAAACGTAACTACTCGCAAATCATATTCATGTTCATAATCAGAGGGGTATTAAGCATAAAGGATCTGAACATATGATCTTCCACCGAATAAACCAATTAGCATCAACTACAAAGAGTAATCAACACTACTAGTAACCCACAGGTACCAGTCTGAGGCTTTGGGACAAAGATTGGATACAAGAGAGGAACTAGGGTTTGAGATGAGATGGTGCTGGTGAAGATGATGGAGATTAACCCCCTCTCGATAAGAGGATTGATGGTGATGACGATGGTGATTATTTCCCCCTCCCGGAGGCAAGTTTCCCCGGCAGAATAGCTTTGCCGAAGCCCTAGATTGGTTCCACCATGGTTCCGCCTCGTGGCGGCAGAGTTTTGTCCTGTGAGCTAGCTTATGATTTTTTCCTCCATGAAAAACCTCATATAGCAGAAGATGGGCATCAGAGGGCTGCCAGACGGCCCACGAGGTAGGGGGCGCACCCAGGGGGCAGGGCATGTTGGGGAACATAGTAATTTCAAAATTTTCCTACGCACACGCAAGATCATGGTGATGCATAGCAACAAGAGGGGTGAGTGTTGTCTACGTACCCTCGTAGACCGACAGCGGAAGCGTTATGACAACGCGGGTTGATGTAGTCGTACGTCTTCACGGCCCGACCGATCAAGCACCGAAACTACGACACCTCCGAGTTTTAACACACGTTTAGCTCGATGACAATCCCCGGACTCCGATCCAGCAAAGTGTTGGGGAAGAGTTCCGTCAGCACGACGGCGTGGTGACGATCTTGATGTTCTACCATCGCAGGGCTTTGCCTAAGCACCGCTACAATAGTATCGAGGAGTATGGTGGAGGGGGGCACCGCACACGGCTAAGAAAACGATCATGAGAATCAACTTGTGTGTCTAGAGGTGCCCCCCTGCCCCCGTATATAAAGGAGCAAGGGGCGAGGCCGGCCGGCCCTTGGGCGCGCCAAGGAGGAGGAGTCCTCCTCCTAGTAGGAGTAGGAAAGAGGGGAGTCCTACTCCTACTAGGAGGGGGAAAGGAAGGGGGAGAGGGAGAAGGAAAGGGGGCGCCGCCCCCCTCTCCTAGTCCAATTTGGACCAGAGGGGGATGGGGCGTGCGGCCCACCCTGGCCGCCCCTCTCTCTCTCCACTAGGGCCCATAAGGCCCATTACTTCTCCCAGGGGGGTTCCGGTAACCCTCCAGCACTCCAGTTTTCACCGAAATCACCCGGAACACTTTCGGTGTCCAAATATAGCTGTCCAATATATCAATCTTTATGTCTCGACCATTTCGAGACTCCTCGTCATGTCCGTGATCACATCCGAGACTTCGTACAAACTTCGGTACATCAAAATATATAAACTCATAATGAAACTTTCATCATAACGTTAAGCGTGCGGACCCTACGGGTTCGAGAACAATGTAGACATGACCGAGACATGTCTCCGGTCAATAACCAATAGCGGAACCTGGATGCTCATATTGGCTCCCACATATTCTACGAAGATCTTTATCGGTCAGACTGCATAACAACATACTTTGTTCCCTTTGTCATCGGTATGTTACTTGCCTGAGATTCGATCGTCGGTATCTCAATACCTAGTTCAATCTCGTTATCGGCAAGTCTCTTTACTCGTTTCATAATACATCATCTCGCAACTAACTCATTAGTTGCTATGGTTGCAAGGCTTATATGATGTGCATTACTGAGAGGGCCCAGAGATACCTCTCCGACAATCGGAGTGACAAATCCTAATCTCGAAATACGCCAACCCAACATGTACCTTTGGAGACACCTGTAGAGCTCCTTTGTAAGCACCCAGTTACGTTGTGACGTTTGGTAGCACACAAAGTGTTCCTCCGGCAAACGGGAGTTGCATAATCTCATAGTCATAGGAACATGTATAAGTCATGAAGAAAGCAATAGCAACATACTAAACGATCGGGTGCTAAGCTAATGAAATGGGTCATGTCAATCACATCATTCTCCTAATGATGTGATCCCGTTAATCAAATGACAACACATGTCTATGGTTAGGAAACATAACCATCTTCGATTAACGAGCTAGTCAAGTAGAGGCACACTAGTGATGTTTAGTTTGTCTATGTATTCACACAAGTATTATGTTTCCGGATAATACAATTCTAGCATGAATAATAAACTTTTATCATGATATAAAGAAATAAATAATAAATTTATTATTGCCTCTAGGGCATATTTCCTTTAGTCTCCCACTTGCACTAGAGTCAATAATCTAGATTACATAGTACTGATTCTAACACCCATGGAGCTTTGGTGTTGATCATGGTTTGCTCGTGGAAGAGGCTTAGTCAACGGGTCTGCTACATTCAGATCTGTATGTATCTTGAAAATCTCTATGTCTCCCACTTGGACTATATCCCGGATGGAATTGAAGCGTCTCTTGATGTGCTTGGTTCTCTTGTGACTTCTGGATTCCTTTGCCAAGGCAATTGCTCCAGTATTGTCACAAAAGATTTTCATTGGACCCGATGCACTAGGTATGACACCTAGATCGGATATGAACTCCTTCATCCAGACTCCTTCATTTGCTGCTTCCGAAGCAGCTATGTACTCTGCTTCACATGTAGATCCTGCCACAACGCTTTGTTTAGAACTGCACCAACTGACAGCTCCACTGTTTAATGTAAACACGTATCCGGTTTGTGATTTAGAATCGTTCGAATCAATGTCAAAGCTTGCATCAACGTAACCATTTACGATGAGCTCTTTGTGACCTCCATATATGAGAAACATATCCTTAGTCATTTTCAGGTATTTTAGGATGTTCATGACCGCTGTCCAATGATCCACTCCTGGATTACTTTGGTACCTCCCTGCTAGACTTATAGCAAGAGATACATCAGGTCTGGTACACAGCATTGCATACATGATAGAGCCTATGGCTGAAGCATAGGGAACATCTTTCATTTTCTTTCTATCTTCTATAGTGGTCGGGCATTGAGTCTTACTCAATTTCACACCTTGTAACACAGGCAAGAATCCTTTCTTTGCTTGATCCATTTTGAACTTCATCAAAACTTGGTCAAGGTATGTGCTTTGTGAAAGTCCAATTAAGCGTCTTGATCTATCTCTATAGATCTTAATGCCCAATATGTAAGCAGCTTCACCGAGGTGTTTCATTGAAAAACTCTTATTCAAGTATCCCTTTATGCTATCCAGAAATTCTATATCATTTCCGATTAGTAATATGTCATCTACATATAATATCAGAAATGCTACAGAGCTCCCACTCACTTTCTTGTAAATACAGGCTTCTCCAAAATTCTATACAAAACCAAATGCTTTGATCACATTATCAAAGCATTTATTCCAACTCCGAGAGGCTTGCACCAGTCCATAAATGGATCGCTGGAGCTTGCACACTTTGTTAGCTCCCTTTGGATCGACAAAACCTTCTAGCTGCATCACATACAACTCTTCTTCCAGAAATCCATTCAGGAATGCAGTTTTGACATCCATCTGCCAAATTTCATAATCATAAAATGTGGCAATTGCTAACATGATTCGGACGGACTTAAGCATCGCTACGGGTGAGAAGGTCTCATCATAGTCAATCCCTTGAACTTGTCAAAAACCTTTTGCGACAAGTCGAGCTTTGTAGACAGTAACATTACCGTCAGCGTCAGTCTTCTTCTTGAAGATCCATTTATTCTCAATTGCTTGTCGATCTTTGGCCAAGTCAACCAAAGTACACACTTTGTTCTCATACATGGATCCCATCTCAGATTTCATGGCTTCAAGCCATTTTGCGGAATCTGGGCTCACCATCGCTTCTCCATAGTTCGTAGGTTCATCATGATCTAGTATCATGACTTCCAGAACAGGATTACCGTACCACTCTGGTGCGGATCTTACTCTGGTTGATCTATGAGGTTCAGTAGTATCTTGTTCTGAAGTTTCATGATCATCATCATTAGCTTCCTCACTAATTGGTGTAGGTGTCACAGAAACCGGTTTCTGTGATGTAATACTTTCCAATAAGGGAGCAGGTACAGTTACCTCATCAAGTTCTACTTTCCTACCACTCACTTCTTTCGAGAGAAACTCCTTCTCTAGAAAGTTTCCGAATTTAGCAACAAAAGTCTTGCCTTCGGATCTGTGATAGAAGGTGTATCCAATAGTTTCCTTTGGATATCCTATGAAGACACATTTCTCTGATTTGGGTTCGAGCTTATCAGGTTGAAGCTTTTTCACATAAGCATCGCAGCCCCAAACTTTCAGAAACGACAACTTTGGTTTCTTGCCAAACCACATTTCATAAGGCATCGTCTCAACGGATTTTGATGGTGCCCTATTTAACGTGAATGCGGCCGTCTCTAAAGCATAACCCCAAAATGATTGCGGTAAATCACTAAGAGACATCATAGATCGCACCATATCTAGTAAAGTATGATTACAACGTTCGGACACACCATTACGCTGTGGTGTTCCGGGTGGCGTGAGTTGCGAAACTATTCCGCATTGTTTCAAATGTACACCAAACTCGTAACTCAAATATTCTCCTCCACGATCAGATCGTAGTAAATTTTTTTTCTTGTTACGATGATTTTCAACTTCACTCTAAAATTCCTTGAACTTTTCAAATGTTTCAGACTTATGTTTCATTAAGTAGATATACCCATATCTGCTTAAGTCATCTCTGAAGGTGAGAAAATAACGATATCCGCCACGAGCCTCAACATTCATCGGACCACATACATCTGTATGTATGATTTCCAACAAATCTGTTGCTCTCTCCATAGTACTAGAGAATGGTGTTTTGGTCATCTTGCCCATAAGGCACGGTTCGCAAGTACCAAGTGTTTCATAATCAAGTGGTTCCAAAAGTCCATCAGTATGGAGTTTCTGCATGCGCTTTACACCGATATGACCTAAACGGCAGTGCCACAAATAAGTTGCACTATCATTATCAACTCTGCATCTTTTGGCTTCAACATTATGAATATGTGTGTCACTACTATCGAGATTTAATAAGAATAGACCACTCTTCAAGGGTGCATGACCATAAAAGATATTACTCATATAAATAGAACAACCATTATTATCTGATTTAAATGAATAACCGTCTCGCATCAAACAAGATCCAGATATAATGTTCATGCTCAACGCTGGCAGCAAATAACAATTATTTAGGTCTAATACTAATCCCAAAGGTAGATGTAGAGGTAGCGTGGCGACCGCGATCACATCGACTTTGGAACCATTTCCCGCGCGCATCGTCACCTCGTCCTTAGCCAATCTTCGCTTAATCCGTAGTCCCTGTTTCGAGTTGCAAATATTCGCAACAGAACTAGTATCAAATACCCAGGTGCTACTGCGAGCATTAGTAAGGTACACATCAATAACATGTATATCATATATACCTTTGTTCACCTTGCCATCCTTCTTATCCGCCAAATACTTGGGGCATTTCCGCTTCCAGTGACCAGTCTGCTTGCAGTAGAAGCACTTAGTTTCAGGCTTAGGTCCAGATTTGGGTTTCTTCTCCTGAGAAGCAACTTGCTTGCTGTTCTTTTTGAAGTTCCCCTTCTTCTTCCCTTTGCCCTTTTTCTTGAAACTAGTGGTCTTGTTGACCATCAACACTTGATACTCCTTCTTGATTTCTACCTCCGCAGCTTTCAGCATTGCGAAGAGCTCGGGAATTGTATTATTCATCCCTTGCATATTATAGTTCATCATGAAGCTCTTGTAGCTAGGTGGAAGTGATTGGAGAATTCTGTCAATGACGCAATCATCTAGAAGATTAACTCCCAATTGAATCAAGTGATTATTATACCGAGACATTTTGAGTATATGCTCACTGACAGAACTGTTCTCCTCCATCTTGCAGCTACAAAACTTATTGGAGACTTCATATCTCTCAATCCGGGCATTTTCTTGAAATATTAACTTCAACTTCTAAAACATCTCATATGCTCCATGACGTTCAAAACGTCGTTGAAGTCCCGATTCTAAGCTATAAAGCATGGCACACTGAACTATCGAGTAGTCATCAGCTTTGCTCTGCCAGACGTTCATAACATCTGGTGTTGCTCCAGCAGCAGGCCTGGCACCCAGCGGTGCTTCCAGGACGTAATTCTTCTATGCAGCAATGAGGATAATCCTCAAGTTACGGACCCAGTCCGTGTAATTGCTACCATCATCTTTAAACTTTGCTTTCTCAAGGAACGCATTAAAATTCAACGGAACAACAGCATGGGCCATCTATCTACAATCAAATATAAACAAGCAAGATACTATCAGGTACTAAGTTCATGATAAATTTAATTCAATTAATCATATTACTAAAGAACTCCCACTTAGATAGACATCCCTCTAATCCTCTAAGTGATCACATGATCCAAATCAACTAAACCATGTCCGATCATCACGTGAGATGGAGTAGCTTCATTGGTGAACATCACTATGTTGATCATATCTACTATATGATTCACGCTCGACCTTTCAGTCTCCGTGTTCCGAGGCCATATCTATATATGCTTGGCTCGTCAAGCATAACCTGAGTATTCCGTGTGTGCAACTGTTTTGCACCCGTTGTATTTGAACGTAGAGCCTATCACACCCGATCATCATGTGGTGTCTCAGCACGAAGAACTTTCGCAACGGTGCATACTCAGGGAGAACACTTCTTGATAATTAGCGAGAGATCATCTTAAAATGCTACCGTCAATCAAAGCAAGATAAGATGCATAAAAGATAAACATCACATGCAATCAATATAAGTGATATGATATGGCCATCATCATCTTGTGCTTGCGATCTCCATCTTCGAAGCACCGTCATGATCACCATCGTCACCGGCCCGACACCCTGATCTCCATCTTAGCATCGTTGTCGTCTCGCCAATCTTATGCTTCTACGACTATCGCTACCGCTTAGTGATAAAGTAAAGCATTACAGGGCAATTGCATTGCATACAATAAAGCGACAACCAGATGGCTCCTGCCAGTTGCCGATTACTCGGTTACAAAACATGATCATCTCATACAATAAAATTTAGCATCATGTCTTGACCATATCACATCACAACATGCCCTGCAAAAACAAGTTAGACGTCCTCTACTTTGTTGTTGCAAGTTTTACGTGGCTGCTACGGGCTTAAGCAAGAACCAATCTTACCTATGCATCAAAAACCACAACGATAGTTTGTCCAGTTGGTGTTGTTTGGACCTTCGCAAGGACCGGGCGTAGCCACACTCGGTTCAACTAAAGTTGGAGAACCTGACACCCGCCAGCCACCTGTGTGCAAAGCACGTCGGTAGAACCAGTCTCGCGTAAGCGTACGCGTAATGTCGGTCCGGGCTGCTTCATCCAACAATTCCGCCGAACCAAAGTATGACATGCTGGTAAGCAGTATGACTTATATCGCCCACAACTCACTTGTGTTCTACTCGTACACAACTTCAACGCATAAAACCTAGGCTCGGATGCCACTGTTGGGGAACATAGTAATTTCAAAATTTTCCTATGCACACGCAAGATCATGGTGATGCATAGCAGCGGGAGGGGAGAGTGTTGTCTAAGTACCCTCGTAGACCGATAGCGGAAGCGTTATGACAACGCGGGTTGATGTAGTCGTACGTCTTCACGGCCCGACCGATCAAGCACCGAAACTACGGCACCTCCGAGTTTTAGCACACGTTCAGCTCGATGACGATCCCCGGACTCCGATCCAGCAAAGTGTCGGGGAAGAGTTCCGTCAGCACGACGGCATGGTGATGATCTTGATGTTCTACCGTTGCAGGGCTTCGCCTAAGCACCGCTACAATATTATCGAGGAGTATGGTGGAGGGGGGCACCGCACACGGCTAAGAAAACGATCACGAGGATCAACTTGTGTGTCTAGAGGTGCCCCCCTGCCCCCGTATATAAAGGAGCAAGGGGGAAGGCCGGCCGGCCCTTGGGCGCGCCAAGGAGGAGGAGTCCTCCTCCTACTAGGTGTAGGACTCCCCTCTTTCCTACTCCTACTAGGAGGGGGAAAGGAAGGGGGAGAGGGAGAAGGAAAGGGGGGCGCTGCCCCCGCTCTCCTAGTCCAATTCGGACCAGAGGGGGAGGGGGCGCGCGGCCCACCCTGGCCGCCTTCTCTCTCTCCACTAGGGCCCATAAGGCCCATTACTTCTCCCAGGGGGGTTCCGGTAACCCTCCGGCACTCCGGTTTTCTCCGAAATCACCCGGAACACTTCCGGTGTCCGAATATAGCCGTCCAATATATCAATCTTTATGTCTCGACCATTTCGAGACTCCTCGTCATGTCCGTGATCACATCCAGGACTCCTAACAAACTTCAGAACATCAAAATATATAAACTCATAATGAAACTGTCATCGTAAAGTTAAGCGTGCGGACCCTATGGGTTCGAGAACAATGTAAACATGACCGAGACATGTCTCCGGTCAATAACCAATAGCGGAACCTAGATGCTCATATTGGCTCCCACATATTCTACGAAGATCTTTATCGGTCAGACCGCATAACAATATACTTTGTTCCCTTTGTCATCGGTATGTTACTTGCCCGCGATTCGATCGTCGGTATCTCAATACCTAGTTCAATCTCATTACCGGCAAGTCTCATTACTCGTTTCGTAATACATCATCTCGCAACTAACTCATTGGTTGCAATGCTTGCAAGGCTTATGTGATGTGCATTACCGAGAGGGCCTAGAGATACCTCTCCGACAATCGGAGTGACAAATCCTAATCTCGAAATACGCCAACCCAACATGTACCTTTGGAGACACCTGTAGAGCTCCTTTATAATCACCTAGTTACATTGTGACGTTTGGTAGCACACAAAGTGTTCCTCCGGCAAACAGGAGTTGCATAATCTCATAGTCATAGGAACATGTATAAGTCATGAAGAAAGCAATAGCAACATACTAAACGATCGGGTGCTAAGCTAATGAAATGGGTCATGTCAATCACATCATTCTCCTAATGATGTGATCCTGTTAGTCAAATGAAAACACATGTCTATGGTTAGGAAACATAACAATCTTCGATTAACGAGCTAGTCAAGTAGAGGCACACTAGTGACTTTAGTTTGTCTATGTATTCACACAAGTATTATGTTTCCGGATAATAAAATTCTAGCATGAATAATAAACTTTTATCATGATATAAGGAAATAAATAATAACTTTATTATTGCCTCTAGGGCATATTTCCTTCAGTCTCCCACTTGCACTAGAGTCAATAATCTAGATTGAACAGTAATGATTCTAACACCCATGGAGCTTTGGTGCTGATCATGTTTTGCTCGTGGAAGAGGCTTAGTCTACGGGTCTGCTACATTCAGATCCGTATGTATCTTGCAAATCTCTATGTCTCCCACCTGGACTATATCCCGGATGGAATTGAAGCGTCTCTTGATGTGCTTGGTTCTCTTGTGAAATCTGGATTCCTTTGCCAAGGCAATTGCTCCAGTATTGTCACAAAAGATTTTCATTGGACCCGATGCACTAGGTATGACACCTAGATCGGATATGAACTCCTTCATCCAGACTCCTTCGTTTGCTACTTCTGAAGCAGCTATGTACTCTTCTTCACATGTAGATCCCGCCACAACGCTTTGTTTAGAACTGCACCAACTGACAGCTCCACTGTTTTATGTTAACACGTATCCGGCTTGCGATTTAGAATCGTCCGGATCAGTGTCAAAGCTTGCATCAACGTAACCATTTACGATGAGCTCTTTGTCACCTCCATATATGAGAAACATATCCTTAGTCCTTTTCAGGTATTTCAGGATGTTCTTGACCGCTGTCCAGTGATCCATTCCCGGATTACTTTGGTACCTCCCTGCTAGACTTATAGCAAGACATACATCAGGTCTGGTACACAACATTGCATACATGATAGAGCCTATTGCTGAAGCATAGGGGACATCTTTCATTTTCTTTCTATCTTCTGCAGTGGCCGGGCACTGAGTCTTACTCAATTTCACACCTTGTAACACAGGCAAGAATCCTTTCTTTGCTTGATCCATTTTGAACTTCTTCAAAACTTTGTCAAGGTATGTGCTTTGTGAAAGTCCAATTAAGTGTCTTGATCTATCTCTATAGATCTTAATGCCCAATATGTAAGCAGGTTCACCAAGGCCTTTCATTGAAAAACTCTTATTCAAGTATCCCTTTATGCTATCCAGAAATTCTATATCATTTCCGATTAGTAATATGTCATCTACATATAATAGCAAAAATGCTACAGAGCTCCCACTCACTTTCTTGTAAATACATGCATCTCCAAAAGTCTGTACAAAACCAAATGCTTTGATCACATTATCAAAGCATTTATTCCAACTCCGAGAGGCTTGCACCAGTCCATAAATGGATCGCTGGAGCTTGCACACTTTGTTAGCTCTCTTTGGATCGACAAAACCTTCTAGCTGCATCACATACAACTCTTCTTCCAGAAATCCATTCAGGAATGCAGTTTTGACATCCATCTGCCAAATTTCATAATCATAAAATGCGGCAATTGCTAACATGATTCGGACAGACTTAAGCATCGCTACGGGTGAGAAGGTCTCATCGTAGTCAATCCCTTGAACTTGTCGAAAACCTTTTGCGACAAGTCAAGCTTTGTAGACAGTAACATTACCGTCAGCGTCAGTCTTCTTCTTGAAGATCCATTTATTCTCAATTGCTTGCCGATCTTTGGGCAAGTCAACCAAAGTCCACACTTTGTTCTCATACATGGATCCCATCTCAGATTTCATGGCTTCAAGCCATTTTGTGGAATCTGGGCTCACCATCGCTTCTCCATAGTTTGTAGGTTCATCATGATCTATTAGCATGACTTCCAGAACAGGATTACCGTACCACTCTGGTGCGGATCTTACTCTGGTTGATCTACGAGGTTCAGTAGTATCTTGTTTTGAAGTTTCATGATCATCATCATTAGCTTCCTCACTAATTGGTGTAGGTGTCACAGAAACCAGTTTCTGTGATGTACTACTTTCCAATAAGGGAGCACACTACTAGGAAAAGGCCTACTAATGGCGCACCAGTTTTGCCTACTAATGGCGCATCACTGGTGCGCCATTAGTATCACGTCACTAGTATTTTTTACTAATGGCGCACCATGGGTGCGCCATTAGTATCTCGTATACTAATGGCGCACCACCTAGTGCGCCATTAGTATATAACACCATGCGCCATTAGTATGCCTCCCAGGGGCCATATTTAACCATGTGCTTTGGCACACTAATGGCGCACTGCGGATGGATGCGCCATTAGTATACTTGGCATACTAATGGTGCACTCTGTAGTGATGCACCATTAGTATGAATATTAGGTTTTTTTTACTTTTCTGATTTTTGCACATGTTAAAGAATATATTATTTGACAGAATATAGATAGTAGCACACAGCAACAGCAGATTCATCGAATACAATAGAAGATTAGTCTCCGAATACAATTCATCATATTAGTCTCCGAATTCAAAAGACCGAACAAAGATAAAACATTACAAGTCTCGAGACCGCGAGTACAGAGTTTGTCGGAAGTAATACTAATCCTAACAAGTCCTACTAATCATCATCATACAACTTCTACTCGTTATTCATAACAAGTCATACGATCATCATCTTGATAGTCATCGAACCAACCCTACTTAATTGTTCTTAGGACATGATCATCAGTATTAGGCAGGACCTAAATACCCTATTTAAGCTAAAATAGCATAAAACAATATAGACCCTGACTCTCCATTATGCAGAATGGAGAACATCCTGTCTCCAATTCTTGCGCTTCGCTTCCTTTTGCTTCCAAGAAGCTCCTTACAACTGTCCATACATTTTTTCCATCCTTTGATTTTCATGTCTCCACTTCTTTTAGAAATCTCGTATGGACAGTTGAGATTCGTAGGACGACCTGGCTGTATGTTCAAAACATTAACACTACCTTTCTGATACATCATATGAGGCACACAATTCTCTGGGATTATCTATTGAAAAACATAGTAATAACTTCATAGTTAGCAATGATGTACTAGTTTTAGAAGTATGCAAAAGATGCACGAATGTCGTAATAGTAAAAATCTTACCAGGGTATCTCCATGGTAGTTACCATAGTTGAACACATGCACTAGTGGCACGTATTTACCATAATGTTGAGGAGTTTGATTGTGGATAATGTAATTCTCAATGTCAGTACAAAATCCGACCATATGATTTTTCTCCTTGTAAGTTGTTAATTTGGAGCCATCGGTGTAGTGGGTTTTGTCTACCATCTCCCGCACATTCTTTGAACAATAAAAATATGCTGTCAATGGAAATAAGCTGTCAACTATTTTGAAATAAACAATATAAATTAGCTAATAACTATGTTTGAGAAACTCACATAGCGGTAGAACTGGAGGCGTATCAACAAGGACCCAAATGTCCATATTGTCTTGGTTGATGTCAGGATTACCAAGATCCATGGTGATAAGCATACCCTCATCAAAACCATACATCTTGCAAAATGCTTCCCGATTTTTGACACCAAAATGGGTTACGCTCTCAGAATTATATAGATTTACTTCAAAGTCCACATCGTGATGAGTCCTTAGGTGAATTTTCTTTGTTTCAGAAATTTCATGGTCTTCAAAATCCATCCTCTCCAAGACATAGCCTCTTGCATGGCATGGGATAAGCTATACTCGAATTCTAAAAGATGAAAATTACACATTGAAATAGTTGAAGTCATGCTTAATTATGAAAATAACACTTGTCGTCATTGTGTACCATTTCAACTTTGAAGGTCTCCTCGAGCTTAATGCTGAAGCGCCGATCATCATCCAGGTGAGGCATGTCGCACAGACCTCGATCGTCGTGGCACCAGTCGCACTCCGCCGGGAGACTTTCGTCGTCCCTTTCGTCATCCCTTTCGTCGTCCGATGATGATGACAACATATCCTACGTTCATACTTCAAAACTACATCATTTAGGGTTTGTCGACACCGAGGCATCCTAAAAGCTAAGCTTTTATCATTTAGGGTTTGTTGACGCTGAGGCACCCTAAAAGCCTAAGCTTTCATCATTTAGGTTCTTATCGACACCGAGGCACCCTAAAAGCCAAGGTTTTATCATTTAGGGTTTGTCGATGTCGAGGCACCCTAAAAGCCTAAGCTTTCATCATTTAGGTTTTGTCGACGCCGAGGCACTCTAAAAGCCTAAGCGTACATCATTTAGGTTCTCATCGACACCGAGGCACCCTATAGAAGCGAAGTTAGGTTTTCATCATTTAGGGTTTATCGATGCCGAGGCACCTTAGGTTGGGCCTAATCACTTGGCACTAATCACTTGGCTCTATTGCCACCTATGTTGGGTTTATCATCTAGGGTTTATCGATGCTAACGAGAATTCTAAGTTGGGCCTAATCACTTGGCTCTATTGCCACCTATGGTTTAATGCAGCAAGAATGGCGGGGCAGTTGATCCTACTTAACTAAGTACTAAGATACCCCGGCCCATGCATTAGTCGCAAGTACCCCATATGTCCTATTTTTAGCAAAGTCATGCTAAAATTCATGGAAAATTTCAGCATGACCTTTGCTGAAAATAGGACATATGGAGTACCCAAATTTGCCGGAATGGAAGTTAATCGACATTACGGCAAACTCAAGGGCCTCTCGGGGTACCTGCAAATTCATCACGACACAATGGTTGGAGACAAAACATCCAAAACATCCAAAAGAATTTGATGCATGGGCCGGGGTATTGGAGGACACTTTTTAGCATTTTTCCCCTTCCATCATGCAAGCAAAACTAAATGAACAGGGGAAACTTTTCACAACCAATCACCAGAGCACACCAAACTGAATAAACAGCCTCATATGGACTGTACTGCTGTACATAAGCTTGAACAAAACATTATGCATTATGCAAAGCAATACTGACATGTTTAAAAAAAGTAATACTGAAACTATTCACTACGAATATTCAGAAACAACATAGATTTCACGCTAAGTCTTGTGGATGTACAAATATCATAAAATCTGGATATTGTAGAGCTTTTAGAAACAACACAAAATTCCTAACACTTTAGATACTGTGAGCTAAACATTAATGTCATTTATGTCTTGAATCAAACTTAAAACGAATCATGTTGATATGTGTCCACAAGACTCTGAAACCCAGAAAGCAGCAAGAGAAAGAATTTTCTACAAATATTGAGCCTGCAACCCTTTCTCTATATGAAATTAGTAGAGCACCTGTCTGCCTTTATCCCAAAAATAGAGTAAACAAACTAGTTGAAAAAGTTATATTCTCATAATAAAAATCAGTACAGTTAAAGGCTAGCACCCTCGGATACTCTATAACAGTACTAACTAATAATGGATCTGCAGAAGGGCAGTAACAAGTATTAGCAAGCAGGATGCTAAATTGCCATCTTCATTTCTATATATCAAGACCCCCAGATCACATAGGTGAATTAACTTAAGATAGAACCCTGTGACGAATCACAAAGACCGCATTGACGTCAACATGAAAGCTTATGACCATCGCTGGAAACAAAGTCTTGTAGACTTGTAGTAACAAGTAACTTACTTAGTCCGATAATTACCAACTCCTGACAGTTTCAGACTACAACAGTTTCAGTTAACTATTTTTTAAACTACAACAATTTCAGTGAACTTTTCCTCGAACTATAACATGTGATGCATAGATTGAATTTTAAACTTTCTTGCAATATAAGCTTGCCATGCACTTTATATTTAGATCAGGAGCCAAGCTCTCAAATTGAATTTTTAACTGAATTTTTATGACTGCATCTGTTTCAATTTCAATTTCAGATAAAGTTTATATTCAGATCAGGAGACTGACTTTTAAACTGACTTTATATTCAGTTTCAGGCAAGGACATCAGAGAATCTACAGCAAGGGGTGGCCGACACGGTGAGCATGAGCCCGCATGCACAAACGGTGACTAAACAAGGAGAAAAACAGGGGAATCGATGGAGACGCTCACCGCGGAGCTGGGGAAGGAGACGGCGAGGCCGAGGGTGGTCGGGGCAGCGCGGATCGACGCCGAGAAGCAGTGGTCGATGATGAGGAAGAAGAGGTCGATGCGCTTGATCCTTGATGACCCGGCTCCAATCCGTGGACGTAGGCGATGAAGGTGATGATGGTGTTGCAACTGTCGCAGCTCCTAGGCACGACGACGGAGGACGGGGCGGTCGGTGGTCGCGGTGACGCGCGGCGGCGGCGCTCGGGGTGGAGGGAAGGAGCGGGGCAGGCTGTCAGCGGCAAGGACCGAGAGGGCGATTGAGGAGTGGAGGGAAGGAGCGGGGCAGGCTGTCAGCGGCGAGGACCGAGACGGCGAGGCGGGGCGCGGGGGTCATCGAGCGACTAGAAGGTAATGAATCTGGCGAGGGGGGAGTGAATCTGGCGAGCGGGAGGGACGAAGGGATCGGGCGACTAGGGGGGAAGATTACTAATGGCGCACCCCCTGGCGGTGCGCCATTAGTATGTTTTTTATAGCAATGGCGCACCCCCAAGAGGTGCGCCATTAGTATTCTTTTTTTTTAGATAGCAATGGCGCACCAGCTAGCCGTGCGCCATAAGTAAGATTTTATTATTATTATTTTGTTGCATATAATAATTTAATAGAAAATTAATATGAATATGAATATGAAAATGAATATGAATATGAAACAGTAATAAATTTTTATAAAAGCAGTAATATTTTTTAAAAAATATCATCAAATTTTTTATTTGAAAATATTTATGAATCGAAAAAATATCATCAAATTTATTATTTGAAAATTTCATCAAATTTGTTATTTGAAAATATAAACAAATTTGTTTTTTTGGATTTTTAGTTGCATTCATTTGTGACGGTGGAGCGGGGGAGGGTGCGGGGGGTCGGCGGC
>NC_041392.1:535050113-535063333 GCF_002162155.2 Triticum dicoccoides
CGGCGACGGTGGAGCGGGGAAGGGTGCGGTGGGTCGTCGGCGGCAGTGGAGCGGGGGAGGGTGCGAGGGGTCGTCGGCGGCGGCGTGGGTCGGGGCAGCAGGGGGAATTAGCTAGGGGGGCGAAGGAGAGGGATAAAGGGGATCTGGCGAGAGGGAGGGAATTAGCTAGGGGGAATCTTACTAATGGCACACCTGCGGTCGGTGCGCCATTAGTAATCTTTTTTTTACATAGCAATGGCGCAACAGGCAGAGGTGCGCCATTAGTAATCTTTCTTTACATAGCAATGGCGCACCAGGCAGAGGTGCGCCATTAGTAATCTTTTTTTTATATATAGCAATGGCGCACCAGCCAAAGGTGCGCCATAAGTAATTTTTTTTGTTGCATGTAATAATTTTTTAGAAAATGAATATGAATATGAAACAGTAATATTTTTTATAAAAACAGTAATAATTGTTGTTTAGCAACAATTGTAGTCTACACTTTTTTATTATTATTTTTTAAAAAAATGAAGAGGGGAGAGGAGGCGTGGGTGGGATCGAGATCAAGATGGAGGGGGAATCGAGATCGAGATGAAGGGGGATCGAGATCGAGTGTCCTCATGAATATTCAATATTTTATCATATTGAATATGAAAAAATATCATCAAATTTGAAAAAATATTCATGAATTCAAAAAGTGCCCATGAAATTTAAAAATATTCATCATATCAAAAAGTGCCCATGAAATTTAAAAATATTCATGATATCAAAATATATACTAATGGCGCACTTCTACAGGGTGCGCGACTAGTAGTTTAAACTAGTAATGGCGCACTGTGAGGCGGTGCGCCATTAGTAGTTCTGCAAAAAAAGAAAAAAATCAGTACTGGCGCACTCCCTGTCTGGTGCGCCATTACTAGTTAGAACTAATAATGGCGCACTTCGGTAGGATGCGCCATTAGTATGTATGTAAAAATGAAAAAAAATTTATCACTAGTGGCACACCTGTTTTCTGGTGCGCCATTAGTGTCTTCCACACTAATGGCACATCACCAACTGGTGCGCCATTAGTATATAGTAGTGGCGCACTACTTCCCTGGTGCGCCATTAGTGTCAATCCTATCTATAGCCCTTTTCCTAGTAGTAGCAGGTACAGTTACCTCATCAAGTTCTACTTCCTCCCACTCACTTCTTTCGAGAGAAACTCCTCTAGAAAGTTTCCGAATTTAGCAACAAAAGTCTTGCCTTCAGATCTGTGATAGAAGGTGTATCCAATAGTTTCCTTTGGATATCCTATGAAGACACATTTCTCCGATTTGGGTTCGAGCTTATCAGGTTGAAGCTTCTTCACATAAGCATCGCAGCCCCAAACTTTCAGAGACGACAACTTTGGTTTCTTGCCAAACCATAGTTCATAAGGCGTCGTCTCAATGGATTTTGATGGTGCCCTATTTAACATGAATTCGGCCGTCTCTAAAGCATAACCCCAAAATGATAGCGGTAAATCAGTAAGAGACATCATAGATCACACCATATCTAGTAAAGTACGATTACAACGTTCGGACACACCATTACGCTGTGGTGTTCCGGGTGGCGTGAGTTCCGAAACTATTCCGCATTGTTTCAAATGTACACCAAACTCGTAACTCAAATATTCTCCTCCACGATCAGATCGTAGGAATTTTATTTTCTTGTTACGATGATTTTCAACTTCACTCTGAAATTCTTTGAACTTTTCAAATGTTTCAGACTTATGTTTCATTAAGTAGATATACCCATATCTGCTTAAGTCATCTCTGAAGGTGAGAAAATAACGATATCCGCCACGAGCCTCAACATTCATAGGACCACATACATCTGTATGTATGATTTCCAACAAATCTGTTGCTCTCTCCACAGTACCGGAGAACGGTGTTTTGGTCATCTTGCCAATAAGGCACGGTTCACAAGTACCAAGTGATTCATAATCAACTGGTTCCAAAAGTTCATCAGTATGGAGTTTCTTCATGCGCTTTACACCGATATGACCTAAACGGCAGTGCCACAAATAAGTTGCACTATCATTATCAACTCTGCATCTTTTGGCTTCAACATTATGAATATGTGTGTCACTACTATCGAGATTTAATAAGAATAGACCACTCTTCAAGGGTGCATGACCATAAAAGATATTACTCATATAAATAGAACAACCATTATTCTCTGATTTAAATGAATAACCATCTCGCATCAAACAAGATCCAGATATAATGCTCATGCTCAACGCTGGCACCAAATAACAATTATTTAGGTCTAATACTAATCCGGAAGGTAGATGTAGAGGTAGCGTGCCGACCGCGATCACATCGACTTTGGAACCATTTCCCACGCGCATCGTCACCTCGTCCTTAGCCAATCTTCGCTTAATCCGTAGTCCCTGTTTCGAGTTGCAAATATTAGCAACAGAACCAATATCAAATACCCAGGTGCTACTACGAGCATTAGTAAGGTACACATTAATAACATGTATATCATATATACCTTTGTTCACCTTGCCATCCTTCTTATCCGCCAAATACTTGGGGCAGTTCCGCTTCCAGTGACCAGTCTGCTTGCAGTAGAAGCACTCAGTTTCAGGCTTAGGTCCAGATTTGGGTTTCTTCTCCTGAGGAGCAACTTGCTTGCTGTTCTTTTTGAAGTTCCCCTTCTTCTTCCCTTTGCCCTTTTTCTTGAAACTAGTGGTCTTGTTGACCATCAACACTTGATGCTCCTTCTTGATTTCTACCTCTGCAGCTTTCAGAATTAAGAAGAGCTCAGGAATTGTCTTATTCATCCCTTGCATATTATAGTTCATCACGAAGCTCTTGTAGCTAGGTGGAAGTGATTGGAGAATTCTGTCAATGACGCAATCATCTGGAAGATTAACTCCCAATTGAATCAAGTGATTATTATACCCAGACATTTTGTGTATATGCTCACTGACAGAACTGTTCTCCTCCATCTTGCAGCTACAGAACTTATTGGAGACTTCATATCTCTCAATCCAGGCATTTGCTTGAAATATTAACTTCAACTCCTGAAACATCTTATATGCTCCATGACGTTCAAAACGTCGTTGAAGTCCCGATTCTAAGCTATAAAGCATGGCACACTGAACTATCGAGTAGTCATCAGCTTTGCTCTGCCAGACGTTCATAACATCTGGTGTTGCTCCAGCAGCAGGCCTGGCACCCAGCGGTGCTTCCAGGACGTAATTCTTCTATGCAGCAATGAGGATAATCCTCAAGTTACGGACCCAGTCCGTGTAATTGCTACCATCATCTTTAAACTTTGCTTTCTCAAGGAACGCATTAAAATTCAACGGAACAACAGCATGGGCCATCTATCTACAATCAAATATAAACAAGCAAGATACTATCAGGTACTAAGTTCATGATAAATTTAATTCAATTAATCATATTACTAAAGAACTCCCACTTAGATAGACATCCCTCTAATCCTCTAAGTGATCACATGATCCAAATCAACTAAACCATGTCCGATCATCACGTGAGATGGAGTAGCTTCATTGGTGAACATCACTATGTTGATCATATCTACTATATGATTCATGCTCGACCTTTCGGTCTCCGTGTTCTGAGGCCATATCTGTATATGCTTGGCTCGTCAAGTATAACCTAAGTATTCCGCGTGTGCAACTGTTTTGCACCCGTTGTATTTGAACGTGGAGCCTATCACACCCGATCATCATGTGGTGTCTCAGCACGAAGAACTTTCGCAACGGTGCATACTCAGGGAGAACACTTCTTGATAATTAGCGAGAGATCATCTTAAAATGCTACCGTCAATCAAAGCAAGATAAGATGCATAAAAGATAAACATCACATGCAATCAATATAAGTGATATGATATGGCCATCATCATCTTGTGCTTGCGATCTCCATCTTCGAAGCACCGTCATGATCACCATCGTCACCGGCCCGACACCTTGATCTTCATCGTAGCATCGTTGTCGTCTCGCCAATCTTATGCTTCTACGACTATCGCTACCGCTTAGTGATAAAGTAAAGCATTACAGGGCGATTGCATTGCATACAATAAAGCGACAACCATATGGCTCCTGCCAGTTGCCGATAACTCGGTTACAAAACATGATCATCTGATACAATAAAATTTAGCATCATGTCTTGACCATATCACATCACAATATGCCTTGCAAAAAAAAGTTAGACGTCCTCTACTTTGTTGTTGCAAGTTTTACGTGGCTGCTACGGGCTTAAGCAAGAACCAATCTTACAGGATCTTTCCAACACATTGTGCTTGCCAAAGGATAAAATGTAAAAAGGAAATGTGAAGATCACCATCACTCTTGCATGAAGTATAAGACAAGAATAAAAGATAGGCCCTTCGCAGAGGGAAGCAGAGGTTGTCATGTGCTTTCATGGTTGGATGCATGAAGTCTTAATGCAAAAGAATGTCACTTTATATTGCCACTTTTGATATGGACCTTTATTATGCAGCCCGTCGCTTTTATTTCTTCCACATCACAAGATCGTATAAAGCTTATTTTCTCCACACTAATAAATCATACACATGTTGAGAGCAATTTTTATTTCTTGAAACGGTGACAACTTACTTGAAGGATCTTACTCAATCCATAGGTAGATATGGTGGACTCTCATGTCAAAACTAGGTTTAAGGATATTTGGAAGCACAAGTAGTGTCTCTACTTGGTGCAAAAGAATTTGGCTAGCATGAGAGGTAAAGGCAAGCTCAACATGTTGGATGATCCATGACAATATAATTTATTTCAGATGTAAGAAAACATAACCCATTATGTTGTCTTCCTTGTCCAACGTCAACTCTTTAGCATGTCATATTTTAATGAGTCCTCACAATCATAAATGATGTCCAAGATAGTATATTTATATGTGAAAACCTCTTTTTTATTACTACCTATTAATTGCAACGATGACCAAAACTATGTTTGTCGACTCTCAACAACTTTTATTCATCATACTCTTTATATGTGAAGTCATTATTCTCCATAAGATCCATATGATCTCTTTATTTCTTTTTATTCTTTCTCTTTTATTTTATTCCCTCAAGATCATAGCAAGATAATCAAACCCTTGACTCACCACTAATCTTTATTATATATAGCTCACGGACTCGATCATAAAGAAAAACTCAAAACTAGATCATACTAAAACTTTATTCTACTAATTCACACCAAAAGGATTGAACTAAGAAAAGCGGTAAAGATAAAAGTGATGGTGATATGATACCAGGGCACTCCCCCAAGCTTGGCAGTTGCCAAGGGGAGTGCCCATACCATTGTGTTTATGTCTCCTTCTTTGGGGGTGGTGATGTGATATTCTTGGTGATGATGCCCCTCAAGATACGATTCTCTTCCTCGAGCTTATTGACTTGCTGCTTGAGGTCCATTAGTTCCTTACGGAGCTTGCCCGTGATGGCTAAAGCTCCTTTCACCCAAGGATGTTGCATAGCTGCAGGAGAAGAAGTAACACTCTTTTTCATATTTTCATAAGAAAGAAATGTAACATTGGAAGGGATGACCGAGTTTGGAATAGCTGAGCTCTGTAGTTCCCCCATCGTGAATCCAGCTTGGAAACTAGAAGTGACTTCTTCATCCTCCTCCATGGCATCTATCCTTTTCAAGTCGGCCTCCGTCTCGTCCTCAGTTGATGGCCCAAAGTGGTCAGCATAGCTGTTTGCTCTTGGCCCCGATTTCGGATGAGACACCTGACTCTCCCTGACTGACTCTTGAAAAGACATCTTACTCTAATCTGCAGTCGAAACAACTAGAAACCAAGACAGAAGATATGTGCGTGATAAGGTGGTCAAAACCTTCGGGAGATTATATAATGAATTTTTACCGACCAAAAGAAGTATCGTGCAAGAAAACGGAGTCCGGAGAGCACATGAGGTGCCCACGTGGTAGGGGGCGCGCCCTCCACCCTCGTGGACGCCTCGTGTCCTTCCTGGACTACTTCTTATTTTCCTATTTTCTTAAATATTCCAAAACAGAGAAACATTGCTATTAGAACTGTTTTGGAGTCACTTTACTTACCGTACCTCATACCTATTCCTTTTCTGAGTGTGAAATGCTCTGGAAAGTGTCCCTTATGTATTCCTCTGGGGCTATGGTTTCAATAACATTAGTTTCAATATTTATAGGATTACCTAAGATATAATGTTTGATTCTTTGACTGTTCACCACCCTCGGATTAGTGACTTCGAAGTTGTTGATTTTTATGGCACTGGAGCGATATACCTCCTCGATAATGTAAGGACTGATACCTCTTCGTCGTATCTTCTTTTCCAAACACTTTTCCCTTGTTTTGGACTCTAACTTGCATGATTTGAATGGAACTAACCCAAACTGACACTGTTTTCAGCAGAATTTCCATGGTGTTCTTTTTGTGCAAAAATAAAAGTTCTCGGAATGACCCAAAAATCAACGGAGATTATTTTTGGAATATATAAAAAATACTGGCGAAAAGATCCATGCCAGGGGGTCCACAGCCTGTCCACGAGGGTGGGGGCGCGCCTACCCCCCTGGGCGCCCCCCTACCTCATGGTCCCCCTGATGCTCCACTGACGTCCATCTTTTGCAAAAGGATATTCCTTTTGTTTTTTATGATGATTGTTTAGAAGCCTTTGAAACACTAAAGAAAGCCTTAATTTCTGCACCTATTGTTCAACCACCTGATTGGAACTTGCCTTTTGAAATTATGTGTGATGCTAGTGATTATGCTGTTGGTATTGTTCTAGGACAAAGAGTTCATAAGAAACTGAATGTTATTCATTATGCTAGTAAAACTATAGGCAGTGCTCAACGAAATTATGCTACTACTGAAGAAGAATTCTTAGTAGTGGTGTTTGCTTGTGATAAATTTAGACCTTACATTGTTGATTCAAAAGTAATTGTTCACACCGATCATGCTGCTATTAAATATCTTACAGAAAGGAAAGATGCTAAACCTAGACTTATTAGATGGGTTCTCTTGCTACCTGAATTTGATTTACATATCACTGATAGGAAAGGAGCTGAGAATCCCGTAGCTGATAACTTGTCTAGGCTTGAAAATGTGCCTGATGACCCACTACCTATTGATGATAGTTTTCCTGATGAGCAGTTAGCTGCAATAAATGTTGCTCACAACACTCCTTGGTATGCTGACTATGCTAATTACATTGTTGCTAAATATTTACCACTAGTTTTACCTATCAACAAAACACATAATTCTTCTATGATTTCATACACTACTTTTGGGATGACCCACATCTTTATAAAGAAGGAGTAGATGGTATTATTAGACGTTGTGCACCTGAGAACAAACAGGGAAAAATCCTATGGAAATGTCACTCCGAAGCTTATGTAGGGCATCATGTTGGAGATAGAAGTGCTCACAAGGTATTGCAATCTAGATTTTATTGGCCTACTCTATTCAAGCACGCCCGTAAGTTCGTCTTACCTTGTGATGAATGCCAAAGAATAGGTAATATCGGTAAGCGTCAAGAAATGCCTATGAATTATTCACTTGCTGTTGAACCATTTAATTTTTGGGGATTTCATTACATGGGACCTTTTCCTTCCTCTAATGGGTATACATATATTTTGGTTGTTGTTGATTATGTTACTAAATGGGTAGAAGCTATTCCAACCAGTAGTGCTGATCACAACACCTCTATTAAAATGCTTAAAGAAGTTATTTTCCCAAGGTTTGGAGTCCCTAGATATTTAATGAATGATGGTGGTTCACACTTTATTCATGGTGCTTTCCGTAAAATGCTTGCCAAGTATGATGTTAACCATAGAATTGCATCACCTTATCATCCTCAGTGTAGTTGTCAAGTTGAACTTAGCAATAGAGAAATAAAATCAATTTTGCAAAATACTGTCAATAGGTCCCGAAAGAATTGGTCTAAGAAATTAGATGATGCACTTTGGGCTTATAGAACAACATATAAAAATCCTATGGGTATGTCTCCTTGTAAAATGGTTTATGAAAAAGCTTGGCATTTTACTCTTGAGTGAGAACATAAAGCATATTGGGCAATCAAAGAACTCAACTATGATTTCAAACTTGCCGGTGAAAAGAGGTTATTTGATATTAGCTCATTAGATGAATGGAGAACCCAAGCTTATGAAAATGACAAGTTGTTTAAAGAAAAAGTCAAAAGGTGGCATGACAAGAGAATCCAAAATCGTGAGTTTAAAGTAGGAGAATATCTTCTTTTGTAAAACTGTCATTTCAGATTCTTTGTAGGAAAACTCCTCTCAAAATGGGAAGGCCCCTATTTCATTGAGGAGGTTTATCGTTCTGGAGCCATCAAAATAAATAATGCCGAAGGTACTAACCCGAAGGTTGTTAACGGGCAACGAATAAAACATTATGTCTCAGGTACGCCCATTAATCTTGAAAGTAATATTATCCAAACTATGACACTGGAAGAACACATAAAAGAGTCCTTCTGGAACACTCCAGAATCTTGAAAATAAGGAGGTGCGTGATATGGTAAGTAAACGGACTCTGAAAAATCCGCAAAAATATTTTTTGTTAGTTTTGGAATATTTAGATAAATAGGAAAATAAAAAACTTCCAGGAAGCGTATCCTGGTGGGCACAAGACACCAGGGCGCGCCTGGCAGCCAGGCGCGCCCCGGTGGGTTGTGCCCACCCGGGGTACCTTCCGGACTTCGTTTTTCTACAGCTTGCTTGTTTCCCAAGATAAAAAAAATTATATACCCTCGAACCTGTTGATCACCGTATCACGGAGAAACCTTCTGTTTTCTTTTCTTGCTGCTTTCCTGTCAGATCTGAAAATATGTCGTCCCAAGACTCCGAGGGTGAGAGCTATGCCGCTGATTTCATCGCAAACCCCAAGTCCTATGAGGATCTGGAGCATTATGGCTCGACCACATAGGAAGAGGAAGACCATTATCCTAGGGAGAAGCATGAGACAAGCTAAGATGAAGACGAACCTCAGCTACCTTAACCTAGGGACATGCATGTGGAATTCAAGAAGTCAAGCCTCCCCAATAAAGCAAAGAGTCCAAAGGTTCAGTTTATACCTTTTCACCTTTTGCAGGAATGCAAGCAGGACCTATGTAAGAAGGTACTGGAGCTCGAGTAGGAGGTCGGTGAATTGAAGGAGGAAAATTCCATCCTCAAGCGTAAGCTAAGGAAGAAAGACAAGATCCGTTCTACACCACCACCACCTTCTTCTTCATCACAAAAAGAGAATTGAGTATCAGGTATGGGCACTTGTCGATGCCAAAACCGGCGGATATCGGGTACGGGGTCCCAAACTGTGTGTCTGAGGATTAAAGGTGACAGGAGGCATGGGACATGATGTTTACCCAGTTTCGGGCCCTCTTAATGTAGGTAATACCCTACTTCCTGCTTGATTGACTTAGATAAGTATAGGGGTTACAAGAGTTGATCTACCTCGAGATCGTAGTGGCTAAACCCTAGATGCCTAGCCTGTATGATTTGTCCTAGCCTCTATGGACTAAAACCTTCGGTTTATATACACACCAGAGGGACCTAGGGTTGTACAAAGTCGATTTACAGAGAAAGGAAAATACACATCTGGACGCCAAGCTTGCTATCCACGCAAAGGAGAGTCCCATCCGGACACGGGGGAAGGCCTCCTATCTGGTATCAATACGGCCCATCTGTTCGGCCCATGACAGATAATCCGGATCCCCGAGGACCCCTGTGACGCCCCCGATTCGACTGTACACTAATCATACATGCAAATGTGTACAATCAAGATCGGGGACTCACGGGAAGATATTACAACACAACTCTAGATTACAATCCAGGGGCCTCGAGGGCTCGAATACAAGCTCAATACACAAGCGTCAGTAGAAGCAACAATATCTGAGTACAGACATAAGTTAGACAAGACTGCCTTAAGAAGGAAAACAGAAAAGCAACAACGATCGAAGAGGCAAGGCCTGCTGCCTGGGACCTCCTAACTACTCCTGGTCGTCGGCGACCTCCATGTAGTAGTATCCGCCGGCAATGGCATCTTGCTCCAAGGATCCACCATCTGGTTGCAATAACCGGAAAGAAGAAAGAAGGGGGGAAATGGGAAGCAAAGCAACCGTGAGTACTCATCCAGAGTACTCGCAAGCATCAGAACTATACTAAGTATGCATTGGTATCAAATGGAAGGATTGTATCTGTGGACTAAACTACAGAATGCCAGAATAGAGGGGAAGGCCTAGCCTATCAAAGACTAGCATCTTCAAGTGACTCCAAGCATCTTGCAGCATGTAGAAGAGTAAAGAAAAGCATTTTAATTAACAAGCATGTCGTAGCAATAATGCCCAGAGATCCCTCCTTGACTCCCTACGAGAAAGCAATCCCGGAGCCATATATCTGAAATATCCATTTCTAGATGTAATAGATCTAGATATAAGTCTGAACGTCTATTACCATGGACACGACTATTAATAGATAATCTTCCCTGCAGGGGTGCACCATGTTTTCCAACACGCTTGATTACTCTAGCCGGACACACTTTTCTGGGTTAATGCTCGGCCTCGAAAGATCAACACGTCATAGCCCTACCTAGGCTCAACAGAGTGGTCCCCGCCGGTCTACATCCTAAGCACTCCGGGGTCTGGGCCCATCACCGTTGCATTCCGGATCATTGCGTGCAGGGCGATACAGGCCACCTCCACTGGGGCACCGACCAGGCCATGCCGCAATGATGAACTGGATGTCTGACAAAGCTTCGGCTGATACTATGACGTCGAGGCCCATAACTATTCCTGTCTGGTGGTTAGTGCGTAAAGGCCAAAGGCCAACTCAGAACAAATACCCAAACGATAGTTTATTATGAGCTTGCAGAGACGAGCACAGACTCACGATAGATGTGACCCCGTCCAGAATGCCCGACCGTGCCACGTAATTATCTTGCGGGTGCTCTCCGGGCCCGCCCGACTTTCACCAAGGTCTCAAGTAAAGTCAAGGTATCCATGTGTCCAAACATCAAGGGGGAAACCCGAGGAATCACCCTTAGTGGATTCCACTCGATGTAATCATCAAGGTGAACATAAGAGGAACCACCCTCGAGGTTCGCACTTGAGGGGTTGCACGACAGAGTCGTATCGGAAGTGGTTAAGGAGGAATTACCCTCAATGACCACGACCGAATAGCTACACTATAGAGTTAGCATTAGGAGTGCATTATGAGGTATCACCCTCGGCACTCGATAGTATCTCTGCAGAGTCAAGCAACAGAGGGGGTGTGATGTGATGTCTTTTGAGTTGTCGGGCTCTGGTCGTCGATCTTGTTGATCGACTCGTCGATGATGAAGTAGTGGCAATAAGGACAAGGTGGGGGGAGGGTCACTAATGGATCACTAACCAACCTATACTAAGCAGTTAAGGATAAGCAGGTAAGTTACAATGAGTTGGTTACAAAAGAAGGCTGTGCATCAGAAAAGGAGCAAACAATAATAGTAGCAAAATCTAATGCAAGCATGAGCAAAAAGGAATGGGCAATATCGGGATGATCAAATGGGGGGCTTGCCTGGTTTCTCAGGCAAGAAGGAGGGGTCGTCGGTGACGTAGTCGATCACAAGGGCATCGGCATCGGTCTCGAGGTCTACCGGAGAGAAGAGGGGGAAGAAACAGTAAATACAAGCAAACATAAGCATGACATGATGATAAGCGGTGCTATGGGTGTTCTAATGTGGTGCTACACGATACCGGGGAAGGGGGAAAACATCGAGGAAAGTTTCTCCAAAGTTTGGCATTTTCAAACAAACGAACCAGAGGAGGAAGGTTGCATGTTCACTATGCTAGGGACATGTGGCGGATGAACGTACCACGAAATCGGATTCGTCTCATCATTCTGAGCAACTTTCATGTATAAAACTTTTTCATCCGAGTTACGGATTAATTTATATTAATTTCCAAAGATTTAGCAATTTTTCAGAAATCATTATTAATTCTAAAAAAGGTGAAATTGCTATGTGCACCCGGCAATGTGTACACACTAGGGCTACTAGAGGCTGATAGTGGGTCAAGGGGGTCCCAGTTGATCAGTCAAAGTTTGACTGGTCAATAGGGGGTGGGCCCCTTGTCATTTTCAGCTAACTTAACTATCAGGCTCAAATCAGACTAATCAACTATTAATTAAGCTAATTAAGCAAATTAAGTAAATTAATTTGTTAATTAATCATTTTTATTAGGGTTTTTATCATTTATGCCACTAGTTGTGTCCCACTACTTAGTTTTGCCATTAGAAGTTACAACTGCTCAAAAATGCCATCAATCTGTGAGATGCTTGCTCAAAAATGCCATTAGATATCTCAAAAATGCCATCATTCTGTTAGATGTTTGCTGAAAAATGCCATTAGACATTGTTATTTTTACGTCAAACCCGTTCACCATGTTCTATGAAAAAAATAAGCCTAGACCCACATGTCAGTTATCTCTATCTCACAATGATATGTGTGGCCCCACTTGTTAGGAGTAACCAAGCGAATAATTTTACGGGAAAATAAGAACACTGTTGGGATCAAGTGGGCCCCATACTTTATTGTAGTGAGATAGAGGGAGAGCTTGCATGTTGGTTCATAGGTATTTATGTCATTATAACATGGCAAAAGAGATTTGAGATCACAATAATGGTGTTTAGTGACATTTTTGAGCATGTGTCTAATGAAGCGATGGCATTTTTGAGCAGTTGAAATTTCTAGTGGCAAAACTGAGTAGTGGGACACAACCGGTGGCATGATTGATAAAAACCTTTTTATTATTTTTAAATGTTTTAAGAGGGGCGGGCCCCATTTGTCATCTCCCTAGGGGGGCCAGCCGGGTGGTCGGTAAACGGGCGCCAGGCGGTGGCCCGACTTGGCTTCGGCCCAAGCCAACCGCGGCTGAGTTCGTCCAGAGCGACCGCTGGCGAGCAAGCAGCGCCGGCGGGGCATCGAGTTGGCGGCTTGCGCAGGGGCCAGTAGTGGCCGGCGGGGTGGAGTGGGCGGTCTGGGCGGCGAGCGGCAACGAGAGGCAAGCGGGCGCGATGTGCGGACTGCGGGGTTGGCGGCAGACAAGCGCGGCCACTGCGGCTAGCGCGCAGCGGCCGGCGTCTACGAGGCCGGGCGGCTGTCGGCAGCTGCCAATGCAGCAGCGAGGCGAGCAAGAAGGAGCAGTTCAGTAGGGGCTGAGCGAGGTGAGCACGGGACGGGCGGCGGGGAGCTCGAGCGCAT
>NC_041392.1:535063756-535080479 GCF_002162155.2 Triticum dicoccoides
GTCGGGGTTGGCCCGATCCGATCAAGAGGGGGGAGAGAGGGGAGCCCTTAAGGGAGAGGCGATCGTGCGGGGGGAGTGGGGACATATGTTCGGGCTTGGCCATGGTGAGGGAGTGGGGGGTTATGCATGGGGTGAGTGGGGCATGTGGGTCGACCTGGGGTTACCTGGGCCGAGGCCCAGTGAGGGACGGGGGCCTCTCCCTTTTTTTGGCATCTTCTTTTCTTTTATTTACGTATCTTAAATTTGAATCTGGAACTGTCTTTGAATCAACGCTTGCTTAACAACAGTAAAAATAGATGACATGGCACCATTAGCATGGTTACTGTTTCATAATTATCCGTGTGTTACAATTATCCTCCACTACAAGAAATCTCGCCCCAAGATTTAGGATGTAGAAGGAAACAGTTCAAGGTATTAATCACGCAGGCGATCCTCGCGTTCCCAAGTGGCTTCATCTTCAGAGTGATGCGACCACTGGACCTTGAGGAACTTGATCGCCTTCTGACGTGTGCGACATTCAGCTTGGTCGAGAATGCAAACCAGATGCTCTTTATAGGAGAGGTCCTGTTGCAACTCGAGCACTTCATGGTCCACTTCTCAGATTGGGTCCTTGAAGGAGCGACGGAGCTATGACACATGGAATACATAGTGAACTGAGAAAGGTTCGACGGTAGTTCCAACTAGTATGCCACTTTTCCACGCCTTCGAGAATAGTGAAAGGACCAATATAGTGAGGAGCTAGCTTGCCCTTGATCCAGAAGCGGTGAGCACCTTTCATCGTCGTGACTCGAAGATAAGCCTTCTCACTAGGTTGGTAGACCATGTCTTTGTGATGATGGTCATACTGACTTTTCTAACGTGACAGAGCAGTCCTGAGATTCTCGTGAATAATGCGGACTTGTTCTTCGGCGTGTTGGATAATATCCAGACCGAAGGGGACGTTCCCTAGTTTCTGACCAGTTTAGAGGGGTTCGACACTTTCGTCCATATAACACTTCGAAGGGGGCCATCTTCAGACTAGCTTGATAGCTATTGTTGTAGGAGAACTCAACATACGGGAGAGATTCCTCCCATTTCTTGCCAAAGGAAATAACACAAGCTCGAAGCATGTCTTGGAGAACTTGATTGACGTGTTCAACTTGTCCCTGCGACTGAGGGTGAAATGCGGTGCTGAAAGATAGATGAGTTTCCATAGCTTCTTGGAAACTTGCCCAGAATCTTGAAGTGAATAAGCGGCCACGGTCTAAGCTGATTGCTAGTGGAATACCATGGAGTGAGACAATTCTAGACATGTAGAGAGTTGCCAACTGACTAGCAGTGATCGTCTCTTTGACGACCAAAAATGTGCAACTTTGGAAAGCCGGTCAATGACAACAAGTATATCATCATTACCCTTATGCGATTTGGGAAAACCAGTGACGAAGTCCATTTCAACATGGTACCATTTCCATTCAGGAATAGAGATAGGTTCTGGAGTTTTAGCAGGCCTTTGATGTTCTGCTTTGATACAATGAAAAACGTCACATTCAGCAACATAGCGAGCAATGTCTTGCTTCATGTTTGACCACCAGAATCTCTGACGAATGTCTTGGTACATCTTGGTACTACCCGGATGAATAGAAAGAGGTGGATCATGAGCTTCTTTCATAACTTCCCGAATCATATCCAGATTGTCCTTTGAAGGAACAACTAGACGATCTTTGAAGAACAAGGTGTCATCATCTTCAACAGTGAAGAACGAGGGCCTTCCTTCTGCGAGGTAGCGCTTAATCTTCTCAACTTGAGAGTCATACTTCTGCAGTCTCGTGATGCTCTCCACGAGATCTGCTTTGACAACCATGGTATTGAGGTAAGCCTGGTAAATGACACGGAGGTTCATCTTGCGGAACTCCTTGGGAGGGGGAGTGAGGGCACCCGCAGGAACAATATGGAGGTTCAGCTTCCTGAATTCTTCAAGAAGCGAGGGCTGAACTTTGCAAACCTCGAGATGGTTGCAATATGTCTTGTGGCTCAAGGCATAAGCCATTACATTAGCCTTGACTGGTGTATAGGAAATAACCAAGTCAAAATCTTCTACCATCTCCATCCATCTCTGCTGACGGAGGTTCAGGTCTGGCTGGGTAAATAGATACTTTAGACTTTGGTGGTCGGTGAAGATCTCAGAACAATTACCGAGAAGGTAATGTCGCCACTGTTTCAGTGCATGTATGACTGCATCAAGCTCGAGGTCGTGAACTGGGTAGTTCTCTTCGTGAGGGCGCAACTGACGAGAGGAATACGCAATCACTCTGTGCTCTTGCATTAGGACATGGCCTAATCCTTGTCGCGAAGCGTCGCAGTAAATGACAAAATCCTTCTTAGTATCGGGAGGAGCTAGCACTGGGGCAGAAGTCAGCCTGTCTTTGAGTGTCTAGAAACTTTCTTAGTATCGAGAGAAATGGTTTTGTCCATGACATTTCCCTTTTGGCTCACAGAATCAAGTCAAAACACAGGGAGGCACTGCTTAAATGGATTGATTTCCTTCCTCCTTGAGAGGTGACATGTATAGTTAGATTTTCCTTCTCTTGTAGTTTACATTGTACATATTTTTTCTTTTACCTTCTTCTATTTTGTTCCTTTTCTTTAGGAACCTTTATATGTACTTGCTGTTCTTGATTTTAATAAAATGCTGTGGGGTGTAAGCCCTGCAGTCTCCAGTCAAAAAAAAAACATAGCGAGCAATATCTTGCTTCATGTTTGACCACTAGAATCTCTGACGAATGTCTTGGTACATCTTGGTGCTACCTGGATGAATAGAAAGAGGTGGATCATGAGCTTCTTTCATAACTTCCTGAATCATATCCAGGTTGTCCTTTGAAGGAACAACTAGACGACCTTTGAAGAACAAGGTGTCATCATCTTCAACAGTGAAGAACGAGGGCCTTCCTTCTGCGAGGTAGCGCTTAATCTTCTCAACTTGAGAGTCATACTTCTGCAGTCTCGTGATGCTCTCCACGAGATCTGGTTTGACAACCAGGGTATTGAGGTAAGCCTGGTAAATGACACGGAGGTTCATCTTGCGGAACTCCTTAGGAGGGGGAGTGAGTGCACCCGCAGGAATTGTATGGAGGTTCAGCTTTCTGAATTCTTCAACAAGCGAGGGCTGAACTTTGCAAACCTCAAGATGGTTGCAATATGTCTTGTGGCTCAAGGCATTAGCCAATACATTAGCCTTGCCTGGTGTATAGGAAATACCCAAGTCAAAATCTTCTACCATCTCCATCCATCTCTACTGACGGAGGTTCAGGTCTGGCTGGGTAAACAGATACTTTAGACTTTGGTGGTCGGTGAAGATCTCACAACATTTACCGAGAAGGTAATGTCTCCACTGTTTTAGTGCATGTATGACTGCAGCAAGCTCGAGGCCGTGAACTGGGTAGTTCTCTTCGTGAGGGCACAATTGACGAGAGGAATACGCAATCACTCTGTGCTCTTGCATTAGGACATGGCCTAATCCTTGTCGCGAAGCGTCGCAGTAAATGACAAAATCCTTCTTAGTATCGGGAGGAGCTAGCACTGGGGCAGAAGTCAGCCTGTCTTTGAGTGTCTAGAAACTTTCCTAACACTTTTCTGTCCAATCGAACTTGACGCTCTTGTGAAGCAGACCAGTCAGGGGCTTTGCAATCTTGGAGAAGTTCTTGACAAATCAACGGCAATAGCTGGCGAGTCCGAGAAAACTTCTGACTTGTTTGACATTCTTCGGAGGAGTCCTATCGAGAATAGCTTGAACTCACTCAGGGTTGATGGCAATTCCATCCTTGGAGATGACATGCCCAAGATAGGTCACTTCGGGTAGCCAGAATTCACACTTAGAATACTTGGCATATAGTTGATGTTCTCGAAGCCTTTCCAGAACAAGTCGAAGGTGTTCAACATGTTCTTCTTTATTCTTATAATATACCAGGATATCATCCAGATAGACCACGACAAACTTGTCGAGGTATTCCATGAATATATAGTTCATCAATCAGGACAACGTTGTTGGAGCATTGGTTAAGCCAAAAGACATGACGGTGTACTCGTATGAACCATAGCGAGTTACGAAGGTGGTTTTGGTAATATCTTCTTCACGAGCACGTATCTGGTGGTAACCCAACTTCAAATCAAGCTTTAGAGAATACTGAGGAACCAGCAAGTTGATCATACAGGTCATTGATTCTGGGAAGCGGATACTTGTTCTGAATTGTTGCCTGGTTGATAGGTCAGTAATCTCGGACCAAATGATTCGTACCATCCTTCTTCTTGACAAAGAAGGAAGGTGCTCACCAAGCAGATGAACTAGGACGAATGAAGCCCTTGCTAAGAGATTTTTCGATTTCCTCCTTAAGCTCAAAGAGTTCATGCAGCGACATCTTGTATGGCCACTTGGCAATAGGAGTAGTGCCCAGCTTCAAGTCTATGATGAATTCGACAGCTCTAACAGAGGGTATTCCTGGAAGTTCTTCTGAAAAGACATCTTCAAAATCACGAACAACTGGACTGTTCTCTATTCCCTCAAGAGGTGAATCATTCAATGCATTCAGAATATAAATCTGATTCTAGGCATCCTGAGTTGTTCGAGCTGAGTATTGCACTGTCTGGCCAGAAGGGTGTGTAAGTTGGAGTTTCTTAGTGGCACAGTCGATCAAAGCATTATGGGCTGTCAACCAATCCATACCAATAATGATGTCTATGTTGGATGGTCCGAGTATAATGACAGAAACCGGAAAAAGTAGACCTCCAATCTCGATTTGGTTGCGAGGGCTTACCATTGAGGTTTGCCACTTGGATCCCGGAGATTGAACCGCTAAAGGAGTGGGTAATTTCTCCATGTATAACTCATGTGATTGAGCAAATTGTTGGGACACAAAAGCATGTGATGCTCCTGAATCAAAGAGAATAGAAGCTGGCACTGAATTAATGCGAAGGGTACCCATCACAATTTTTGGGCACTCACAAGCTTCGTCAATTTTGACATGGGTGACTTGACCACCACTCAAAGTAGGCTGTCTGGCACTACAATTTCTGATAGGATAGTTTTGACGGCCCTTCCCAGGGCCAGCAAGAGGATGTGAAGCATTTTGGGGTTGACCCTAGCGGCAGTTGAGAGCAAGGTGCCCTGGCTGTCCACACTTGTGACATAAACCATCATTATGGGAAGGAGCTACAGCATTGGACTGTCCACCCTGAATCGTTAGTTGTCTCAGCGGCGGAGGCAAACGAGGTGCAACATAAGACGACCTTGGTGTTGGAGCAGGTCGGTGATGAACATTGTGTGGGATCCAGACTCGACGTTTTTGATCATTCTGACTCGAGGATGGACCAACATCTCGAGTACGCTTGAGAGATTCCTGGTACTCAGTCAGACCAGTTTTAGTTCAGAAAGCTTGGCTGACAAGCGTCACATACTCTACGCAATCATGAGCAACAAGTGCGAGCTTTATATCGAGACGTAGTCCTTCATGGAATTTCTCTTGCTTGCGAGCGCCAGTGCAGACGTCATCTGCAGCATAGCGAGATAATTTAAGGAATTTCCTCTGGTATTCATCCACGATAATTGTGCCCTGTGAGAGTTTGCGAAACTCCTTCTTATTCTACTCCATTAGACCTTGGGGAATTTGCCGTGCATGGAAGGCTAACTGAAATTCCTGCCAAGAGATTATAGGCTCTACAGGCAGCATACCCCTGTGGCTTTCCCACCATTGAGCAGCTAGACCCTTCACGTGGAATGTCGCAAAGGTGACGTAACTGGCAGGGGCAACATTAGCTGACTCCATCTCAAACAAGATGTCATGAAGCCAATCATCAACATCCATAGGGTTGGTGGAGTTGCGAAAAATGGACGGGTTGAGGCGCACAAATTCTGGCAGTGTTGTTGGGGCAAGCTGTTGATGACCATTCTGGTTTGGAAACTGAGCCATTACTCTAGTCATAAACTGATGATTCATCTCAAACTGTTGCATCATTGCGGAAATATAAGGTGGAGGTGGAGGATCGTCAGCCATCCTACTAAAGACATTAGGGAGCAGTTTTAACAAGAGGTTGGAGCAGGTGTATGGAGTCATTGACGATGTAACTTGAACAATGAGTAGGGGCGCAGTATGTAAAAAGCAATAGTCATTAAAAACATATAGATACATATACAGAGCCAATTACACGTTGTTAGTATGAGTTCAGACAAGAGAATCATCCTAGACATACTAGGCAGCACACTTGCACGCGATGGAAGGTTACAACAACGGGACATATCATAGGCTACATCAACGTCAGAGAAAACCACTAGAGCAACGAATCTGCAGGGGATGATGCAGGGTGCCCTCGATAAAAAGGATCCTACGGCTTGTGAACAAAGTGAAGCAGATCCTGGCTCCCAATTCAAGAAAGACATAATATAAATCTCTGGATGGATGCGATCACGAGAACCTAGGATAGAGTTAAAAAATCATTTAACCCGAATAGAAGAGATAACAGAGTCCTAGAATATAGAAGAGGAGTAAAGGATCCTAATCCCACCCGATGGCGACGTGGGCTTGTAAGCCACACAGCCATGTTAGTAAAATTGTTTTGCAATGACTAGACTCAACTTCAGCCAAGGAGTTGGAAGGGGGTTCCTACAGGCAATCGGATCTGATACCAACTTGTGACGCCCCCGATTCAACCGTACACTAATCATACACGCAAATGTGTACAATCAAGATCAGGGACTCACGGGAAGATATCACAACACAACTCTAGATACAAATTAAAATAATAGAAGCTTCATATTACAAGCCAAGGGCCTCGAGGGCTCGAATACAACCTCAATACACAAGCTTCAGTGGAAGCAACAATATCTGAGTACAAACATAAGTTAGACAAGACTGCCTTAAGAAGGCAAACACAAAAGCAACAACGATCGAAGAGGCAAGGCCTCTGTCCTAGGACCTCCTAACTACTCCTAGTCGTCGGCGGTCCCCATGTAGTTGTATCCGTCGGTGATGGCATCTAGCTCCAAGGATCCACCATCTGGTTGCAATAACCGGAAAGAAGAAATAAGGGGGAAAAGGGGTAGCAAAGCAACCGTGAGTAATCATCCAAAGTACTCACAAGCATCAGAACTATACTAAGCATCCATTGGTATCAAATGGAAGGGTTGTATTTATGGACTGAACTGTAGAATGCCAGAATAGAGGGGAAGGCCTAGCCTATCGAAGACTAGCATCTTCAAGCGACTCCAAGCATCTTGCAGCATGTAGAAGAGTAAAGAATAGCATTTTAATTAATAAGCATGTTGTAGAAATAACGCCCAGAGATCCTTCCTTGCCTCCCTACGTTAAAGCAATCCCGGAGCCATATATCTCAAATATCCATTTCTAGTTGTAATAGATCAGGATATAAGTATGAACGTCCGTTACCGTGGACACGACTATTAATAGATAATATTCCCTGCAGGGGTGCACCACGTTTCCAACACGCTTGATTACTCTGGCCGGACACACTTTTCTGGGTTAATGCCCGCCTAAGAAGATCAACACGTCGTCGCCCTACCTAGGCTCAGCAGAGAGGTCCCCGCCGGTCTACATCCTAAGCACTCCGGGGTCTGGGACCATCGCCCGTTGCACTCCGGATTGATGCCTGTAGGGCGATATAGGCCACCTCCACTGGGGAGCCGACCAGGCCGTGCCGCAATACTGAACTGGATGTCTGACAAAGCTTCGGTTGATACTACAACATCGAGGCCCATAACTATTCTCGCGTGGTGGTTAGTGCATAAAGTCCAAAGGCCAACTCAGAACAAATACCCAAACCATAGTGTATTATTAGCTTGCAGAGATGAGCACAGACTCACGATCCATGTGACCCCGTCATCCCGTCTCATGGAATTACGACAAGGGTCCAGAATGCCCGACCGTGCCACATAATTATCTTGTGGGTGCTCTCCGGGCCCGCCCGACTTTCACCAAGGACTCAAGTAAAGTCAAGGTAACCGTGTGTCCGAACATCAAGGGGAAAACCCGAGGAATCACCCTCGGTGGATTTCACTCGATGTAATCATCAAGGTGAACATAAGAGGAACCACCCTTGAGGTTCACACTTGAGGGGTTGCATGATAGAGTCGTATCGGAAGTGGTTAAGGCGGAATCACCCTCGATGACCACAACCGAATAGCTACGCTACATAGTTATCATTAGGAGTGCGTTATGAGGTATCACCTTTGGCACTCGATAGTATCTTTGCAGAGTCGAGCAACAGAGGGGGCGTGATGTGATGTGAGGTGTCGGGCTCTGGTCGTCGACCATGTTGATCGACTCGTCGATGTTGAAGCAGTGGCAACAAGGACAAGGTGGGGGGAGGGTCACTGATGGAACACTAACCAACATATACTAAGCAGTTAAGCATAAGCAGGTAAGGTACAATGAGTAGGTTACAAAAGCAGGCTATGCATCAGAAAAGGAGCAAACAATAACAGTTGCAAAATCTAATGCAAGTATGATAGAAAGGAATGGGTGATATCGGGATGACCAAAAGGGAGGCTTGCACTACAATAAAAAGGCACTTCCGTGATGATACGTGTTTGTCATAGTACGTCACGTTTTCTGTCATGCATATACATCCATGACATTTTTATGATAGAATCAAGATAGTCATACCTGTGCTGTTGTAGAAGTGTTCCATGACATTACCAAAATTATCATCACAGAAGTTTCCACTTCCACGATGATAAATTGCGCATCACAGAAGTGCTTTCGTGAAGGGTGACCAACACGTGGAATCCACCGTAACGGGTCGCCGTTAAGCTATCGGGTCCGGCTTTGCGAAATTTCCACGTGTAAAATTCTGATTGGCCAGAGGAAACACGAGTCAGCTCGTCTGTGGGTCAGATAGATGCCTATGATATGTCAACACTTGAGATGGCCCACCACTGGCCCATTTAGCTTACAAAGGCCGGTCCATTTGACTTGGTCAAAAGTTAGCAGGCGGTCCCATGAAATGCCTGTTAATTGTTTCTTCGCAAATAGCCCATTTTACGGCCCGGTAACTCACGACCCGTTAGGGCCTACCTGAAATCGGCCCAACAACGTCATGTGGGCCATCGAATATAACACCAACCCGTTTCACTTTCGGCCCATGTATGGCCCACGATGTCTTTCGGCCCATATGAGGCCTTCGTATATTTAGGCCCTTTAGAGGCCCATAGTGACTCTTTGTACCCGTTAAAGGCCCATGATTCACATGGGCCATTTCCGACCCGTGTTAGCATTTGGCCTACTGACGGCCAATACGTTCTTGGGCTACTTTCCGGCCCTCGATTACTTTCGTCCCGTTACTAGCCTGTTCCCCTAATGGGCCAAATTTGGCCTGTGGCAAGAGTCGCCCCATGGCAAGAGTCAGCCCGTTCCTGGCCTCTTAACCCGTTGCGCCGTTTCCAGCACATCCTATATTCTGGCCCATTAACAATCCGTTATGCCTGTGACAGAATTAAGACTTTGTTGTCCTCCGGCCTGTTAACGGCCCGTTACCATGTTGGGTCGATACCATTTACGCCCATTTATGGCCCATGTTGACCCATTTATCCGATGGCCCAAGGCCCACCGATTCAACGGCCCTGTTGGAGGCCCATTTATAGACGACCCATATGACGCCCATGGATCCTACGGCCCGTAGCAGGGTCAAGGTTACCACGGTCTGGATATGGCCCATGGTTGTTGCGGCCACTAGAAAACCAGGGAAAAAGAAGACTAGAAAATAAATAAGCCCAAAACTAACACCAGGCTATTAAAGCGACTGCACAGATTACATCCACTGGGCATCAAAGATTGCCACCAGTGCAAATATAGGGAACACCCTACACTATACAAAAATGGCTTGCTATTTTCTTCAGCCGGTGGCTACATGTTAAGAACAAATTTTGTATCGCATCAAAACAAATTGCAACTATTAAACAAAAGGAAGGTTGGCATAAAAGTTAACAGTCTGGCAGATAAATGCACCACCAGAAGTTCACAAGCTCAGTTAATTTGACCTGACTGTTACATTTTCATGTTGTATTGTCCGATGGAGCACCATAACCTTCGCCTTCAGTTCTCCTAGGCTCCTGAACAACATAGCAAATGTTTGATAGTTTGGTTTCAAAACCATGCATATCTTGACAACATCGAACAATGTCTCTCCTTGTTTCACAAAGGGTCTCTGTTAGGGAATGGTCTTGTGTCTGGAGCGCAGATACAACATTGTTTTGAGCTTGCATATCTTGATCATGAGGCAGTTTGGACGAGATTGCCTTGAAAATCAAGCCAGTATTACGCGGGAACGTGCTTTTGACACTGTTAGTGGACAGGTACTAACCCACTGCAGCAAGAGCTGACATTGCGGTTATAGTTGCCTCGCGCACCTTCAGGTGGTGGTTCCACCATTTTTCCATAGCTCGCTGAAAAATTGTGGTTTTACATTAGTACTACCAGAACAGAAGATATTAAGGAGGCAGCAAAACTGAACAAAATAGCTTTGGTCTATATATAGAACTTATTCTGGTGAACCCATGTAACATAATAGTTGTACTTTATTGCAAAGTACATAATAAAACCAGGTTCCAAACATATGACCCTGTACCATCGCTAATGTATTGTCTATTTCTTCACATTGTATTGAGGGCTGAGGATAAAGAGACGAAGTTTATAATACGGTAAGCATAGTATGACATCATTCATATCACAAAAAAACTGAGAACAGACAAACATGCAATTGTAACGTTGTGTGGGCAAGTCCAGCACGAAACTAGATTACAGGTCAAGATCAAAGAAACATCACTCCTCTCTTTTAAACCTTGTAAGGTGCAATGATACTCTAAGACAATTGTGTATAAAATTGAAAAGAGTAATAGACATTGGCTGCAAACCATGCAGTTCAAGGCACAAGTCGGAGTAAGTAGTAGTTAAAAGGCATGAGGATTAAGGACTTACAACAATGGCTTTGACTGGTGTAGTCATGCCCTTCTTCTTGCTGGTGTGACAGTCCTTGAAGATTTCCACAACATTTGGATCAGGTACTTTTTAGTCCTTGCGGGCTTTCCTCTGCATTTGGAACAAGTCAATATAGATCTGATAATATGGTACAACGAAAAGAGTGAAACAACAGCTAATTACAAGAGCCTCACAGCGTGCAATATAGCTACGAGTTCCTGTCGTCTGTTGGAATTTCACTTTTGTACGGTTGGCCTTGTTCTTTGAACAGTTCACCTACAAGAAGATAGATTTGTGTGGCACATGCATAAATAGGACTTCAACATGTGATCTGATCACATATATATAATGTACCTGATACTTCTGATCGGACCAGTGTTTAACGAGGCCTCTCCAGTCTTCATCAGATATATTTTCCATTGGAGATGTTTGGGCAAGTTCACTGTTCGCCTTGCCTTCAAAGTGAGTTTTCCTCAAGTTATACCGATACTGTTGCAGAGCAGACTTGAAAACAAGGGTGCAAGCTTGTCTGTTTGCATCATCTTGGCTATCCAACTTGAACCTCATCTGTTCAAAATTATGGGAGTCTCATTATCAGCAACCTAGAAAGTATTGGACAGAGCAAGACGATATTACTAGTTTCCATACATAACCATACTTACAGATAAATGGTCGAGGAAGGTGTTGAACTGGGTTTCGTCTTTGTCATTCCTACTGGATCCATGTTGGGAGGATACGTACATGACACCTAACAGCAACCGCTGCCTCTGATACTAACTTGGCTGACTCTGTAGCATCATGTGGGCTTTTTAATCCTGCCTCAAAATGGATCTCCATTCTTCCTCCTCTAGATTTAGTTAACCTCGGAGTGACAATAGTCGGGACACTTCCTGGTGATGACCGTAGTTTGAGGAGTTCATGTATTCACTATGTGATAATGCTTTGTTCCGGTTCTTATTAAAAGGTGGCCTTAATATCCCTTAGTTTCCAATAGGATCCCGCTGCCACGGGAGGGTAGGACAAAAGATGCCATGCAAGTTCTTTCCATAGCACGTATGACTATTAATGGAATACATGCCTACATTATATTTATGAATTGGAGCTAGTGCCATATCGCCTTAGGTTATGATTGTTATATGATGAATATCATCCAACAAATCACCGATCCATGCCTACAATTTTCCTACATATTGATCTTGTTGAGTTACTATTGTTGCTGTTACTATTGTGACTACTACAAAACTATTACTATCACTGTTACTATTACTGTTGCTGCTATTACTACTATCAAAACAATCACACCACTTTGCTACTGATCACTTTTCTGCAGATAATTAATATCTAGGTGTGATTATTGACAACTCAACTGCTAGTACTTGCAAATATGCTTTGGCTCCCCTTGTGTTGAATCAATTAATTTGGGCTGAATACTCTACCCTAGAAAACTATTGCGACCCCTTATACTTGTGGGTTATCAGTGACACACAAATGATCTTCCTACCTAGCACCCACGTGTAGTTGTGACTATAACAAGCTACTCAAATATAGCAAATGATACCTCAAATGCACCAGAAAATCGAACCATAGGGTACAATGGTGATTTCTTACCGTGGAAAACAATTTGGAGGCGAAACGATGAAATCTTGCTTTCATTCCAACAAAAATATGTTGTTAGTTCATGTAAATGTTTTCAAATAGCACACGGTTCACTCTTGAAAGCCGTGTGCCTACCAAACCGTGGCCGATGCCCCCTTGCTGTGCGCATGATCTGAGTCGTGCATTCTGATTGGCCGGAACCCAAACCCCACGGATCATATGTCTGCACCATTGAATGCTCCCAGATCATACGACAATCCTCATCCCTCATGATAGCAAATGCAGTTCGGCTAGGATTTGATTTATATGCCAAAATGCATTGTAAATGCCAAAAATATGTCTTAAATATAGCACACGAGACCTGAAATGCGCCATCAAATCAAACCTTGGTATAATGGTGTTTTCTTACTCCTCTAAATTTAGTTAACCTATCTAGCATTATCCCTAATGTTTGTTTCCTCTTGCACCTAGGTGCTAGTCCAACAACAAACATAGGAAGTGTTAGTGTACATCAAACTGTGAGACTACATATAAAGGAGCATGCAACTGTAACTTGACTCCAACAACTACCTTCTTGCTGTTGGAGCTCACAAAGTTCATCTGATCTTGCCAACTCATCTTGTGTGAAGAGTGCTTTGAAAGTAGTGTCAGGTGGCAAGGGAGCTTGGGAACGTGCTGCTAGATGAGTTAACCAACGAGTAAATCGTGTAGGTGGTGGTACTGTGGAAGGTGTTGCAACAACTAGGGTTGTCTCTGCTTGTTTGGTGGAAGCTATTTGTTTCTGTTTGGCTTGTTCTGCAGCTCATGTAGCACAGGATACCCTGTCGGTACAATTTTCCGCTGGACTTTGACCTTCTATTGCACCATCAGTACCAGCAGAATCTGCACGATTGTTCTGCTTCCCTTTCCCTGTCGTTTTGTCTTGCTTCCTCTTTCTCTATGCCATGTTAAGTCAAGCCTACAAGAAAAACGAATAACAAATTAGTTCTTCAGAACAAATGTACTTTGATGTAAGAACATGGTGTGATACACAGATATTGTATGTTCTAGAAACAGGAACACGTGTCTTAGTCACAAGTATAATGTGTAAAGTAAACAGATGAAATTCAACAAAATTAGAAGCAATACAAGCTAGACATCATACATAACATGCAACCACATATAACAGTGCCAAGTTAGAGGGAGCACCTGTGATGGTGCACTAGGGGAGACGTGCTCAACACCAACACATCTACGTTGAGTGTCTATGCATGTGTTGTCTTGTAAATCATCTTGGGGGGATGGAGGAGTAGAATCTGTAGAGGCCCTCCATTTGGAAGGAGCACCTTCATCCGCTGCCTTTCTAACTTCCTTCCGCTTTATTGATTTTGAATTGTCATGTAAAACTGACAAGAAAAAGCAATAAAATTCACTCTTCAGAACTCATTCGTGCATGATACTAACAATCACTACTTTGATGTAAGGCAAACACATGATTGCGGGATGGAATAATACGAAAAACAGGACGACATGGCATATTCACAACTATTTGTGTAAACTAAACAGAAACCATTTCACCGAATAAGAAGCAATGCAAGCTAGACACCACGTGAAAGATGCAACCAATATGACTCTGCCATGTTAAAAGTGTCCCATCATAAATGGCATTTCAACAAATTAGAAGCAGTGCATGCTATAAATCATATCAAAGATGCAACTAATATCACACTGCATATACTGAAGGTGTCTCGTCATATTTATTTATGCGGGATACAAAAAAACAATAGTTTTATGTGAGGACATGCTTCATAGACAGATGTACTATGTACTAAATACAGGAAGACATGTCACATTAATAGGTATAATGTATAAGCTAAGCAGAATAGCACATGCAGTTTAACCAGATTGGAAGAATTACAATCTAGACACCATATGCAACATGCAACCACATATCATGCTGCCAAGTTAGAGCAAGCACTACAGAGCTACGTTCACTATATTCATCTAGCCTTGTTGTTTCTTGAGAATCCTGTCGGGAGGCTGACGCTGCATTCTTTAAATGAGGATTAATCCACTTGCCCGACTGCCTCATCATAAGTGATTGATGAGGTATACACAAGAACATTAGTTTGAGGTAAGAACATGGTTAATACACAGATGTACTAGTATGTACCAAAAACAGAAAGGCATGTCATATTCAAAGGTATAATGTGTAAGCTAAGCAGATGCAATTTAACCAAATTGGAAGCAATACAAGCTAGACATCCAGCTGGAGTGGTGATCATGATCATCTAGGACATGAGAGCCTGGTGGGAAGCAGGCTGCTTCGCCACCATCGTGGCTTTTTAGTTGGCTTCCAGGTGATGCCTCTGTTTGCTGGGCTTGTCACTGGCTCGGCCAGTGCCCTAACTAGCTATTTGTCTTCTAGTGGTCACGGGATGGTGGTTCATGTAAAAAATATATTTCCTTATCTTAATAAATACCGACTTCGGCCTTTCGAATACAAGCTAGACACCATATGGAACAGGCAACCACATATGACACCATGAGGTTAAAGCAAGCACCTGGGATGGTGGTTCATTGCGAGCGAGGTCATCAACTCCAGAACTATGTTTACCGTGTCCATCTGCTGACACTTCACCTATTATAAGGATGAAACGTGTCTGGCCTATCCGCGTACGACGCTGGAGTGACTTCTCTCTTTTCTTTTTTGCTTCTCTCATAGCAGCAAAGTCTAAAATAAACTTGCATAAAAACACAATAGTGAGAGTATGGGTAAAGTGTGTGCAGAACTAGTGCACTGTAAAAGTAGCAGAGAGCAGGTGGCTGAAAAATAAATGACAGGAGACATATGATAGCTCTACAACATTATGGCAAACAAAATTAGATTCTACTCTGTATGATTTTGTAATATATGAGCACAGGAAATGCAGGTACTCCTCCAGCACACCACCACATGTGGTCATATCAAGATAACAGTCGACTGAAAATAAATAGGCCAGTCGATTTTTTTAATGAACCGTCCGATCTATAAGGAACGGGCAGATGGCCTTCGTCTACCTCCCGCCAGTTACTGTTGACGATCTTTCTCGAACCGCTAACGACCACCGGCCTAGACCCCTGCCTCCGCCGCCCTGCCCTCTCCTCGACCTCTGTAACGCCCTCGATGCGGCTATATCTCCCACGTGTCGAAGCACGACTTAGAGGCATAACCGCATTGAAAGCAATGTCGCAAGTGAGGTAATCTTCACACATCCCATGTAATACATAAGGGAAAGAGATACATAGTTGGCTTACAATCGCCACTTCACACAATTACATGAATAAACCATTACATCATCCAGATACAAACAAGGTCCGACTACGGAACCAAAATAAAAGAAGACTACCCCAAATGCTACAAAGATCCCCGATCGACCCCAACTGGGCTCCACTACTGATCAACTAGAACGAATCAACACAAAGGGCAAGATCTTCATCGAGCTCCTCCTTGAGCTTGGTTGCGTCATTTGCATGGTTCAACGGCACCTGCAAGTTGGTTTTGGAAGTATCTGTGAGTCACGGGGACTCAGCAATCTCGCACCCTCGCGAGCAAGACTATTTAAGCTTATAGGTAGGGTAAAAGATATGATGTGGAGCTGCAGCAAGCGACTTGCATATATGGTGGCTAACATACGCAAAAGAGAGCGAGAAGAGAAGGCAAAGCACAGTCGAACAACTATGATCAAGAAGTGATCCTAGAACAACCTACGTCAAGCATAACTCCAACACCGTGTTCTCTTCCCGGACTCCGCCGAGAAGAGACCATCACGGTTACACACGCGGTTGACGTATTTTAATTAAGATCAACTTCAGGTTTTCTACAACCGGACATTAACAAATTCCCATCTGCCCATAACCGCGTGCATGGCTTTCGAAAGTTCAAATCCCTACAGGGGCGTCCCAACTTAGCCCATCACAAGCTCTCACGGTCAATGAAGGATATTCCTTCTCCCAACACATTCCGATCAGACTCGGCATCTAGGTTACAGGACATCCTCGACAATGGTAAAACAAGTCCAGGAGCTGCACATATCTTGTTCTCAGGGCACACTCAAATGAGCACTACGTACAACTAAAACCAGCCCTCGAGTTTCCCCGAGGTGGCGCTGCAAGTGCCTCTATTTGGACCAACACTCAGAGGAGCACTG
>NC_041392.1:535080907-535101346 GCF_002162155.2 Triticum dicoccoides
GGGGGGGTTAAATAAAGATGACCCTTGAGTCTGCAAAACCCAAGGGAAAGAAAAGGCTAGGTGGCTAATGGTAAAACGAATGTTGGGCATTGATGCAGGAGTTTTATTCAAGGAGAACTGTCAAGGGGTTCCCATTATAACCCAACCGCGTAAGGAACACAAAATCTGGGAACATAACACCGATATGACGGAAACTAGGGCGGCAAGAGTAGAACAAAACACCAGGCATAAGGCTGAGCCTTCCACCCTTTACCAAGTATATAGATGCATTAATTAAAATAAGAGGTATTGTGATATCCCAACAAGTAAACATGTTCCAGCAAGGAACAACATCTCCATGTTCCAACAAGGAACAAACTTCAATCTTCACCTGCAACTAACAACGCTATAAGAGGGGGTTGAGCAAAGCGGTAACGTAGCCAAACAACGGTTTGCTAGGACAAGGTGGGTTAGAGGCTTGGCTCAACAATATGGGAGGCATGATACGCAAGTGGTAGGTATCGCAGCATATGCATAGCAAAAGAGCGAGCAACTAGCAAGCAGAGATAGAAGTGATTTCGAGGGTATGGTCATCTTGCCTGAGATCCCGCAAGGAAGAAGAATGAGTCCAATAAGAAGACAAACAGATGTAGTCGAACGGATCCTCACCACTCCGGAACGAAACCGAAGATAACGCGAGAAATAACCCGGAAAGAAGCAAACAACATAGTAAACAACCACCATAAGCATGGCATGATGCACAACAAGTATGATGCATGTCCGGTTTAAAAATGCATGGCATGACAAAGTGCACAAACAACACTACAAGTTAAGATGAGCTCAACATGCAACTCCGTTGCATATTGACTCAACAATATTAAATGTTGGTTAGCATGGCAAGATGGTGAAGCAAAGTAAAACTACCTATCTAGTCAAGTTTAAATGAGGCCGCAAGCAACGAACAACAATTCCGGTAAATCCCCATATGCATATATTAGGTTTGGTGCTGTTCTGCCCTAAATGAAATTTTATAGTTGTTAAACATGCAAGGTGAATCCACCATGTTAAACTAGTCATTTTTCTACCCCATTTACATATAAAGATTATGTAAACCCGAGCTACGGTTATTTAGTTATGAAATAAAGCATTTTAGCATGGCATATGGGCAAAATTACACAAACAACCTTTTAAACATCTTTAACATGCATGAAAGTTGGATATTGTGAAACTAGACGAAAATCTAAGCATTTCACATATATAACTTATTTTAAACCGATGCAAAGTTGAGGAGTTATAATATGCATGAAGTTTTGGGGCCATACTGTAAATATGCAGTTTTCTGTAAATAGAGAAATTTGTCCTGTTGAAAAAAACACATCACGGCCGAAACCGATGGAACTGGGCTGCTCACCACGGGTTTCGGCCCGGTCCAGTGGTGAGGTGAGGCCAGCAGTGGGGTCATAGCTGGGCCTCGGGCGCTGGTAGGCCGGCCACTCGGGCGCTGGATGGATCTGGCAATCGATCGGGTCAGTGAGGCAGGGCGGGTCAATGCGAGGCGCTCGTCCTCTGAAAGAAGAAGAGAAGCAGCGACAACCTGCTGGCAAGGAAGAAGACGGTGATGCATGAGGCAGCGGCGGCGCTGGAAGGTGCAGGGACGTCGAGGAACGGCAAAACGGGGTGGCACCGAGCACATCTGGACGGAGGGGTCGAGGAGGAGGACGACGGTGAGACGCAATAGCGAGGTTCGGATGGCCATGGCGGACTCCATGGGCTTGGCGGGGCGGCGCAGGTGGTCTCCTGCAGAGAGATACATGAGAGAGAGGAAACGGTAGAGGAAGAAGAGAGGGGGACGGGGCCTTGAACCTGATGGCTCGAGGAGAGGTCAAAGGAGGCCGTGGGATCCTGTTTGTGCTGCTTCCCATCACCGGCGGGGATGAATCGCGAGGAACACGGCAGAGCTCTGGATCGGGAGGAGCTTGGCTCTCTTCGGGCATTGCACGACGCGGAAGGGAGGCAGGGAGCAGCAGAAGGAGGAGACGCGCACGAGAGGGGAGCCATGGATCCTGGGAGCATGCTCGAGCACCTCTTGTTCGGGCGCGGGGGTTGCAAGGACAAAGAACGGTGAGGTGGCGGCTCGGGCTCTGGTGGCGGGGTGAGGAGCTTAGGCAGGGAACAGCGGAGATGCTGCTGGTGGAGGTGGATCGAGGAGGGGATGGATTCGAAGGGAGCAATGGGAGGCTCTGGTTGGTGGGGATCGATGGATTGGGCAGGGGAGAATGAGAGGATCCCGAGGTAGCTTGTGAGTTGGTGGCGGCGGCGGACACGGAATGGATGGGACATCCCCTAGGTTTTAGGGTTTTGTCTCAAATAGACTAGGGGTTCTATATAAATATGGAAAGAGGGGAGTTTAGGGTAGATTTGGACCCTCCGATCAAAATTAGGAGGTTCAAGAAAAACTAGGTTAGGAAGCCCAATAAACAAAACGGAGACGTTTTGTAGATGTTTGGGGATGATCCGGATCCAACGGTGACGACTGTCCGGGTCGTGTCCGGGACAGCTTTTCGGATGCGCGCGCGAGGGGGTTTGATGGACTGAGCAGAGAGGGTTTCGGACCGTGCAATCGCATCGGACAACTCCGGAAGCAAAGAGGGGAAATAGGATGGACTAGGTGAGCTGTGGCAAGACTGCGAGGGGGAGAAGAGAGAGAGAGAGGGACCGGCATCTGTTTCCGGAGACCGAAAACGTCCGGTGTTAGACCGGCTATAATGCCGCTATAGTTATCCGTTGGGGCATCAAACGAACTCCGAATGCGATGAAATTTGACAGGCGGTCTATCTACACTATAATAAGACCACATGTCAACTCTCATCCCATTCCGAGAACATTATCAGGCCACTTATAAAATAATATTCGGACGTGCCGCGGGCGCGTGCGAGTGTGTCTGGGTTCAGAATGGACAACGGACGGAACTGGGGGAACCCGGACAGATGCAAGTTTTGAAAACATGATGTTGCAATGCGGATGATGACATGGCAAGATGCGAGACGCAAGCAAATGACAAGGCAACAACAACGAATCACTAGAAGACACCTGGCACGTCGGGCTCGGGGTGTTACAACCTCACACCACCGCCGTGCTTGGCAGCGCCCCCAGGCCATCCCTTTAATCCTGGCCGACCTCCAGATCCGACGCTAGTAGCTCTAGGCCCCACACGCCCCTAACATAAACACCGAGGCGCTGCTTCCCCGGCGTAATAGGCGGACTAGCGCCTGTTACGCCGGGGAATGCTTCCATTAATTGGGAATCAACTAACCAGGAATTGAAATTCAGGGGGCAACAGACCTCTAGCTAAGGTGAAATAGTATATGAGGAGAAACCTTGTGCATCTTGAGTTACTAGGAACGTCTAGTATCAAGAAGAAGCAGTGAACTAGTGTCTTCTGTGGGATGAATACCGTGCAAGTAGAAACGTAAGATTTGCACGAATAAGGGAAGAGGAGTACCATTTTCAGTTGGCAGTGTGGTCGCCTCCACATGTCGCGCCGATCTTCTTCTTTTTGCCGGGGAAACCGATGTTCTGGAGGAGGGTGCAGGCTCGGACGAACCCATGGCCAAATTGTTGACTGTGTTGTCGTGGCCGTATGTCGGCGGAGGGAAAGAAGACCCGAGGCGGCGAAGGACGGCGTAGAAGGAACAACTCAGGTGCGGTGGAGGGTGGCGAAGTTGGAGCGGCAGTGGTGAGGCGCAGGACGACGTGGTTGAACTGGCTCGGGTACGGATGGCCGGTCTCGGCTTCAACTACTAGCCGTGGAGGGCATTGCGGTTCAGGTTGTGGTGGACGACGACGTCAGGGTATCGGCTTCGGCTTGATGGAGGAGGGCGGCGGTTGATGGGTGGAATGGGGTGGCGGACGGAGGACGCCGGGGTTTCACCGCTGGTGGAGAGGTAGTTTTAGCACTCACGGGGTACGAATGGGGAATCGCATGGGTGGGCGGTGGGGAGGGGGAGAACCATGTTTCAGTCTGGGACACGCTTGTTTTTGGCTTTTTTGAATAGAAGATGGGACGCACTTGTTTGAAATTTGGGGAAAGTACAAACTTTGCCCCCTCTTAAATTTCGGACCTACTGCGGGTCGGGGGTAGGATGGTAATCCTAGGTGTCCCAAATAGTGGGCGAGAGCGATTTCGGCCGCGCGCATGTCTGCTTAGGTGGCCATTGTGTATGAATGTTTTTCAGAGGCGGTTGTGTGGCATCTAGATGAAGCTACAAACCTAACCCGGTTTAGACCTTTGGACGTCGGGCCGGTAGGTTTCACGGGTCAGAGTTATTAGAAAAATAATTTCCTTGTACTACCAAACATTGGTCTCACGCGGTTTCAGGCAAGTAGAGGCTTTGTTGGCGCTTCATTCGAAATTTTGAAACACAAGCATTCACGTTTAGAGTACTCTTGAACTTTGAGGATTGACCTAAATAGACAACGTTAAATTTGACCTTGTATGTTTGAAAACCTCATTAAATTATCCGCTTCTTTTTGAAATTTTGACACTTGAAAATCCTATAACTACGATTATTTTGGAATGGAGGAGCTAAATTAGAATCTATTTTGTACACGACTACATATGCTATTATGTACAAAATCAGAGCAAAGATTGGTGCCCCCATAATTTAGGTATGATTTACAAATGCCATGATATCAAACCACCTTAAGTTGAATTCAAATGTATGCTAGTTCATAGGTAGCCATTTATAATGTTCAGTGTGTAACTTTCGTATGTATAATGTGCTTTACACACACAACATGAACTATACTCATGTTTATATTCGATTGCTAAAGCGATGCATTGTCTGTAGTTCAAAATACTAACTATGTGGATCAATTGTGTCGAATAATAACATAGACATGCTCAAATTCAATAGAATCTAGATGTCTGATGAATCAATGACCGTTCCATACGCGAATTGCAAATATCATGATCCCATCCTAATATTTGGATACAATTTATATCTTTAATCAATGTGTACAATAGTCTTGTACGTGTAGTTTCACTCTCCATCGGTGGTCCTCACACATGCTCACACACACTCTACCGAGGTGTCTTTCTCGCACACATGCTCTCGATATAACCCTCCCTCCCTCTCGTAACCATTTACGACTGTTTTCACTAACCTTTATCACAAGCACACTTCCTCTCACAAGCATACACATGCACAATCCCCATCAACCCTTTCTATATACATAGACCTGCCTATGTGTCTCCTGTACGCACATTATCATTAGGCCTGTCTCTCACGCATTGTCTCACACCTCTCTTCCTAATTGACGAGTATGATTCTAGCAGAGCATTCTGTAGGATGCCCCTTAAAGTTAGGTTGGATGAATAGTAATATCAGAAATAAAGGGGTTACCTTCGTACGAGAACCTAGGGTTACAAATCCTAGCCGGATTTGTCAGTGGACATAGAGTCCTTCACAATTATGATATCTTTGTCTTGTACGACTAGTTATCCATGGGTCTCACTAAATGTGTCACGGGCCAACCAATGTGGCACAGGACGGAACCGAACGAAGGGCCTCACCTCGACCCACTGGACCTCACGTGGTGACACATCCTCTGCCCCCACGCCTCGTTATCTTCTCACACCCACACATACCAACATAGACACCACACACAAAAAAATATTCTCCTGGTGCCTCTATCCACTCCCCCTTGCATACACACACTCAAGGGAATCTCTCGCCGTGACATCATATTCGTCTCTCTCTCTCTAGACCACTCTCATTTCTCGTGCTATCTCTCCCATGCCCCCCTGTCGGCCCCTCTGTCCATGCCTCTCTCGAATACGTAATACACACATACCTCTCTAGGCCCTGCCAAATGCATCAACTATACATTCACACATGTTACATCACGTACCCCATTGATCTAAAAAGCCCTCTCTTAACATTTATTTCGCATACAACATTCCTTTTCAATAAATTGTGGCCAAAAAAATATTTTAGAATTTCTACATATAAATAACATTACAAAGTTATATGGAGGAGTATGAAGGCTTGCATTGCATGGTGCCCACAATGATATTTATTCCGCATTGTCAATTTGTATATTTTTATACTATATATAAAGTTAGTCATAATAAAGAGAAACGAAGAGCATCTCTCTCTCCATCGCATACCCCCCTCTACGCCCCTTTCATGTACGCACACAAACTATCTCCAGGTCCTCTAAAAGTAAGCCCCCGGCACATTCACGCATGTTTCATCTTTCTCTCGCGATATATACACTGAGGATCATTGTATTTGAAGTGAAAGCATGATACGTACATTGGAATTCAGAATCCACTCATTACGGTCACCATTTATGTTTTGTGTTTATTATTATAAAGTCATGGGCTCACCATACAACTCTGTATTTGCTCAAGACACAACTAGTTGACCAGTTAAACGCTCCACGTGGCACCTCTAGTGTTGCATCACATTATCTCACTACCATCGTGCCCACCTGTCGGCTTGTATCTACTCTACATCTACACTCTTATAAAATACTAGCAAGATTCCCATGTGTTGCACGAAACATCAAGATGCATTTGTATGAGTAGTTTATCTTGTGGGAGAAAAGGATGAACAAGGGAAGGCCTTATTTGCAAGTGTGGAGAGGGGTGTGGGTATCTTTTTGCAAAATTGCCATAGTTTCCTTCCTATCCGTCAGATACAGATCGGACGGCCTATATTGCAGAATGGCAGGCACACGATCATCACTGACTATGCTTTTTATTAGAGTAGAGATAAAATACACTTATAAAAAACAGAGTTGGTGATGATGGTGTGCCTGCCATCCTGCAATATAGGCCGTCTGATTTATATCTGATGTACAGGAAACTATGACAATTTTGCAAAACGGTACCCACACACCTCTCCACATTTGCAAATAAGGCCTTCCCTCATTCATCCTTTTCTCTCACAAGATAAACTAGTAATACAAATGCATCTTGATGTTACGTGCAACGCACGGGCATCTTGCTAGTAAGAATGAAAACAAACGACAAAAAAATATTGGACGGTGGTTCGAACTCATGACCGCAGGAACATTGGACAAGGCGGCCTTGTATTGGTATGCTGAGCCATCTGTTTCAATACACAGGAGATGGTGTGGTGATTATACACACAAGCACACATGCACACGAACATGAACACATGCACCCACGCATGCACGCAACACTCACATGTACACATGCAGTCACACACGCACGCAACAATCACACGCACACACGCACGCATGCATGCACACACTGGTACACAACACGACCAACACACACTCTCACGCACAAGTGCTCAACCTACACGTGCATGCGCACACATCAGGCCCTGACAGACACATACACAACCAGGTGATTCCCGCGCATGGTGTGGAGTCTTGTCGCGTCTACGTAAATTTGTGTTTATCTGACCTTTTCCCTATGCAAACTGACAGGTGGGACCCACAAGGAACATGGTCAATTTAACTAGTCAACATGGTGCCACACAAACTATTTGGCCGGTCAACAGAGCGCAATCCGATGCTAAATCGTGAGCAAGTGACCGTATAATCACCTCAAAACTACATCTTTTCTCTCTGAAGTTCGGTGAACGTATTACGCTTTTCTCTCTGTAGGCCCTCCAAAACTACATCTCTACACGTTCTCGCATGTTACATCTAACAACTATGCAATACAACACTATTACTACACTCATAACACAATAAATCATACAATGTGCTTTTAGTTTTACTAGATATCATATTGCTACTTAATTATTCAGTTTGCACACATTAAAATTGTGTTTGAAATGTATGGCCAGTATCATATACCGCGTGGGAAAAATCCCGCCCTTTCCTGTTTAATCGGGTTTGTATCGATGGATCGTGCGAAATAGCAAAACTATAGAACTATATACAGTACAAGTGACACTTGACTGGGCCGTCGTGTCGTGTACTCCTCCGTCGTAAGAGTGGAGCGCTCGCTTTCATAAATCTTCTAGTCCCTTTCGCTGACATGTGGGGCATCAAGCTACCGGGTCCACGTGCCATACCGGAATACAGTGCAGAGAAGCCGGGGTGAAGCACCCAGTCATAGCGCCGGAGTAGTAATGAGCAATGAGGCATCAAATAATAAAGTTGCACCTTTCCCGAAGTTAATTTGGAGGGACGAAGTAATAATGCTAAAAACGAAGTTGGAGGGATGAATCAACCATCTTTTCACTTGTTGCTGAATCCGCTTCTCCCTCATCTTCTTCAAGTTAACCACGTGTTGCTTCTGCCATTGTTCTGCCTCATGTGGGAAGCAGATCGGCTTGGTAAAGCACTGACACGTGGGACCGCATGTTAGCAAACCTCTAATACAATGTCCTCTAAAAATAAGAAACCTCCCCCGCAATCCGCGCGGCAAAATCACCTCCTTTTTACTAATCTTGATTCTATAATTTTTTAGATCAATATAATTGAGATTTGTATATATAGCACATAGGAGCAAAACCAAGTGGTACAGTTAAGGGCATCCACAATGTGTGGCCAAATGTGAAAATAGCTTTTGGCATCGTGGGAACCATTGTGGACGGTGTTGCCAAAGCCAAAAGGATGGAACCGAAGCTCCCTGATTGATTGATTGAAGGAATAGAAAAATGCAACGTCTCTCCTCTTTATCCCGTGCTTGGACGCATGTACAGTATAGAGGACAGAGTCTACTCCCCTGTCCCTTCTATCACAAATCAAAAAGCAATGTGGTGTCAAATCACAAAGCACGGACGAAGCAACCATCATTTCACTCTTCGCTGACTCTGCTTCTCCATCGTCTTCTTCAAGAAACCATCCAACCTTACTAAGCTGGACGGACGACGCTATTGTGTACGAGTAGTACTAGTACATTTACGTGTCCTTTGGTTCAACGGACTTCCTAGATGCAAATAAGGCAGTTGTCTCAGCTTGCAGGCGGCACTTGCGAACGACTTACCATGGTCTCCCTCAATGGTGTTCTCCGTCGAACACACTTCGCCAAACCACAATGTTCGAGATATTGTCGACATCACTGCAATGGGGAAGGAAGTCAAATATAGTTACTACCTCCATTTTTTTGTACACAAGGCCAGTATATCAAAAATTAAAATTTGCAAAAGGCCACTAACACTAGTCGAGGCAAAATTGATGGGGTTTGCCTCATACTAGCAACCAAGGACATTAATATCCCCTGCATGCATGCGGAAGTGAGAAGGTTGTTTTGTGTGGTGCTGCATTAATCAAGCGATGAGGAGTGAGATGGTTAGCTCTTTGGGCTTTGGAGAAAAAATACACATTAATTGACACGTGAAACGAGGATTTGTATCGATTAATCCTGCAAAGGAAAACCCCGCTTTTCTTTTTTAACACTAGTACACCTAGTACGTAGTACGTACTACGTACTTATCCTGTTTGGGTCTAGGCCTTGCATTGCCATACTTCGCCACACATTTTTGCCAAGCTTGCCTAAAGTTTTCAAAATGAAAAGGAGGTACACTTGCGCATGACTGTCGCGGTCACACCACACCCTCACACGGTTGCTCCTGCACACCGCGGTCGCACCGCACCCTCACATGCATAGTCGCTACAGCACGCCGCAACCCCAACCAAGGGAACGCACCCTCACTGGCACCTGCTGTCGCATGTGAACAAACCAAACTCAGCCATCCTAGCGCTGACACATAATTTTCGTTCATAGAGTATGTTTATCCAACTGCATGTTGGGGAGTATCCGTACGGCCAGTGCGGTGGTCTGTTGGGGAAGAAGAAGAGGTGAGGAAGAAGGGTTAGGAGACGTGGGATATTCATCCAACCGCCGTAGATCCATAACAATATATGTTTTTACACAACAAAAGATCCATAAAAACAACAACATAAATAAAAACTATCACCACTCGTGGAATGAGACGGCCTCGTCGTCTTTGGCTGCCGGCGCGGACGATCCGTAGTTGCCGACGTGTGTCTCCACACGGTGGTTGTCCTCGGCCTCCACCTACTCGTTCACGCGGAGCGTGCAGGCGCTCTGCATGGACGAGAGCACCTCCTGGTTCAAGTGAAGGATGTCCGGTTCTGCCTGCAGGAGGGCCTCGATGGCAACGGCATCTGCGCGCTCCACGTCGAGTCGAGCCTACGCCGCCCGGTTCAAGTCCAGGACATCCAGTTCCGCCTGCAGGAGGGCCTCGATGAGAGCGGCATCCGTGCGCTCCGCGTTGAGTGGAGCCTCTGCCGCCCGGTTCAAGTCTAGGATGTCCGGTTCTGGCTGCAGGACAACATCGATGGCAGCGGCATCTGCGCGCTCCGCATCAAGTTGAGCCTCCACTACCCGGTTCACATCCACGACATCCGGTTCCGCCTGCAGGACAGCCTCGGTGGCAGCGGCATGCGCGCGCTCCGCGTCGAGTTGAGCCTCTGCCTCCCGGTCCTCCTTTAGTATCGCCAGGTTGAACCGCTGGTCCGCCTACACCATGGGGGACTCGGACACCGGCACGAACACTACAAGAAATACGTCAACTTGTGACCACCACTATTGGTCACTGAATGGTCACAAATTTCCATTTGTGAACTTTTTGTGACCAAAAAGATAAGGTCAAAAGCTGGCCATCATAAACTGACTATAGCGACATTTCTTCTGGAATGGTCGAAGACGTTTATGACCAAAATACGTCTACTGTGGCGTTTTGGTCACTAGCAACCTCCCCAGGCCACGTAGGCATCCAGCGTGGCAATCTGACGTGGCACAAGATTCAGCCCGGTCCAATTCGGTTTTCTACATGGGCCTAGCCCATTAATTCATCCTATTAGTATTTTTTCTCATATTAATTTTGGCTAGGTAGATGGGCCAAGCCCAACAATTAAGCCTTCTCATTTTTGGGCCGTGGCCTTTTCCGCTAGAAAGTTTTAGTTTTTTTGTAATATAAAAAAGGTCCACTAGTCAAATGGGTCCCAGATGTCAGGTTCAGGTATGTGGGTCCCAGCTAGCAAGTTCATATTCTTCATATTTCAATTTAACAGTAAATAAATAACCAGTATTTAAATTGGCACAAACAAAACAGACACATAATACTCCAAATATTATCACCCAGATTCAGTACAGAGCTCCTATTGTACAAATAACATATACTTTACAAGCTCTACACATAATAAGCTCTAACATATACAAGCTCTACAAGCTCTACACGTGATACAGTGTCCTGGTGTTAACCCTATAGCTCTACAAGTGTCTTCAATCTTCTTCAACATGGAGCTCCTTCGGTAGCGAGCACAAACTGGGCACCTGCATCATCACATGAAGGCAAAACTAAAATAACTAAGATATATCATCAACAACCATATAGATTTGTTTAATATTACTAAAATATATAGCCATTAGTTTGTTTTAACATGGAACCCAAGAGTATGTGACTCTAGCACCCTGAGAAAGATGTTAATTATGCTTGTTTAACAGGTACAATCATACTAGCTGATAGACAAACATTCCAGGAAGAATTGATGCTTGTTTAACAGGTACAATCGATACTGCTATCTCTAACAGACAAATTTAAAGTTTTTAATACATTTTTTCTATTAGTAAAACTGAATATGCGACTTCCTGATTCATGGCCGCATAGTCTAGCTAGCTACACCAGTTTGCTCTCATGCAAAAATTAGAAAAAAATGTATCATTGGTAATTATGCAACTCTGTTTGGAGTCATTTCTCCAAACAGTTACTGCTGTTATAGTTACTGTTGTATCCTAATTGATAGTACTTTGCAGTAGATAAACATTTGTTGATGCTAAAAAAGACAAAGCCTTGTACCATGACATGTCCAACAAGCCTAATTAATAGTGTCAAACTGTAGCAGGACATAAAAGAACAGTACAGTAGTAACTTAAGCATGCTCCCCTGTAGACACACACACACACACGCATGCACACGATCAATTCAAACCCAAACAAATCAAATCATGCTCTTCATCTGGACCGCTACAGATCCATGTATTGACGCTTAGCATCAAGCATTAGGCCATGAAGCATCTATCCGATTTGTTCAACAAGACGAGTACATACTTGACTCCAGGTCGATGCGGTGGATGGGGCTGTACTTGAACATCTGGTCCAGGGACGAGACTGCTAATCCAAATCGAACAAACAAATTCATTAGGAGGGGATCGGAGAGACAAGGAAAAAAATGAAGTTAACATACATACATGTCTATATAAGCAGTAGAAGCAAGTAATATAAATACATCCTCTTTCTTCCTCTACAACACTAACTAGAGCAACATCAATCATTGTACACAAGGAGCAGCAGCAACAAGCTGATAAAGAAAGATCAAGATTTGTGTCTTTTGCAAGTTTTAGCACACTAGTACATGCGTTAAAATGGAAGTTCCGCTGCTGGGTTGCAACAGCCAACAAACTATAGGGTTACCGTCAAGTTAGCATTACAGAAAACGAAAAGGAAAGTGGAAAAGACATGGCAGCCTATAGTTATGCAGAGAACATCAACAAGTAGCCAACAGGATGAGCATTGTGCAGTTTAATAACACAATGTATTAATCTGAATACACATGAACAAAACTCGCAGCGTTATTAATACACTGCTAAATGAGCATTCAGGATGCTTATTATACACGTGAACAAAACTAAGCCAAAACATAGTAAAAAAACTACTAAATGGACACTAGCAGCAAAATGGCTAGGAGGAGGTCAACGCAAGAAGAGGCTATAAGAGGGGCCATGCAAGAAGAGGCTCCCAATGTATCTACCAGCAGGAATCTTAAAGCACATCCATCAACTCTTTTCATTATCTTGGCCAAGTTAATACTCGCTCACTTAGCTATTGCATACACACAAGTCAAAATAATACATCACAACAACTAAACGACCTCAGGCATTGTGGATTCCGAGTCCAGCAACGAAAGAACAAGCAAGTTTCATATATACCGAGGTTCTTGTCGAGGATGCGGGTGAACTGGTGGAGCGCTGGGGGCACCTTGAGGCGCTGCTTGAGGATGCAGCACTAGCGCTGGATGCGCATGACCTTGGGTCACTTGACGAACCGGTGGAGGTCCTTCTTGGGCGGCAGGGCGCCATCGATGCCGAACTGCTTCGGCCTCTTCTCGAACAGCAGGTTCACCACCTTGTCCTGCTACCACACACCAACGCAACCTAGTCAGATCACACGCACCAGGACCGGGAGATTCCAAGCAGGTGTTATTTCTGCCATTTAGTGATTACACATGAAACACTTATATTCAGAGCACTACTGGTACTTGCTGTACCAGGAACAGGATGTGGCAGTGGAGCTTCAGGAAAAATATTTAGGGTCCAAAACTAAGAGGAAAACACCAATTGTTCACATTGAAGATTGAACACATATGTCATTCTGGCATATCCTTGAAGGAACAATTGTCATAAAAGGAACACAAGAGAGGGCTGTTGATTTTGATGAGAACTAAATCAAAGAACTACTAATGTTATTCTATTAACAGATACTCAAACATTACTGGAACAAGAAGATTTGCAGAACATCTAGTTGTCCACTACAAGTGCTACTTGTTTCTCCACACGAGTCTAAAAAATGATTAAAAATGATTGCTTTGTGTGTGAAACATACAAGGTATTCAGTTACCAAGCTACTACAGTGGATTAATTAGAAAAAAATACTATTCTAATATTGGTACAGCCCCTCACAAGTAGCATATCTCATACAGAAACAAGCAAACAAAGCAATAATAGAAGTATGTTCACACCCTGTTGTCCACATTGTAGTGATGAAGATAACATCAACAAGATGGTCAAGAGAAACAAAAACATTTGACACTACTCCATATAACTCATTCTGTGTATGGACAACTCTACACAGAACCCAGTTAATACCATTGAATGCATTGCAAACTTATACCACCCAGACAAGAATTCATATGCAATAGATCCATTACAGATGAGAGACATGAATAAAAAACTTTCCTTCAACACTTCCTTTTACAGAATGTCAAGAGAGCAAACAACAAAATAACTAAATGTAACTATTTCCTCTTGTGCTCAATATAACTAGACAGAGCTTGCCCACCACAACTGCCCGCACAGCTATCACAAACAATTTCAGCATTCAGTCACTACTAGCATACGAAGCTCATCGAGCTAACTGAGCATCAAAACATGGGAGAGCACCCATACAAGTCGGAGACAGCTATGTACACAAGCTTTTCCCGCAAGAGAATAACAAAACCCTAAAACGTCAACTAAAGTGTCCAGGTTCAGACAAATTCCATGAGCACAGCTCTGCATCACGGACTGGACTGGAGATAAATAAATCTCATCAACTACCCCTTGATGGCACCATACCCATGGTTGCCGATGACGAGAAGGTTAGTGTGGTGCCTCTCCACAACACTACAGAGCACGAACCTCCACCGTAACTCACCACGTCCCTGGCAGCGGCTGAAATCGATCGATCCCCAGAAATCAGGCATCCAGTAGGTTCAGATAACCAAGAATTGCGGACAGCACGTACCGGGGCCACCGAGGGTGAAGACGGAGGATACGGCCGACTTGGCATGGACAACGACGAGCACCACCGGGGCCCCGGCGCCAGCGGCACCGCCTTGCTCCTCCCCTCCTCCACCGGACTCGCACAACAGCACCGGGAAGACGAAGTTGGTGAGCAGCCGGTTGCTGCCGCTGTTTGGGAGAAGGAGGCAGCGGCGCGTGTTCTTGATAAGGAAGGGGAGGCGTCGAGTGGTCGAGGAGAGGGAGATCTGGGAGAAGGTGGCTGTGGAGTAGGCGGAGCAGGCTGGGGTGGCGGAAGGGAGGATGGCCGGGGCTGGGGGAGGACGGGGCGACGCCGACGAGGTGAGAGAGCGGCGTGTCGATCTGCATCCGAGAGAAGGAGGAGGCGGCGCATGTTCTGGGAGGAAGGGGAGGCAACGAGCGGACCACCACCACCAATCGCGTGCCGCCTTGTAGGACTTGGAGGCGGAGAGGATGGCGGCGAGCAGGAAGGAGGCCGCGGCGCCCTGAGCGCGGCCGCGATGGCCGACATGTTGGCTGCGAGCTGCTTGAGCGCGCGCGAGCGGGAGATGATGAGGGGGAAGGGTGAGGCCGGCGGCGAGGTTGGTGACAGACGGGATGCACCGGTGGACAATGGATTTGGTTGGGGAGAGGGAGATCTGGGAGGAGGTGGTGGCGGCGAGGAGCCGAGGGAGGAGGAGTGCGGGTGCGGTTAGGGTTTGGGCTGCGGGTTTGCCTTTTCTTTTTTCTTATTTTCTTCTTATCATCTTATCTGTAGATAGATGGCTGGATGGGTGTGGGATGGAGATGTGGAGAGTTGGACGGATCGATGAGCGCCATGTCATCGATCCGTGTGACAACTAAACCAACCAATGAAAATAGAGTACATATAATTGTGTTTTATCATTTGTTTTTTCTACTTTTTTCACATGAAAAATTAAAAAAAATTATTTTTTATTGTGCCCAAGGGTGCATCTTGAAATTCAAACAAAGTTGGCTAAGAAAGTTTTCATTTTCTTTTGATGAAAAAATCATTTTTCATTTTTCACATGTCCAAAATGAGTTTTTTTGTGAAGGACCTAATGTAAATTGTTGCAAAATTGTACCGAATCATTTTTCTAAAATACTAGGCCATATTTAATGCACAATTGATCAAATTATTGGGTGTCAAAAGCATTGATCCACCTCTCGTGAAAAAGATAAATTCCCGCCAATTCAGTAGGAAGCGGGTCAAATTTGAACTGCAGCTGCCTCATAGTTTGCTCTTTAATTTTTCCAAAAATCATTTCTAGGTACATAAGTATCTATTTAATCAAAGAAACACCAAAAAAAATTCCAAGATTCAACCACTTGCTAGGATCGGTCATGCCCGCCGTTTTGACCGCATTTTGAAACGGGCATAAAAAATTCAAAAAAATTCAAAAAATTGGGAAACCTTCGCATTGTGTCATTATATGTGACCAGGTTTCTAGGAAAAATAATAAACTTGTAATACGACAATTATTTTAAAAAAGTGTTCTCTGAAATGAGCTATCAGGCGTGAAGATTCAGGGTTTTCAAGCCAAATGATCAATCTTATGGCCACATTCATGGCATAGTTTGTTCAAATGATCTCATATTGTGCACAAGGGTGCATCTTGGAATTCCAAACAATGTTGCCTAAGGGAGTTTTCATTTTCTTTGCACGGAAAATTCATTTTCCATTTTCCGAGTGCCCAAAATGAGTTTTTTGTGTGAAGGACCTACCATATATTTGTTGCAAAATTGGACCAAATCAATTTTCTAAAATACTAGGCCATGTTTAATGCACAATTGACCAAATGGTTGGGTGTCAAAAGTTTTGATCCACCTCTGGTGAAAAAGACAAATTCCGCCGATTCAGTTGGAAGCGGGTTAAATTTGAACTGCAGCTGCCTCATAGTTTGCTCTTTATTTAAAAAAAATAATTTCTAGGTACATAAGTATCTATTTAATCATAGAAACACCAAAAAAATTCCAAGATTCAACCACTAGCTAGGAACGGTCATTCCCACCGTTTTGACCGCATTTTGAAACGGGCATAAAAAATTCAAAAAAATCAAAAAATTGGGAAACCTTCGCATTGTGTCATTATATGTCGCCAAGTTCCTAGGAAAAATAATAAACTTGTAATACGGCAATTATTTTAAAAAAGTGTTCTCAGAAACGAGCTCTCACGTGTGGAGATCAATGGCTTTCAAGCCAAATGATTAATCTTATGGCCACATCCTTGGCATAGTTTGTTCAAATGATCTCATATTGTGCACAAGGGTGCATATTGGAATGGCAAACAATGTTTCCTAAGGAAGTTTTCATTTTCGTTGGACGAAAAAACCATTTTCCATTTTTTGAGTGCCCGAAGGGAGGTTTTTTTGTGAAGGAACTACCAAATAATTGTTGCAAAATTGGACCAAATCATTTTTATAAAATACTAGGCCATATTTAATGCACAATTTACAAAATGGTCGGGTGTAAATTTTTTTGATCCACCTCTCGTGAAAAAGACAAATTTCCGCCGATTCAGTTGGAAGCGGGTCAAATTTGAACTGCAGCTGCCTCATTGTTTGCTATTTATTTTTTCCAAAAATCATTTCTAGTTACATAAGGACCTATTTAATCATAAATACATGGTTTGGTGGTGATACGTCGAGGTTTGGGCGGTGGCCGAGGCCCCCAACTCTAGAGCGCGTAAACTCGCATGCCCGTCGCGTGGTCACCGTGTGACCATAATGTTGCCATGTGTTCTGGGGGGCCTAGGCATGTCTATTGGGTTGGGCACTCCCCAGGTTGGTGCTAGGAAGAAAATTATAACATAAGATTCTCACGAGGAGACCGATCGATGCTCAAACATGAATTAGTAGCCAAGTGTTTGATTAGCGGTACGGGAAATGCACATGGCTAATGGGTGTGAGTTTTGGCTGAGGATGATCATCTACTAAGGAGAATGTCTTCACAAATTTTTAGCTCAAAAGGAGGATCTTAGGTGCTACTTGCTTTGCAAAGTACCACGCTGGACAAAAATATGAATGTTGAAGCTGGGCTCAAAATAATGAATGGAGTGAGCTGAAATTTTGTGGAGGATGGTTATTTGGGCATAGGAAAGCATTGTAGAAAATTGATACCATTTGGACATGCCAAAGTAGTACTTCCTTCACAATGCTCTTCTATGGACAAAAACTTGGGAAAACTAGTGAGAGAGATTGGATGAATGAAATGAGCTCAAAATTGGTGTAGGTAAGTTACTTAGGTATGGTCATGCGTTGGTAAATTTTCAGGGCATTTGGGTAAGCCTAGCTAGTACTTACTTCACAAAGCTTCTCTCGAGGTAGAAACTTTGGAAATTTCCCGAGAAAGATTTACTAGGAAAATTGAGCTGAATATTATCATGTAGCAATGATTTGGGTATGGAAGAGTGCCCAAAAAGTTTGAGGGTAATATGAGGGGTCTATATAACACTTGCTTTGCAACGTGCCAATTTGGCCATAAAATATAAATTGAACCTGGGCTCACATAGATGATTTGACTGAGCTACAATTTGGAGGAGGTTGATAATATGGGCATATGAAGGAACTGTATAAATTTCATGTCATTTAGAGATATAAAAAAGGTACTTCCTTCACAATGCTTCTAGGTGGACAAAAACTTTGGAAATTGGCCGAGGAAGATTTGCTCGGCAAATGGAGATGAATTTTGTCATGCGGTAATAATTTGGATAGGAAAGAGTGCCCAAAAATTCCGAGGGCAATCAAGAATATATAAATAGCACTTCCTTCATATAGTGTTGTTGTGAACAGAATAGGAAAATGAATATTGTTGAATTAGTTTTGAACTAGGCAAGGAAGGATTTTTACATATTTGATGAAGATATGCCCCAAAGAATTTATGAGATTTTTTTGGGAATTTTGGGAATGATAGAAATATAGGTTGCTTCACAACCTAGGGCAAAAACTGCCACATGGACATGACACATAGGCAAAACTGATGAGATGGCGCCTAGTCATCACAACCCACCATAATCTACAAGGCTATAACCATCTATATTGGTCATTAACAACTAGAAATAAGGCAGCGGACTAGCACTGTTTGCTTTATGACCATTTCGTGTAAGGAAATTATGACCTTTCTAACCAAAACGGTCGCAATGGTTTAGGGTTTGGAGCCCCCTGAACAGCTTTTGACCAATTGGTCTAAAATGGTCATAAATTTATGACCAATTCTCTGAGGGTCACTGACAGAAGGTCATAAGTTGACATATTTCTTGTAGTGGAAGTCGACGTCCATCGTCTCATACCCATCGGGGGCCTTCTGACAGAAGGTCATAAGTTAACAGCTTTTGAACATTGGATCGGCTTGCTCCTCCTTGTAGCTTGGCTTTAGAGAACTCGGGGATTGGCCCGCCACAAAGTGAGCTTGGGAACGGAGGTCTCTGGCGCCGACAGCAGCCGCGATTTCTGCGCGGCGCTCCGGCGTCAGCATCTTATAGTACGTGATCTTGCGGCGCACCATGGCTTTCCGGCAAACTAGGGGACGCTTGATGCGGGCTAGGGGATCGAAAGGTGGGGGAAGCGACTGGAGATTAGGTGTGGTTTTAGGGAGTGGCTGGCGTAGGCCGATTAGCGAAGGTTCTGGTGTGAATAGTGGTTCCGATGATGACCGGTCAATCGGTTTTGACTGTACATCGCTCTTGTCGTGTTCACGTTGCAGCCCGACACGCCGGACCCTCCACGTCTCTCACCAAATGGAACACGCTTCGTCTTGCGTTTTTGCTCGCTTTTCGGACCGCAGTTGAGAGCAAACTGACGTCCCTCTCCCTCCCCTGCCCGCGTCATTTTATGCGGAGTAAATAAAAACAGAGGGAGTATACTACGGATGAGGATCCCCTACGTGGCCGAACCCATTGAGTAACTGACATGCGGGGCCTAGCAAGCATGGGGTCCGCTAGTAAGTGGCCGAAAGGGAGGGTAAGGCAAGGATATGTATGTGAAAGGAGCTTCCAATGATATAATTTTCACATTACACATCTCATGTACTATTAATCTTGTCAATAGTCAAATGCGATTTTGAAAAACTCATTAGAGCATGGCTAATAATATAGCCAGTCGATGGCTATAAGGAACCGCCATGTCATCCATAGCCATCATCTATTATATGCACTCATACAGTTGTGAGGGCTATAAGGTTGGCTATTTCCCGCAAAAAAATTATAAGGTTGGCTATATTTTGTATTAGTACTTTTTTCCATCTCCTCTCCATCTCTTTCTTCATATTTATTGTACGTATTTAACTAGGAATGCGTATATAGCTAGGCTCTTGCATGAGAGCTCACTCCCCTTACTTTTTCACATCTCTCTCCTCCACATAGGCCCTATATAAATGGAAGGAGGGAGTACAACTATGAGCACTTCATACTCTAGTACAGATGATGTCAGTACTCCACTAGTACTATTGGACAGGGAGCTTAAAAAAGTTACTATTGGACTGGCTATACGTGGCGAAATCCTAGTAGGAAGAGCATGCGCGAGAACAAGCACATTCACGTGGTTGAATACAAATTGGAAACCATCTCGAGTACAAATCTAGGATTACATACGAATCTAATAATATAGATTGGGCGTTGTTGAATGTTGATACTTTTTTAATCTAAGTAGAGATACTTTGACTACACATAAACCTTATATGTAAACTAGAAAGGATAGGAGGGAGTATTTGTACGTTCAAAAATGAAACGAACATTGAATACCCTTTATATATGATTTGCGGATGCTAGGATCACCGGTTCAAAATTTTGAATCCGCCTTAGGAATCACACATGCCCCCACTCGTTCTCTCTCGATTTCATCTCGGGGTCCAGAGATCGATTGAAAGAGGACTAGGGTGGGTCAATAGATTAGTTTCACTTATGAACGTACAATATACTCCCTTTGA
>NC_041392.1:535101795-535155849 GCF_002162155.2 Triticum dicoccoides
CCGCGGGTCATTTCTATCATAGAAACGGACCAAACCTTTATATCCTTGCACGACACGCAATTGATCTCTGAACATCAATCAATCTTGTCAACATGTGTCGGGGCATGAACCGAATGGGATGCCAAAACTAAGACGCGAAGCGACACGTAGTGGAGGCAAAGTGAAACTTCAAATGAACCGTTTGTTTGTATGCATGTCGGAAAAATTACAAATAGACATTGGAAATACAAGCATGGTCTAGGACCACATGCGAATGATACTCGGTGGAATGTTCAAATGAGGCATGCGGGAGGATGGACTCGACCGGAGGGCGACATGATCGATGGAGAAGAGGGTTGGAGAGGAATGAGAAATAAGCAAACGCCACATGATTATACTTGAATGACTGAAATAAACAATAAGTTGTCTCGCTTGGCCTACATAGTGAAAGTCCTAATGCGTAACACGGAGCACTGACGCTCGAACATGGCCGGGAAAACAGGGAAACTGACATGTGGGGCACACCTGTCGGGATGACGTAGCACAAACTAGTCCAATGGAGGAGCTGGCCCATGACCTCCTCGCTGCCGGCAACCATTCATGTGGGCCATGGGGGCGAACAACATGGCACAACTCTAGCACCACCTCTGGACACGGCGACCGCGGTGAGCGACACGCTCATCATCGCTAGAAACGCTCATCATCGCTAGACACGGTCGTCTTGCTTTTTCAATGACATGCGTCGATCGCATGTGAGAAAAGGGCATCTCCAACATCGCCACGACCGCAGTTGACTACCCTGGCACACCAAAAACCATCGTCACTCGCGCCGTCACGCGGTGCATTCCCAGCTGGCGCCAACTACCCACATTCATGTCGTTCGTCTGTATGCTGTCGTTAAGAGGCTCGGTGCCCGAGGAACCAACTCCGGCGACTTAATGACGCACCAGGACGCTTAGCCTCACTGGAATGCGCTACTTAAAGCGGCAACGCCCAGCTAACCTCCACACCATAGCCCATCGTCCTCCTACCTGGCACCACATCCGCCATGACCGCAAGCGCGAACGCTCTACGGGAGAGCTTGTCTTTGGCACTACTAGGAAAAGGGCTATAGATAGGATTGACACTAATGGCGCACCAGGGAAGTAGTGCGCCACTAGTATATACTAACGGCGCACCAGTTGGTGATGCGCCATTAGTGTGGAAGACACTAATGGCGCACTAGAAAATAGGTGCGCCACTAGTGATAATTTTTTTTATTTTTACATACATACTAATGGCGCATCCTACCGAAGTGCGCCATTACTAGTTCTAACTAGTAATGGCGCACCAGACATGGAGTGCGCCAGTACTGAATTTTTTTTTATTCTTTTTTTTTGCAAAACTACTAATGGCGCACCCTGTAAAAGTGCGCCATTAGTATATATATATATATATTTACTTTTCTGCAAAACTACTAATGGCGCACCACCTGCAGGTGCGCCATTAGTAACCAGGGTTACTAATGGCGCATTTGCAGGTGGTTACTAATGACGCACCTGCAGGTGGAGCGCCATTAGTAACCTGGGACCCCAACAAGATATTTTGGACAGCCCCACACCTACCCACTTACTTTCCCCACTTCATTCCCTCCACCTCCTTCTCCAAGCTTTCGGCTGCCTCCTCCTCCTCACCTCATTTCCACCATAGATTCATCAAAATTAAGTGTTGATATTACCTTTTTTTGATAGGTAAGTAAGGGGAAAGCTATCTTCATGATGTAGATCTACTTTTTTTCTCCCTAGCTCGCTCCAACAACGTGCACATGCACTTTTTGTGGCCTAGCTAGATCTATGTATGTTTGTGGTGTTGCATGTGTTTGTGGTGTTGCATATATGTTTGTGTTTGCAGGTACCGGTATTTGAAATCCGATAGTTGCCAATATTTTGCCGGAATGTTGATTCATTTCCGTTTCGGCGAGAATTTTGGCACTATGCATTCTTTTTGGTCCTATTTTTAGGGAAGGTCATGCCAAAATTTTTCTTGGTTCTAAAATATTGTTTTGCTCTACCCTGCAGGCGACCATGGTCCGCACGATGACCGAAGGCATCATGAATAGGTTTTTGAGCTTCGTGAAGGCCGAGATGCTTCAAAAGAACGAGACGGAGATAAGATGTCCGTGTCGAAGATGCAAGCTGAAGAGCCTTATTGCGGACCCGGATTCCGGGCAGGTGCGGGACCACCTGCTCTTGCGTGGTTTCATGGATGGCTATCGGTGGCAAGGTGATGAAGATGACTATGATGTCGTCCATGGGGGCCAGGCAAGAAATAAGGAAGGGCAACAAGACAAGTACCACCGCGGCAAGGGCGGGCGAGAAGACGAAGAATCTCCAGGACATGATCACGACGGTGATGCTGTACACAGTCATCATGCAGAAGATGTCGTACATGATGATGAGGAAGATCAAGACGAAGGGCATGATCATGAAGATGAAGATGCTGGAGCAGACGATGATGGAGGCTAGGTGCAGGACCCTCATATTCAAGAGCTGCTTCTCAAGCAGACGAATAACGCAAGAGCTGCCGCCCGAGAGAAAGCCAAGCTGGATCAACTGGAGATAGACGCGGTTAGTAGGACCATGAATCGTGCTATTAATGTCTTGCTTTTCTCTTCCGATCCTTTTGTTGCATACTTATATATTTCTTATGTATGTATTGTCTGTTGTTAGGCTTGTGCATAGAGATGCCGTCGTATGTCGTGTACAAGGGTAAGGTTCCCGGAGTCTACGACGACTGGGAGGAGTGTTGGAGACAGGTTCACCATTTCAGCGATAACAGTTACAAATGGTACACCACTAGGGCGGAGGCCGAATCTAGATACGCCCGCTATCTAGCGGGAGAGAGGAGGGAGCGTTGGAGGAACCGGATGAAGACCAGTTTGATCGCGATGATGCTCATCGTGATGACCGCAACTCTCTTCTATGTGATGGTAGTTTAGATGATTGATATTGACTTGTAATGTGAAGACAAACTCGATACTCACGGTCTCGAGACTTGTAATGTTTTATCTTTGTTCGGTCTTTTGAATTCGGAGACTAATATAATGAATTGTATTCGGAGACTAATCTTTTATTGTATTCGATGAATCTGCTGTTGCTGTGTGCTACTGTCTATATTCTATCAAATAATATATTTTGTAACCTGTGCAAAAATCAGAAAAGTAAAAAAAAACCAAATATTCATAATAATGGCGCATCACCACAAGGTGCGCCATTAGTATGCCAAAGGATACTAATGGCGCATCAAGACAGAGTGCGCCATTAGTATGCCAAGTATACTAATGGCGCATCTATCCGCAGTGCGCCATTAGTGTGCCAAAGTACATGGTTAAATATGACCCCTGAGAGGCACACTAATGGCGCATGGTGTTATATACTAATGGCGCACTGGATTGTGTGCCACTAGTATACCAGATACTAATGGCGCACCAGTGGTGCGCCATTAGTAAAAAATACTAGTGGCGTGATACTAATGGCGCACCAGTGGTGCGCCATTAGTAGGCAAAACTGGTGCGCCATTAGTAGGCCTTTTCCTAGTAGTGCGGGGATGGAGCTCAAGGTCGCCGCCCTCGCTCAAGTCGCCGCACAAGCGGTGGCCACGCTGGCGGTCGATGATGGGAGCACTGTCAGGCACGCGTCCTACTTGCCGTCGTCCAACGTCCGGCACCGCCGAGGTCGGGACTCCTTCGAGGATGAGTAGGGCATGGGAGGCGGCAGGGCATGGTGTGCCAACTGGCCGGTCCGTCTCCCGTGTTCTACTTTTCCTCACCGGAGACCGCACCTTCACTTCACGGGTCTTGGACCCTGCCCCCATACATGGAGATCGCAGATGAAGGACGTCGGTCGCTGCCGTAGAATAGGTTTAGGGCCGGGTTTCTTTTATTTTTCTATCCTATAAAAGTTCAAAATGTAATGAAAATCTTTCGTGTTTGCATTAATCTCGGTCGGTGTATATGAACTTTCATAATAATATAGTATATTGTAGGAGTACTAGCAAGATGCCCGTGCGTTGCACGGAAGATCAAGATCTTGTGGGAGAAAAGGATGAACGAGGGAAGGCCTTATCTGCAAATGCACATTCATGCATTTCACATCTTTCTACATCTACGGGAACCTACGAAAGGGTTAACGTAAATTGCCTCTGTCTCTCCTCCCCTGATTTTCATGGTGGTGGGCCCCTCCCTCCCCCCAATCTACAATCAACACCTCACACATTTTACATTATGTTAATTATGTAACTGGGACTACATAGGTGTAGCATTACTTGTCCTAAAAACCCAACTATGCCAACCTTCCAGCATATCGCGCGGGAAAAGACCCGGCCACGCCGGTTTAGTCGGGATTACCAGATTACTACTAGTAGTATCGATGGATCGCACGAAGAAACAAGGTTTTTTTAGGGGGGCGAAGCACCTAGTTTAAAAGGAAAAAAGGTGGTACACTCACAACACCCCTATCGCGGTCGCATTGCACCCCACACACGTTCGGTCCTGCACACGGCTCACGCAAACGGAATGCGCTTCGGCTTGCCTCTTCACTGACACGTGGGACTGCACTTGGAGAAACTGACCATGCGCCAAAATCTCCCCGCCCACCGCGCGAAAATCCTCCTCCCCCCACCCAAAAATTCCCCCAAATCCTAGATTCAACCGCCCTTCGGTCAACTAGCCAATAATGTTCCTCAAACCCCCCCTCCACTCCATTCGCTTTGCCAAAGTTGCCCTCCCGGCCACGCCGATACATCGGCACCGCGCTTTGTCGAGGGGACGCACGGTGATCCTCTCGCTCCCACAGTATGCTCTCGTAGACTGCCGTCCTCTAGCCATGCCGCCACCGCTGGCGACATTCTTATGGAGGCGCATGGCGGTCAGCGCCGCCACCGCTGGCGACGTTCGTGTGGAGACGCACGACGGTCAGCTTCTCCCATGGTACACGTATTCTAGACTGAGCCCCCATGCATGTCGGTGTAGCGCTGAATGTTAGCTGATAGACGCTGTTAATCTCACTGTTTGCCGAAGTAGTTTATAGTCAATATGCTCTGCTTAAGAAGCTTCCTTGCCCTGTTCTGCACTCAATTTGCTTACCTGAGATGACATGCCAAGGCCGATTAGTTGCAAAAATATCCTGCCATATATTTATTTTGACGTAGATTTCCATGGTCTAGTAGCCAATCTGTTAGGTGAAATAGCTCTACACCGTTTTATACTCAATCTTTGTTGCTGCGATGGCCTTCGATAGTTCGATGGCTGTGTGCTCGGCCTCATTGACTGCTGAAACAGCCTGCCATAATTTAGGAATCAAATCTGTTTGCTGAATTAGCTTTACATATATTTCGTTACTTAGATCTGCTCGTCCAAATATCTTGCCATAGCTTTAGACATCGACCTAGGTATTTTCTTCCGGACTTCATAAAAAAGCATATATGTTTTTCCTGTAATATCTAGTATAAGAACTAATTTTATGTCTAACAGATGGAAATGACTTGGATAACTTCTGCTCAAAGATTCTCCGCTGCATATGTCGAGGGGGTTGAAAACTTCATTAACTTTATCAGAGCTCAGTAAGGTGGTCCGAAATCAGATGTGCTCTGCCCGTGTAGTAGTTGTATGAATTTAGTTACAAGACCCCAGTAAACTGTGCAAAATCATCTACACTTGTATGGGATGTCGGTCACATATACTAGGTGGGTTCATCGTGGTGAAGCTGTGAACGTCAATGTTATTGACTACGTGGAAGCAGCAGATCACCATCTTGAACTGTCTGATGCTCAGGTGGAAGAGGAGGAGGACATGGTGGCGGAGCCAGTGAGTTTGACCAACATTGAAACAATGCTATGAAATGCTCGTGCATTCCGTGAACTTTCACCTGCAGAAGAAAAATGGTGGGCCCGCATGTTGGAACAATACAACGTGGTTGTCACCCTAGGAAATAAGTTGTAAGTATTCTCAGCTATGGTCACCTTTCTTTAGGTGAAGACATCTGAGCGGATGACCAACAAATCATTCGATGCGATGTTGGCTACTTTCCGCAAAGCTTTCCTAGATGCGTCTGAGCTACCACACACCTACAGTAAAATGAATAATTTCATTCATGCAGTTGGAATTGGATATGATATGATCCATGGTTGTAAGAATAATTGTGTTCTATTCCAGAAGGATTATGCCAACTTAAGTGAATGCCCGAAATGCAAATCATCAAGATGGAAAGATGGCAATGCTGTGAAGAGGATTCCTCATAATGTTCTGGGACATTTTCCAATTACACCAATATTGTAGAGGTTGTTTCATGCTGCTGAAACAAGAGAGGATGTACTGTGGCATTCTAGAAATGAGGAGTACAGAGATGAGAATGTAATGAGCCATCCATCACATGGTAGTGAGTGGAAAAGCTTCAATCGTAAGCACGAAAAGTTTGTTGCTGACCCGAGAAACATTAGACTTGGCTTAGCTTCAGATGGATTTAACCCATTTGGCCAACAGAGCGCCACATATAGCATGTGGGCAGTGCTTGTTATCCCTTACAACATGCCTCCAAATGTCTGCACCAAAGAATGAAACTACATGATGGCCTTGCTCATCCCAGGTCCAAAAAGTCCTGGAAAGGATTTTAATTTGTTCATGGAGCCTCTTGTGGAGGAACTTCAACAACTATGGAGGGGTGTTCTCACTCGAGATCTATATAGCAGCCCACCAGCTGATTTCTTTCTGCGTGCTGTTATAATTTGGTGCATCCATGATTATCCGGCTTTGTGCACTATGTCAGGGCGAACGACACATGGTTACAATGCATGTGTTCGCTGTGACAGGAATCCGCTATCATACGCAATACTTAGCAAGATCTGTTACATTGGACACCGCCGTTTCCTTGCTAAGGACAAGCCGCATACTAGAAAATACCGAAGACATGTGTTCAATACAAAGCATGAAAACCGTGATGCGCCAAAGAGGCTCACCGCCGATGAGTTGCAAGTGGAATTAGAGAAGGTCAGACATATTACACCAGGAAACCATCCTGATAATGGTAGCGGGAAATGGAAGCGTGGCAGGGTAGAAGAGAGATTATTGTTCACCCGTAGGTCCACTTTGTGGGACTTGGAGTATTGGAAAGATTTGGATCTGTGGCATAATCTTGATGTGACACACATCAAGAAAAATATATGTGACAACATTATCAGCACACTTATTAATACTGAAGGCAAGACGAAAGGTACCTTAAAATCTAGGATTGATTTGACACACCTGGGTATCAGACAGGATTTGCAGGTGCAAGATGAAGGTAAACCATGGGATATGGCACCAGCTGTGTACGTCTTGGACAAGGTAAAAAGAAAAGAATTCTGTGAGGTCCTGTCACATGTGAGATTCCCACATGGATTTGCTTCCAACCCTGAAAGCAGAGTCAGTGCATATGGAAACAAGGTACAAGGGTTGAAAACTCATGACTGCCACGTCCCACTTCAACGGGGTTTACCTGTTATCCTTAGAGGATTGGGCCGCCCTGACTTATACAGAGCAATTGCAGAGTTGGGACAATTCTTCAGGGAACTCTGCAGTAGAAATATCGGGATAGATGCTTTGGAGCATCTTAGAGACAAGATACCAACTATCCTATGCGACCTTGAGAAGATATATCCTATAGCCTTCTTTGATGTGATGGTGCATTTGGCTGTTCATCTACCTGATGAGGCACTACTTGGGGGTCCAGTACAATATGGCTGGATGTACCCTATTGAAAGGCGGCTAGGCACTTTCAAGGGCTATGTTAAGAACAGAGCTAGACCCCAGGGTTGCATTGCAGAGGCCTACATTGCTACAGAAGCGTTGACATTCTGCTCAAAATACAGTGAAAGAGCTGATCAACTTAGCAAAGAGGTGGATGAAGACAATCCCGGGCTCAACGTTTTTGATTATTCTGTTCGAGTTATAGGGAACAGTCGACAAGAGGACAAACCAGAAGATTTGGACAAAATGGTTTGGTATGTGTTGAATAACTGTCCTCAGATACTACCTTATATCAAGTAAGTGCTAAGTACTATAACTTATACATCGTAATCTACTAAACTTGCAGCACATTCTTATATATTTATATGTTTGACGCGATCACCATGTTTTGCAGCATCTACAAAAAGGAGTTACTGCCGCAAAATCCAAGAAACATTGACAAACTGGTTGTGGCAGGATTTGCGAAATGGTTCAAGAGCCATGTAAGCTTGGAATTACACTATCAATTTTTTTAACATATTGAGTACATAAGATGATCAGCTTGTCTATTTTCTAACCATAGGTTAAGAAGATGTGGGAGGATGGGCAAGAAGTTGATGATGCCCTTTACTCACTAGCAATGGGTCCTGATACTCGGGTAGGACATTATGAATCTTGCGTTGTTGGATATGTGTGCTACAACACCCTTGCACGAGATGAAGGTAGGAAGACACAAAACAGTGCCATCATGAGCACGGATACGTGTGACAAAGAGACAACTAAATGTATGCTAACATAACAGACATTGTTCAGTTGCAGTATATCTCCAGTTTCGAGGATAATCGGTGTGTGGTTCTATTGTGTTGTCATTGGTATAACCTATTTTCCAGGATCGCAAAACCCAGAGTTGATGATTATTTCAAATCCATCAATGTCAAGGCGGCGCACCAGACCAACGAGCCTTTTATTTTGGCAAATCAAGCAACACATATATTTTTCTTAGAAGACACATTTGCACGTAGCGATGACTTGAGAGTATTGCAAAGGTTTGAGTAGAGGAATTCATTTAATGAAGTTGCACAACAAGATGATGCTTACACTGCTCCTGATGTACAAGATAACACAAATGTTCCTAATATCTTTGAGAACCATCACGTCAATGACGCCGGCGAAAAGATTGCCTGTCGTGTTGTGGACATACAAGAGTTGATCAAGAAGAAGCCAATGTTCGAGGTGTTGGAAATATGCCCTAGAGGCAATAATAAAAGCATTATTATTATATTTCCTTGTTTATGATAATTGTCTTTATTCATGCTATAATTGTGTTATCCGGAAATCGTAATACATGTGTGAATGATAGACACCAACATGTCCCTAGTAAGCCTCTAGTTGACTAGCTCGTTGATCAACATATAGTCATGGTTTCCTGACTATGGACATTGGATGTCATTGATAACGAGATGACATTATTAGGAGAATGATGTGATGGACAAGACCCAATCCTAAACATAGCATAAGATCGTATAGTTCGTTTGCTAGAGTTTTTCCAATGTCAAGTATCTTTTCCTTAGACCATGAGATCGTGTAACTCCCGGATACTGTAGGAGTGCTTTGGGTGTACCAAATGTCACAACGTAACTGGGTGACTATAAAGGTATACTACGGGTATCTCCGAAAGTTCCTGTTGGGTTGACACGGATCAAGACTGGGATTTGTCACTCTGTATGACGGAGAGGTATCACTGGGCCCACTCGGTAATACATCATCATTATGAGATCAAAGTGACCAAGTGTCTGGTCACGGGATCATGCATTACGGTACGAGTAAAGTGACTTGCCGGTAACGAGATTGAACGAGGTATTGGGATACCGACGATCGAATCTCGGGCAAGTAACATACCGATTGACAAAGGGAATTGTATACGGGGTTGCTTGAATCCTGGACATCGTGGTGCATCCGATGAGATCATCGAGGAGCATGTGGGAGCCAACATGGGTATCCAGATCCCGCTGTTGGTTATTGACCGGAGAGCGATCTCTGTCATGTCTACATGTCTCCCGAACCCGTAGGGTCTACACACTTAAGGTTCGGTAACGCTAGGGTTGTAGGGATATGTATATGTAGTAACCCGAAGGTTGTTCGGAGTCCCGGATGAGATCCCAGACGTCATGAGGAGTTCCAGAATGGTCCGGAGGTAAAGAATTATATATAGGAAGTGCTATTTCGGCCATCGGGACAAGTTTCGGGGTCACCGGTATTGTACCGGGACCACCGGAAGGGTCCCGGGGGTCCACCGGGTGGGGCCACCTGCCCCGGGGGGCCACATGGGCTGTAGGGGGTGCGCCTTGGCCTATATGGGCAAAGGGCACCAGCCCCAAGGGGCCCATGCGCGAAGAGATAAGAAGAAGGAAGAGTCCTAAAAGGGGAATGCACCTCCTAGGTGCCTTGGGGGGGATGGACTCCTCCCTTGGCCACCGCCCCTAGGAGATTGGATCTCCTAGGGCCGGCGCCCTCCCTTGGCTCCCTATATATAGTGGGGAAGGAGGGCCTCTCAAACCACGCCTTTGGTGCCTCCCTCTCCCTCTCCAACACCTCCTCCTCCTCCATAGAGCTTGGCGAAGCCCTGCCGGTGTACTGCAGCTCCATCACCACCACGCTGTCGTGCTGCTGGAGCCATCTTCCTCAACCTCTCCTTCCCCCTTGCTGGATCAAGAAGGAGGAGATGTTACGCTGACCGTACGTGTGTTGAACGCGGAGGTGCCGTCCGTTCGGCGCTAGTATCTCCGGTGATTTGGATCACGTCGAGTACGCCTTCCTCATCCCCGTTCTTTGAACGCTTCCGCGCGTGATCTACAAAGGTATGTAGATGCAATCCGATCACTCGTTGCTAGATGAACTCCTAGATGGATCTTGGTGAAACCGTAAGAAAATTTTTGTTTTCAACAATGTTCCCCAACAGTGGCATCATGAGCTAGGTCTATGCGTAGTTCTCTTTGCACAAGTAGAACACAATTTGTTGTGGGCGTAGATGTTGTCAACTTTCTTGCCGCTACTAGTCTTATCTTGCTTCAGCAGTACTGTGGGATGAAGCGGCCCGGACCAACCTTACACGTACGCTTACATGAGACCGGTTCCACCGACTAACATGCACAAGTTGCATAACGTGGCTGGCGGGTGTCTGTCTCTCCCACTTTAGTTGGAGAGGATTCGATGAAAAGGGTCCTTATGAAGGGTAAATAGAAGTTGACAAATCACGTTGTGGCTTTCATGTAGGTAAGAAAACGTTCTTGCTAGAACCCTATTTCAGCCACGTAAAACTTGCAACAACAATTAGAGGACGTCTAACTTGTTTTTGCAGCAAGTGCTTTGTGATATGAATGATGAATGATATATATGTGATGTATGAGATGTTCATGCTATTGTAATAGGAATCACGACTTGCATGTCGATGAGTATGACAACCGGCAGGAGGCATAGGAGTTGTCTTTATTTTTTGTATGACCTGCATGTCATTGAGAAATGCCATGTAAATTACTTTACTTTATTGCTAAACTTGTTAGCCTTAGTAGTAGAAGTAATAGTTGGCGAGCAACTTCATGGAGACACGATGATGGAGATCATGATGATGGAGATCATGGTGTCATGCTGGTGACAAGATGATCATGGAGCCCCAAGATGGAGATCAAAGGAGCTATGTGATATTGGCCATATCATGTCACTATTATTATTTGATTGCATGTGATGTTTATCATGTTTCTGCATCTTGTTTACTTAGAACGACGGTAGTAAATAAGATGATCCCTCATAATAATTTCAAGAAAGTGTTCCCCCTAACTGTGCACCGTTGCGACAGTTCGTTGTTTCGAAGCACCACGTGATGATCGGGTGTTAGATTCCAACGTTCACATACAACTGGTGTAAGACAGATTTACACATGCAAACACTTAGGTTGACTTGACGAGCCTAGCATGTACAGACATGGCCTCAGAACACAGAAGACCGAAAGGTTGAGCATGAGTCGCATAGAAGATACGATCAACATGAAGATGTTCACCGATGTTGACTAGTCCGTCTCACGTGATGATCGGACACGGCCTAGTTAACTCGGATCATGTTATACTTAGATTACTGGAGGGATGTCTATCTAAGTGGGAATTCATTAAATAATTTGATTAGATGAACTTAATTATCATGAACGTAGTCTAAAATATTTACAATATGTCTTGTAGATCAAATGGCCAACGTAGTCCTCAACTTCAACGCGTTCCTAGAGAAAACCAAGCTAAAAGACGATGGCAGAAATTACACGGACTGGGTCTGGAACCTGAGGATCATCCTCATAGCTGCCAAGAAAGATTATGTCCTACAAGCACCGCTAGGTGACGCACTCGTCCCACAGAACCAAGACGTTATGAACGCTTGGCAGACACGTGCTGATGATTACTCCCTCGTTCAGTGCGGCATGCTTTACAGCTTAGAACCGGGGCTCCAAAAACGTTTTGAGAGACATGGAGCATATGAGATGTTCGAAGAGCTGAAAATGGTTTTCCAAGCTCATGCCCGGGTCGAGAGATATGAAGTCTCCGACAAGTTCTTTAGCTGTAAGATGGAGGAAAATAGTTCTGTCAGTGAGCACATACTCACAATGTTTGGGTTACATAATCGATTGACTCAGCTGGGAGTTAATCTCCCGGATGACGCGGTCATTGACAGAATCCTCCAGTCGCTTCCACCAAGCTACAAGAGCTTTGTGATGAACTTCAATATGCAGGGGATGGAAAAGACCATTCCTGAGGTATTTGCAATGCTGAAATCAGCAGAGGTAGAAGTCAAAAAGGAACATCAAGTGTTGATGGTGAATAAAACCACTAAGTTCAAGAAAGGCAAGGGTAAGAAGAACTTCAAGAAGGACGGCAAGGGAGTTGCCGCGCCCGGTAAGCAAGCTGCCAGGAAGAAGCCAAAGAATGGACCCAAGCCCGAGACTGAGTGCTTTTATTGCAAGGGAAGTGGTCACTGGAAGCGGAACTGCCCCAAATACTTAGCAGACAAGAAGGCCGGCAAAACGAAAGGTATATGTGATATACATGTAATTGATGTGTACCATACCAGTATTCGTAGTAGCTCCTGGGTATTTGATACTGGTGCGGTTGCTCACATTTGTAACTCAAAACAGGAGCTGCGGAATAAGCGGAGACTGGCGAAGGACGAGGTGACGATGCGCGTCGGGAATGGTTCCAAGGTCAATGTGATCGCCGTCGGCATGCTACCTCTACATTTACCTTCAGGATTAGTTTTAAACCTTAATAATTGTTATTTAGTTCCAGCTTTGAGCATGAACATTGTATCAGGATCTCGTTTAATTCGAGATGGCTACTCATTTAAATCCGAGAATAATGGTTGTTCTATTTATATGAGAGATATGTTTTATGGTCATGCTCCGATGGTGAATGGTTTATTCTTAATGAATCTCGAGCGTAATGCTACACATGTTCATAGTGTGAGTACCAAAAGATGTAAGATTGATAATGATAGTCCCACATACTTGTGGCACTGCCGCCTTGGTCACATAGGTGTCAAACGCATGAAGAAGCTCCATGCTGATGGACTTTTAGAGTCTCTTGATTACGAATCATTTGACACGTGCGAACCATGCCTCATGGGTAAAATGACCAAGACTCCGTTCTCAGGAACAATGGAGCGAGCAACCAACTTATTGGAAATCATACATACTGATGTGTGCGGTCCAATGAGTGTTGAGGCTCGCGGTGGCTATCGTTATGTTCTCACCCTCACTGATGACTTGAGTGGATATGGGTATGTCTACTTAATGAAACACAAGTCTGAGACCTTTGAAAAGTTCAAGGAATTTCAGAGTGAGGTTGAGAATCAACATGACAGGAAAATCAAGTTCTTGCGATCAGATCATGGAGGGGAATACTTGAGTCATGAGTTTGGCACACACTTAAGAAAATGTGGAATAGTTTCATAGCTCACGCCGCCTGGAACACCTCAGCATAATGGTGTGTCCGAACGTCGTAATCGCACTCTATTAGATATGGTGCGATCTATGATGTCTCTTACCGATTTACCGCTATCTTTTTGGGGCTATGCTTTAGAGACTGCCGCATTCACTTTAAATAGGGCTCCGTCGAAATCCGTTGAGACGACACCGTACGAATTATGGTTTGGGAAGAAACCTAAGCTGTCGTTTCTGAAAGTTTGGGGATGCGATGCTTATGTCAAGAAACTTCAACCTGAAAAGCTCGAACCCAAGTCGGAAAAATGCGTCTTCATAGGATACCCTAAAGAAACTATTGGGTATACCTTCTACCTCATATTCTTGGCAAGATCTTTGTTGCCAAGAATGGATCCTTTCTAGAGAAGGAGTTTCTCTCGAAAGAAGTAAGTGGGAGGAAAGTAGAACTTGATGAAGTATTACCTCTTGAACCAGAAAATGGCGCAACTCAAGAAAATGTTCGTGAGGTGCCTGCAACGACTAGAGAGGAAGTTAATGATGATGATCATGAAACTTCAGATCAAGTTGCTACTGAAATTCGAAGGTCCACAACGACACGTTCCGCACCAGATTGGTACGGCAACCCTGTCTTGGAAATCATGTTGTTAGACAATGATGAACCTTTGAACTATGAAGAAGCAATGGCGGGCCCGGATTCCGACAAATGGCTGGAAGCCATGAAATCCGAGATAGGATCCATGTATGAAAACGAAGTATGGACTTTGACTGACTTGCCCGTAGAGCGGCGAGCCAGAGAAAATAAATGGATCTTTAAGAAGAAGACAGACGCGGATGGTAATGTGACCATCTATAAAGCTCGGCTTGTCGCTAAGGGTTATTGACAAGTTCAAGGGGTTGACTACGATGAGACTTTCTCACTGGTAGCGAAGCTAAAGTCCGTCCGAATCATGTTAGCAATTGCCGCATTCTATGATTATGAGATATGGCAAATGGACGTCAAAATGGCATTCCTTAATGGTTTCCTTAAGGAAGAATTGTATATGATGCAGCCGGAAGTTTTTGTCGATCCTAAGAATGCTAACAAGGTGTGCAAGCTCCAACGCTCGATTTATGGGCTGGTGCAAGCATCTCGGAGTTGGAACATTCGCTTTGATGAGATGATCAAAGCGTTTGGGTTTACACAGACTTATGGAGAAGCCTGCGTTTACAAGAAAGTGAGTGGGAGCTCTGTACCATTTCTCATATTATATGTAGATGACATACTTTTGATGGGAAATGATATAGAACTCTTGGACAACATTAAGGCCTACTTGAATAAGAGTTTTTCAATGAAGGACCTTGGAGAAGCTGCTTATATATTAGGCATCAAGATCTACAGAGATAGATCAAGACGCCTCATAGGTCTTTCACAAAGCACATACCTTGATAAGATATTGAAGAAGTTCAATATGGATCAGTCTAAGAAGGGGTTCTTGCCTGTGTTGCAAGGTGTGAAATTGAGCTCAGCTCAATGTCCGACCATGGCAGAAGATATAGAAGAGATGAGTGTCATCCCCTATGCCTCAGCCATAGGTTCTATTATGTATGCCATGCTGTGTACCAGACCTAATGTAAACCTTACCGTAAGTTTGGTAGGAAGGTACCAAAGTAATCCCGGCAAGGAACACTGGACAGCGGTCAAGAATATCCTGAAGTACCTGAAAAGGACTAAGGAAATGTTTCTCGTCTATGGAGGTGACGAAGAGCTTGTCGTAAAGGGTTACTTCGATGCTAGCTTCGGCACAGATCTGGATGAGTCAAAGTCACAAACCGGATACGTGTATATTTTGAATGGTGGGGCAGTAAGCTGGTGCAGTTGCAAGCAGAGCGTCGTGGCGGGATCTACATGTGAAGCGGAGTACATGGCAGCCTCGGAGGCAGCGCATGAAGCAATTTGGGTGAAGGAGTTCATCACCGACCTAGGAGTCATACCCAATGCGTCGGGGCCAATCAAACTCTTCTGTGACAACATTGGAGCTATTGCACTTGCCAAGGAGCCCAGGTTTCACAAGAAGACCAGGCACATCAAGCGTCGCTTCAACTCCATTCGTGAAAATGTTCAAAATGGAGACATAGATATTTGTAAAGTACATACGGACCTGAATGTAGCAGATCCGTTGACTAAACCTCTCCCTAGAGCAAAACATGATCAACACCAGAATTCCATGGGTGTTCGATTCATCACAATGTAACTAGATTATTGACTCTAGTGCAAGTGGGAGACTGTTGGAAATATGCCCTAGAGGCAATAATAAAAGCATTATTATTATGTTTCCTTGTTTATGATAATTGTCTTTATTCATGCTATAATTGTGTTATCCGGAAATCGTAATACATGTGTGAATGATAGACACCAACCTGTCCCTAGTAAGCCTCTAGTTGACTAGCTCGTTGATCAACAGATAGTCATGGTTTCCAGACTATGGACATTGGATGTCATTGATAACGAGATCACATCATTAGGAGAATGATGTGATGGACAAGACCCAATCCTAAACATAGCATAAGATCGTATAGTTCGTTTGCTAGAGTTTTTCCAATGTCAAGTATCTTTTCCTTAGACCATGAGATCGTGTAACTCCCGGATACCGTAGGAGTGCTTTGGGTGTACCAAACGTCACAACGTAACTGGGTGACTATAAAGGTATACTACGGGTATCTCCGAAAGTGCCTGTTGGGTTGACACGGATCAAGACTGGGATTTGTCACTCCGTATGACGGAGAGGTATCACTGGGCCCACTCGGTAATACATCATCATTATGATATCAAAGTGACCAAGTGTCTGGTCACAGGATCATGCATTACGGTACGAGTAAAGTGACTTGCCGGTAACAAGATCGAATCTCGGGCAAGTAACATACCGATTGACAAAGGGAATTGTATACGGGGTTGCTTGAATCCTGGACATCGTGGTTCATCCGATGAGATCATCGAGGAGCATGTGGGAGCCAACATGGGTATCCAGATCCCGCTGTTGGTTATTGACGGGACAGCGATCTCTGTCATGTCTACATGTCTCCCGAACCCGTAGGGTCTACACACTTAAGGTTCGGTAACGCTAGGGTTGTAGGGATATGTATATGCAGTAACCCGAAGGTTGTTCAAAGTCCCGGATGAGATCCCGGACGTCATGAGGAGTTCCGGAATGGTCCGGAGGTAAAGAATTATATATAGGAAGTGCTATTTCGGCCATCGGGACAAGTTTCGGGGTCACCGGTATTGTACCGGGACCACCGGAAGGGTCCCGGGGGTCCACCGGGTGGGGCCACCTGCCCCGGGGGGCCACATGGGCTGTAGGGGGTGCGCCTTGGCCTATATGGGCCAAGGTCACCAGCCCCAAGGGGCCCATGCGCCAAGAGATAAGAAGAAGGAAGAGTCCTAAAAGGGGAAGGCACCTCCTAGGTGCCTTGGGGGGGATGGACTCCTCCCTTGGCCGTCGCCCCCTAGGAGATTGGATCTCCTAGGGCCGGCGCCCCCCCCCCTTGGCTCCCTATATATAGTGGGGAAGGAGGGCCTCTCAAACCACGCCTTTGGTGCCTCCCTCTCCCTCTCCAACACCTCCTCCTCCTCCATAGAGCTTGGTGAAGCCCTGCCGGTGTACTGCAGCTCCATCACCACCACGTCGTCGTGCTGCTGGAGCCATCTTCCTCAACCTCTCCTTCCCCCTTGCTGGATCAAGAAGGAGGAGACGTTACGCTGACCGTACGTGTGTTGAACGCGGAGGTGCCGTCCGTTCGGCGCTAGGATCTCCGGTGATTTGGATCACGTCGAGTACGCCTTCCTCATCCCCGTTCTTTCAACGCTTCCGCGCGTGATCTACAAAGGTATGTAGATGCAATCCGATCACTCGTTGCTAGATGAACTCCTAGATGGATCTTCGTGAAACCGTAAGAATTTTTTTGTTTTCAACAACGTTCCCCAACACAAGGACGTTGAGGATGAAGAAGAAGATGACACCGTGGGGAATTACGATTCAGACTGATACACATGGCGAAGATGTTGACGCTGCTGCTGCAAATGATGATTACATTGCTTTTGCCGTATTTGCCTGTTAGAAGATGTTTTTATCTACTATGTGAGATTGTGTTTGCTATGACAACTGAAACCTGATGAACATGTTGTTTAGTTTTTTCCTGTGAGAACATCACTTGTTATGTATGCTGATTTGTGTTTGGTGATTGTATGACGACTAAAACATGATGACATTGTTGTTTAGTTGTACTCATATTTGGCTGTGAAACTTGAATTTGATGACATAGTTTGCTGTTGGACTGCAATTTGCTTGACGTCTTCGAATGAGAACAAAGATGACCCGACAGGGCCTCTGCTAATTTATTTATTTATTACCAAAAGGGCCTCTACTATTTATTTATTTATGAGCAAAAGGGGATACCCCTTGATTTCCGTTAATAGAAATCATTAGATGTTCACAACACAATGCCCAGCCTGCTACATAGGTTTCATTCATTACTAGTTTAAGCAAAGTGCTCATGTCATAGCCACTGAATACATCACGAGTGCTACATACACTGCAAATAAATAGACAATCATCCTACAGAGCACATCGATTTTGCCCATTATCCTCACAAGCTCTTGCATCTCCACATTGTTGTCAAGGCCGTTCAGCAGATGTTGCTTGGCCATGATCAGATGAACTACATCTTTAACCTTCTGCTATGCATCTTCCTCTTCTGTCGTTCCTTCAGTTACTTGTCCAACACCCCAACCTGCTGGTATTGGGATTCCCCGGCTAACCAAATAATCAGCATAGTTGCACTCCCCCACATCAGCAACTTCCCAGAAATACAAATCACACGAATCTTCCCTTTTCTGCATGAATCAAATTGGAAGATCATCAACCAAACTATTAAAAAAATCAGCAACTGAAAGCAGCAGAACAACACTAAAACATATTATTACCCCATGATTCAGGCATTTGTAGAAGACTCGGCCAGGGTTAAGGATTGTTGTTGAGACGCGACGGATGACTCTGCGTGATTTGCAGCAGTGGCACCACACCAACGGCTGTGGGTTGCGATGAGCAACCGGTTGCGGTGCGCGTGCCGGCGGGGGTGTGATGAGACCCACAGGTGATGGTACGGGTGGCGACTTCACACATATTTTGTTGTTGCCTGCTGAAGAGCAGGTGGACGAGAAGCCAGCAGACATGGTTGCTGCAGCCATAGATTCTGAAGCTAGGCATAGTAAGTAGAGAAGAGGAGAAGCAAACATTGGATATGTCAGTTTCATAACTTGCAGAGTAGCATAGCACCATATATTGTCATAGTCTAGGTTTGGATTCGAATCGGCTACAGGAGCACATCTCTGTTGTTTATAAAACTCGGCAACGTCTGGCACACTAGCTTGTTCTGTACGCCTTCTCAAGTCTTTTATTCCTCCACCTAACATCTAGGACCCATCGGAAGGGCCTCTATATTTCACGGAAAAAACGTGCCCCCCGCTGACAGGTCGGACCCACCAGCTATCTTCGCACGCAAGGAAGTGCCTCCTTATTATGCAAAAAAAAATGAATACTCCCCCTGCCAGCTGGAACCCAGCATCGTAGGAGGCTGACTTGTGGGCCTACCAAGTTGACGGGGACGGAGGGCTTTGTCAACTTAGTAAATATGAATGATTCTAGCTCCAGTTACCGTACGATGTTCATCCAACAGCAGTAGTGCTTCTTCAACCTCTGTTCTTCTTGCTCTAGCCACCCAAACCAGCGCCAGCCGTGCCGCGTGCGCCTGCCTCCCGTGGCCGGCTGTGATGCCGCGGAGGCCTCACCGCCCCCTACTACTCCCACCGTTGGCCAGGGCATCCCTCTACTCACCCACACCCCTTGTTATTCTGCGGCGACGGCAGCCTCACACCGCAGCCAAACTAGTGAACCCTCGCTCCACTCCGCGTGGGCATCCACTGCCGCGTCTTCCCCGGCTCTGCATCGTCCCCTTCCTAGGCCTCACCGTCATCCACCGCCTTGGTGCTCTCGGTGCAGCGTGGTCAATGTGGTCAACGACCTACTTCCAACGGAAGAGTACTGTACGTGGAGAGGCTGACAGCTGGGTCCACGGCCACACCCAGTTTTTTTGTGATTTGCCAAGTAAGTCGCTTTGTCAGGCCTGTTGGGCTGCAAATCTTTCAAGATGAGGAGAGCTTCATTCGGCTGGCCGAGAAAATGGCCTATCAGTAATGAGAAATGGGCTGCACATTTTTAAAACACATCAAACCGGCAATTAGTTTCAAATTTCTTTTTTTTCATTTCGAGATTTTAAATTGCATTGATTTTTATGCATGGACAATTTGTTGGATTTTATATTGATATATATTTATTTTTTAAATCAATTTGAATGTGACTCGAAATTTTGGGATTAAAAACAGTTCGGACCGCACCGAAATATGCAAAATTTCGTATAATTTTTTAACCGTGACCACAATATGGGCTGTAATGCTAACAAAAAGAATATGGGCTCCAAAAAAACCTTAAGAATTAGCAAATGGGCTGTAAATTATTAGAAATAATGGCAGATGGGTTGTATGATGTTTTCCACAGATTTGAGGCTTTCCTAAAAAAAAGGTTGACGCACAAGCAGTGACTGTTGGATGTGCATCCAACGACCGTCGTGCTTCTTCAATCTCAACTCTTCCTACTCCAGCGGCTCAAACAAGTGCCGGTGGGACTGCCCGCTCTATCCTCCCCGCGGCCGGCTGTGCTGCCGCGCAGGCCTCACTGCCCCACCGTACTCCCATCGCTGGCCTAGCCATCCCTCTACTCACCCACACCTGCTGTTATTCTCTGGCGATGACAGATGAACCAGTAAACCCTCGTACAGCCGTACTCCCCTCTGCATGGGAAACAACTGTTGAGTCTTCCCTGCCTCCATGTCGTTCCCTTCCTAGACCTCGCCGTCGTCCACCGCTGTCAGATGTCGGGTTCCCGCAAACCCTTAAGGTTCGAACACTGGGGTGCACGCGAAGTCTTTCCCTCCTACCGATCTACGCTCTAGCTCGCTAAGGTCTTGCGGACGAACTCGACGAACTCCCAACACAGAAAGACACGGGGTTTATACTGGTTCGGGCCACCGTTGTGGTGTAATACCCTACTCTAGTGCGGTGGTGATGGATTGCCTCTTGGGCTGATGATGAACAATACAAGGGGAAGAACAGCCTCCTGAGGTTGAGGTGTTCTTGTGCATATGAACTTGTGGTGTGTAGATTCCCTCAAGCAAAGATGGGATGAGATCCGATCCCCTCTCCACTATGGTGGTGGCTAGTCCTATTTATAGAGGCCCTGGTCCTCTTCCCAAATATGGAGCGGGAAGGGAGCCAACAATGGCGGGCTAATTTAAAGGGGGACAGCTAGTACAAGCTATCCTGACAAAAGCGGTCTTTGCCTATGAAAGGCTCTGGTGGTGACGCCATCTCGGGCTCCACAATGACCTTTGTCTTGCAGTCCATGGTCTTGGTCTTGTTGCACCGAAATGGCAACCTTTGCCTGAGGCCTCGGCACTCCGCGGCTGCGCTTACCTCCTTTGCACCAAAGGGGAAACAAGGACGCTGCGCGTGCTGGCGCCCGCCTGGTGTCGATCGTCATGGCTCACGTCACGACAGTCTCGTGAGTTTCACCTCGCCTTGATATCTCCGCCCCTCGCGAGCCTGCCTGACTAGGCAGCTCGGGAGGAGGTCTTGCGTCGTCCGCCTCGCGAGGCTTGGACCCTTGCTTCGGTCTTGGATGCTTTTTTGATGAAGATGGGTCATACGGCCTGCTGCTTGGCCACGCCGCAGGGCCGCAGGCAGGCAAGTCTGGGGACTCCCGTTCCCAGAATGCCGACAGTAGCCCCCGGGCCCAAGGTGTGCTCGATTTTGGCTTTGCGGCGAAGCCAAGGGTGAAGTTTGGAGCACCGCGGGCCCCAAAAGCTAGCGGCCTTGGTCGACGCGTGGCAGTTGATTGGACGTGGGCGTCCCGCTTCCCCATGCTGACTCGGCAACTTCTTGACCTAACAAAAGGCTGGCGCGGGCGGCACTTGCCTTCATTGCTTCTTCCTTGCCTGGCTCCAGATCCCCTTTCTCGCTCTTTGCCGCTGCTACCTATGGATCTGCTCCGGCCTTGCTCTGCATCTGCTGCCGATGGCGCCGCGCAAGGTCAAGACTTCCTTGGCTCCAGCTTGCTATGAGCCCGCTCTTGAGGCGCCCACTGTCACAGAGAAGAGCCTTGCCTCCGTGCACCTGCTGACGGCGGGAGAGAGCAACGAGTGGGGGAAGACGGAGCTCCGGCTTGCCTCCGACGAGCCGGAGCCCGAGGGGAGCACCTTCTTTCCCTTCTTTTCGAGTAGCGTTGCCGTCGGGTTGGTTCCTCCCTTCTCTGATTTCTTTTATGAAGTCCTCGACCACTATGGGCTGTAAGCGTTGCATCTCCATCCCAACTCTGTCCTCCTCCTGTCCATCTTTGCCTACTACTGTGAGGCGTACCTGGGCGTGATGTCGTCCATGGCGCTCCTGCGCCATTTCTTCTTCCTCCATGTCAGCGAGGGTCATATCTCTGGATGCGCCAACTTCATTGTGTCCGGCAAGGCCAACTTGATCTCGAGCACCGAGAAGAGGGCCGACAACATTCAATCCAAATGGGTCATGGTGGACGCCAAGCTCGCCCATCCGCACCTAGTGTTGCCGACGGAGGCGCCCCGGCAAGGCAAGGAGTGGCCCAGGGCGGAGCTTGTCGATGAGCGGGCATCATCAGTGTTGGGGCAGAAGATGACTGACCTGAAGCCGGGCAATGCGAGGGCGGACAAAATAACGGGAGCGATGCTCCTGAGGGAGTTCTTGATGTTGCGGGTTGCCCCACTCCAGGCGCGCGCATCCCTTCTGGGAGCTTGAAGGAGCAGAAAACAAGGCCCGCCTGAGGCCGGGGGACCTGCCTGACGACGAACTGGACGCCGTCCTGCATCTCATAGTCGGAGACAACTAGGAGTACCCGCCTAGCGCCTTCATTCCCCTGTTTCAACGCAGGGACCAAGAGGAATTTGTTGCCTCCAGGCCAACCTTTATGTGCGCGGGCTGGTGCCGCCGGTGTTTTCGGGAGCTCCTATGGCGCAGAAACCGGTGGAGGTGTCTTCTGGCGAGTCCCGTGGAGAGGGGTAGAGGAGGTGGACTCAGAGGAGTCCCGGAAGAGGTGGGGGAGACCTCCCCTCCGAGCAAAGCCGAGATTCTCCGCGCCCTTCCTGATGATGCCGAGGCCGACGCCTACCAAGGAGGGAAGGAGCAACCCCTTGTCCTGACAAAGGGTAGGTCGTTGCTGTTGGGCCGTGGTGTCGCCTCCACCCCAACGCCTCCTGGGGCTAGATCCGGTTCTGCCTCCACTCCGTATGGCACCGCTGGAGCCCGAACGCCTACCCCTCAGGCCTTGATGCTGTCAGACTTCAAGCTTCACAAGCGAAAGGTGGAGTACTTCACTGTGGACCGGTAGGTGTCTCGAACTTCGCTTTGTCCCTGCTGGTACTTGTTATTTCCTGACGCTCGCCTTTGGTTGATCAGTCCGACAACTTCGGTGAAGAAAAGGAAGGAGGGTACAGCGGTTGTGCCTCCCTCCGCAGACCAAGGAGGCAACATCGCACGTGTCTCCCCAGCCCGGTCGTCCTTGCGGGGCCAAGAGGAACGTCGCCGCGTGGACTCAGCCACCATAGCCCCGCTGGCTCCGGAAGTGCCGGTGCTTGGCGCGGCTGACGAGGTCCCAGCTGCTCCGGAACCAGCGGTCTCCCAAGCCCCGGTGATGATGTCGTTTCCTCCTACTGCTGCATCTCCACTTCCCGGTCCTTCTGCTCCTGCTGCCGTCTTGGAGCTTGCACTTTCAGAGATGACCCAACTGCAGGCGGATCTCCTGAGCGCTGACCCGCGCCTGGTGGCCGGTCATTTGGAGTTGGCCTCTGGCTGGCTTCATTTTGACCTGGCGGTACGAGCGGTGCTGGGCCAGGCTGTTGCGGCTTCCGAGAGGGTGAAGCAAGGGGCCGCTGGCGCTGCAGCCAATCGTGAGGCGGCGCTGAAAGAGGCCAAGGCCGCCCATGACTGCTGCCAGGCGCTGGAGGGCGAGTTACAGAGCCTGTGCGACAAGCACGCCGAAGAGGTACGTCGCCGCCAAGCAGAGGAGAAGGAGATGAAGGCCCAGGAGGAAGCCGTCAAGAACCGTGATGCTCAGCTGGCGGAGCTGGGAAAGAAGCACGCTACCGAGCGCAACCGGTTGGAAGAGTTGGAGCAGAAGATGGGGGGCGAGGGAGGCCGATCTTGACGCCAAGGCACAAGTCCTGACTGAAGACCATGTGGCCTTTGCCGATCTCGAGAAGAGATCTCGCAAGGCGCTGAGGACGCTCTATGAGCATGGCCTGAAGAAGCCGCTGGACACTGAGGAGGACGGCCCCACCCAGCTGCTTCCTCTCGTGGTGAAGGCGCTTGAGGAGGTCGTTGAGGGCCTCGGTCCCATGGCGGAGGCAGAGGCTCATGTTCTGTCTTCAGCCGCACTGACTCGCGTCCTCAGCCATCTGCACGTCCACGACCCCAACGCCCGCCTTGACGAGCTGCTGGAGCCTGTGGTTGAAGATCTCTGTGAGGCAGCCGCCGCAGTTGTTCAATGTCAAGTGAGGCTTTGCTGGGGAAGTTCCACGGCTTTGTCTCCGATCCTCTGTCTGGCGATGCCGCGGATCCTGCCGCGGATCCACGACTTCCACAGGCGACGGCGACATCCAGGGGTGACCTGCGGCTATTCTTCTTGTTTCATTCCTGCGACATACATCAGGCCTCGTGGAGGCGTTTAGACTTTTCATTTGGTATTGTGAGAACAATATGCTTGTAATATTTTCTTCGAGATTTTGCATTTTTCTTCCTATTTGCTTTGTTCTGCGTCGGCAGAGCCCGGCCCTGCGCATACCTCAACCGCCATTGGGCTGACCGGAGACCAGGTCGGTCCAAGGAGTGACGGGCTACGTGACCACTTAGGCTCCTGAGTCGCAATGCTTAGGAGTCCCCCTTGACATGCGAACATCATACAGGGAGAGTTCATGAGCATAGATTAATGTTCTACGTCAGCAGAGCCCGGACCCGCGCATACCTCAACCGCCATTGGGCCGACCGGAGACCAGGACGGACCAAGGAGTGAGGGGCTACATGACCAGTTAGGCTCCTGAGTCGCGATGCTCTTGAGTCCCCCTTGACATTCAAACAATTTCCATACTTGCCCTCGCCGAGGCCTCGGGAGGGGCGTGCGACGCCCAGGTCCGGGGGACCTGTTTGGGTGGCGTGCGCTTCGGCGTGACCCGAGCGCAGCCCCCGTGCCCAGCCCCCTCACGCAACTCTCCCGAGGGGAGGCGTCATGGTGAGGCTAGGCGCTGAGCTCTGGGCTCCCTGAGGTTGGTACGACCGTGGGGTTGCCCTCCGTTGTTTATCACCAGCACAGAGCATAGTGCTTCCGCTTGTGCACGGGCATAGCCGCTCCTCGGCAGTGTCGACAGCCAGCGCGGAGCATGGAGCTTCCAGTTGGGCGTGGGATGGGGGGCCCCTCCGGGAGGAGTCTCCGGGGCATGTACAGCCCCGCCCTGACACGTGGCTTGCACAGCAGGGCTGCGAGGTGTATCTGGGCACTCATGAGCCAGCGCAGGACTCACGAGGTCATACCTCAAGGCGGGTTGCGCCTGGTCTTGAGTCTTGGTGACTGTATGTCCCTGCAAGGCGGTTAGATGCAAGCACTCTATGTCCTCAGGTCCTGGCCCTCGAGCGAGCTCAGCCGCCGCTGGTATGCAAGGTCGCGATGCCGTGGTCAAGGCCAGGGGGTGAGGGCTGGAGAGCCAGTAAGAGCTCCTGAGTCGCGATGCTCATTAGCCCCCCTTTTAACGTGCAAGCGGGTTGCATGGGATAAACAGACCCGCAGTGGGCGGCACCCGAGCAGGCAATAGCCGTCGGCAGGTTAAGCGTGAAGAGCAGATCAACTTAGGTAAATGCAGGAAGATACATGCCATCGGGTCAGGCCCGAGCGGCGTGGGGATGATGCAGCCCGAGGGGCGCCCCAAGCAAGGTAAGCTAAAGACATAAGCAAAAGGGATACATGCCACAGGGACGGACTCGTGTGGCCTGGGAATAATGCAGCCCGAGGGGCGCTCCCAGCCTAAATGAACTTGGAAGATGTCACCTAGTTCTGTAGAAGAAGTAGAGTTGGTGCAGCTGAAGCCACGCGTTGAAGGAATGGCTCCTCATGAGCCACCGGGTCCCTGAGCCTCGGGAGGCTCTGGGGGCTCAGGAGGTTCCCAGAAGACCGTCCCCGTCTCCTCCAGAACGGCGTGGGACATGGCCTCCTGAGCCGCCAGGGCTTGCCGCACGTTGTGCTGATAGGCCATCGCCACGCTCGGCAAGCCGAAGGGCATGCGAATGTAGCTGTGTGGTGGACCCTCACAGCGGCCCGCACGTGATGGCCAGAAGCGTTCCTGAGATGCGGCCCTGTTGAGCCCTGGGACGTCGACGCAGACGCGCAGCTCAGCACCCTCAACTAGATGGTGAGCCGCACTCCGTGAGCGGCGGTCGCCGCGCATGGCTCTTGCGTCTTGTAGCTCTTGGGTGGTCTCGATGATGAACTCCTGAGCGGTGGGCACTCCTTGTCGTGTGCTCTCCTGAGGGTTGCGTGCCGCGAAGCACGCCCCTAGGTGGTGCCCAAGCGCCTCCCTCGTGAGGTTGACAAGGTCCGAGGCACTCCAGAAGAGAGCCCCCGAGTCCTGCCTGAGGAGGGCGCCGGGCATGCTTTCCTATGCGGTGGAGGGAGGCGCCCCTATAGCGGGCGCTGCTCCTGTCGCGACGCCATCTTCTTGGGGTCCTGCGTGGCGCAGTAGCTTCTTCTTAGGGGTGGTCTCCGGAGGGCCTTCACTTCTGCTGTCACGGTTGTCGATTGCTGCGGCTTGGAAGGCGCGGTCGAGGGAACACACCACATCCCTTTCTTCACATGGGACTGTGATGATTCCCCCGCTTCCTAGCATCTTGATAACGTTGTAGCCATGGTGAGTGTCTGCCATGAACTTGGCCAGGGCTGGATACACGAGGATGGCATTGTACGGCAGGTGGATGTGCGCGACGTCAAAGTCGATGAGCTCGGTGCGGTAGTTCTTGCGCTCCCCGAAGGTGACAGGCAGGCGGACTTGCCCTATCGGTGTGGTGGAACCGTCAGTCACTCCTGAGAAAGGCTTGGTTGGCTGGAGCTGCTCATAGGGCACTTGGAGGTTGTCGAACGTGTCGACGGATAGGACGTTGAGCCCCGTGCCAATGTCGATGAGAGTCTTGGTAACTTGCACATTGCTGATGACTGGGGAGCACAGCATAGGGAGTGTGCCAGTGATGGCTACGCAGTTGAACTGGTCTGCCAAGTCGAAGGTGAAGGCGCAATGGGACCACTTGAGCGGGCGCGTGGCCTCGAGCTTGGGGAGCGCCGCGTTCACCTCGTGAGCGAACTGTTTGAAGATGCGCTGAGAGGCTGGGCCTGAGCACCTCCCAAGATGCAAGCGATCGCACACGGCTGCTGGAAGCCCCCAGCCCCCTCGTCCTGGTGGTGGTCGTCATTCCTTCTTGGTGGCGGAAACGGGGGAAGACCGACGTTTCCCTGGGGGCGATCCTCACGAGCCGGGTCCCTCGAGGCGCCCTCGCGAGGTTGGTCCGGCCAGCGGTCCTCACGAGGCCGGTCGCGCCACTCCTGGCGTGGGCCACGATCGTCCCAACATCCGCCTCCGCGTCCTCCTCCGTGGCCGTAGCCCCGGTCGTTGCGCTCGGGGCATCGACTGAAGCGTCCTTCCCATATGCCTCTGAGCTCTTGGCAGTTGCTGGTGTTGTGGGTTTGGGTGTTCAGGTTGTGGAAGGCGTAGAACGGTCGGCCGTTCTTGGACGACTCGGGCTGATCTCTGCCTCGCCTGGTGTCGGGCTCCGCTGCAAGCACTACCGCCTCTTTGCGCTTCACGTCCTTGGCCTTGACCTTCTTCTCCTCCACTCCTGCAGCTGGCAGCTCAAGGAGAAAGAGGCGCCCCTCCTCAGATCTTGCGCACTTGGTCGCCAGGTTCAACAGCTCCTAAGATGTGCAAAGTTCCTCATGGATAGCCAGCTCTTCCTTCATCTTGACGTCATGAACGCCGTCTGAGAACGCGGAGATGATGGCTTCGTCCGTGACCTTGGTGATCTTGAGGCGGGTGTTGTTGAAGCGCTGGATGTACTTCTGGAGGGTTTCTCCTAGCTGTTGCTTGATGCGGCGTAGATCGCCCGCGGCCGGTGGGCGGTCGCGAGTGCCCTGGAAGTTGGCGACGAAGCGGTCGCGCATCTCGTCCCAGGAGGAGATCGAGCCGTGCTGCAGGTTCAGGAGCCAGGAGCGGGCCCCATCCTTGAGAGCCATGGGAAACCAGTTCGTCATTACTTTTTCGTCGCCGTTGGCCGCTTCGATGCTCAACTCATAGAGCTGCAGGAACTCCGCGGGGCCGGCGGTGCCATCGTATCGAGGAGGTAGATCTGGCTTGAACTTGCCTGGCCAGGCGACGCTACGCAGTTCGAGGGTGAAGGCACTGCAGCTAGCCATGGTCGCCCGGGCCCGCTTTTGAGGTGGAGCTTGGTCTTGGCGAGGTCCACGCTGCGCTACTGCAGGCGGCACGTGGTATTGATGAGGTGGCGCAGGGAGCGCCGGTGCAGCTTCTTGGGGTTGCGGGATTTCTTGGCAGCTTCTTTCTTCACGCGCGGGCGCTGGGCGCGGTGGATCATGCCGCGGAGGCGCGCTCCTTGGCGCCAAGGCACCGTCTTGAGGTCAAGGCAGTGGAGGCATGCCATGAGCCCTGTCGCCCGTGGCTGGTTGAGGGGGAGGCAGAGAGTGAGATGGCGTGGGAGAGCCCCCTGCGGCACAGACGAGCTCGGCGACGCGGTCGAGCCACTCCTCGTAGAGGTCATCGACGGGGCGGTAAGGCAGGAGCTCGTTCGCCGTGATGAGCGCGGCTCGTGCCTCCATGGGAGCACGGTGCACGTGAGACGAAGAACCAGCAGGGGTGTGTGATAGACTAGTGGTGCGGCCGTCCTGCCGCAGTGAAGGATGCTGCGAGGATGCCTGCTGCTTGTTCCCCACCATGCCGGTGGCAACATTGGCGGCGGGAGATGGAGAACAACGAGGCGGACCGCTGAAGGGAGCTGTATGAGTGATGCGGGCAGCGAGGGCAGCCCGACGCTCGGCTCGAGCACGGCGAGCGTCCGCCATGGAGACGACGGAGCGACGGAGCGACGAACTGATGGAAGGGAAGCTACGGCGCACACCTACCTAGCGCGCCAAATGTCGGATGTGGGGTTCCAGCAAACCCTTAAGTTTCGAACACTTGGGTGCGCGCAAAGTCTTTCCCTCCTACCGATCTACGCTCTAGCTCGCTAAGGTCTTGCGGACGAACTCAACGAACTCACAACACATAAAGACACAGGGTTTATACTAGTTCGGGCCACCGTTGTGGTGTAATACCCTACTCCAGTGTGGTGGTGATGGATTGCCTCTTGGGCTGATGATGAACAATACAAGGGGAAGAACAGCCTCCTGAGGTTGAGGTGTTCTTGTGCGTATGAACTTGTGGTGTGTAGATTCCCTCAAGCTAAGATGAGATGAGATCTGATCCCCTCTCCACTATGATGGTGGCTAGTCCTATTTATAGAGGCCCTGGTCCTCTTCCCAAATATTGAGCGGGAAGGGAGCCAACAATGGCGGGCTAATTTAAAGGGGGACAGCTAGTACAAGCTATCCTGACAAAAGCGGTCTTCGCCTGTGAAAGGCTCTGGTGGTGACGTCGTCTCGGGCTCCACGATGACCTCTGTCTTGCAGTCCATGGTCTTGGTCTTGTTGCACTGAAATGGAAACCTTTGCCTGAGGCCTTGGTACTCCGCGGCTGTGCTTGCCTCCTTTGCACCAAAGGGGAAACAAGGACGCTGCGCGTGCTGGCGCCCGCCTGGTGTCAATTGTCATGGCTCACGTCACGAGAGTCTCATGAGGTTCTCCTCGCCTTGATATCTCCGCCCCTCGCGAGCCTGCCTGACTAGGCCGCTCGGGAGGAGGTCTTGCGTCGTCCACCTCGCAAGGCTTGGACCCCTCGCGAGGGTCTTGGATACTTTGTTGTTGAAGATGGGTCGTACGGCCTGCTGCTTGGACACGCCGCGGACCGCAGGCAGGCAAGTCTGGGACCCCCCGTTCCCAGAACGCCGACAACCGCCCTGGTGCTCTCGGCGCGACCTGGTCAATGTGGTCAACGACCGACATGCATCTGAAGTGGATTGTACTTGGAGAGGCTGACAGCTGGGTCTAAGGCTGCACGCAAGGAAATGCCTCCTTATTACGCACAAAATAATGATTCCTCCACCTGACATCTGGGACCCACCGAAAGGGCCTCTGTATTTCATGAAAAAAACGTTACCGCCACTCACAGCTTGGACCCACCAGCTATATCTTCGCACGCAAGGAAGTGCCTCCTTATTACGCGCAAAAAAATGAATACTCCCCCTGCAAGCTAGGACCCAGTATAGTGGCAGGCTGACTTGTGAGCCTACTAAGTTGACAGGAACAGAGGGGTTTGTCAGCTTAGTCAATATGCACGATTCTAGCTCCAGTGACCGTACGATGTCCATCCAACGGCCGTTCTGCTTCTTGAACCTATGGTCTTCTTACTCCAGTTGCCCAAACCAGCGCTGGTCGTGCCTCGTGCTCCTGCCTCCCGTGGCCGGCTGCGATGCGGCGAAGGCCTCACCGCCCCCTACTACTCCCACCGCTAGCCAGGCCATCCCTCTACTCACCCACACCCCTAGTTATTCTGCGGCGACGATAGCCTCACACCGCAGCGAACCAGTGAACCCTCCTACTCCTCTACGCGAGGGCATCCACTGCCGCATCTTCCCCGGCTCTGAGTCATCCCCTTCCTAGGCCTCGCCGTCGTCCACCGCCCCGGTGCTTTCGGCGCGGCGTGGTCAACGTGGTCAAGGATCGACTTCCATCGGAAGAGTACTGTACGTGGAGAGGCTGACAACTGGGTCCACGGCAGCCGCAAGGAAGTGCCTCCTTATTATGCGGAAAATAATTATTCCTCCCCCTGACAGTAGGGACCCACCGGACGGGCCACCGTATTTGGCAAAAAAAAATGTTTCCCCCATGACTGTTGGGACCCACCGTACGGGCCACCATATTTTGCGAAAAAATTCCCCCCGCTGTCAGCTCGGACCCACCCGAAGTGCCTCCCTATTACGCACAAAAATATGAATACTCCTCATGCTAGTTGGGACCCACCTTGGTGGATGGCTGACTTGTGGGCCTACTAAGTTGATGGAGACGTAGTGCTTTGTCAACTTAGTTAATATGAAGGATTCTAGCTCCAGTGACCGTACGATGTCCATCCAACGGCCGTAGTGCTTCTTCAACCTCTGGTCTTCTTGCTCCAGCCGCCCAAGGAAGCACCGGTCGTGCCGCATGCTCCTGCCTCCCGTGGCCGGCTGTGCTGCCGCGGAGGCCTCACCGCCCCTACTACTCCCACCGCTGGCAAGCCCTGCAGCGATGGCAGCCTCACACAGTAGCCGAACCAGTGAACCCTCGTACTCCTCTCCGTGCGGGCTTCCACTGCCGCGTCTTCCCCGGCTCTACATCGTCCAACGCCCTGGTGCTCTCAGCGCAGCGTGGTCAACGTGGTCAAGGAACGGCTTCCATCGGACGTGGAGACTGACAGCTGGGTCCACAACCACAGCACGGAAGTGCCTCCTTATTACGCGCAAAATAATTATTCCTCCACCTGACATCGGGGACCCACCACTCGGGCCACCGCATTTCGCGAAAAAAAGCGTTTCCCCCTGACCACTGGGACCCACCAGCTACATCATCGCACACAATGAATCGTGTCCGGGCAAAAAAAAACGATTCGCCCCCTGACTGCTGGGTTCCCCAACTACATCTTCACAGGCAAGGAAGTGCCTGACAGTCGGGACCCACCTGGTCAAAGCGTATGTAGCGTTGTCATTCTGATCGCGAACGTGTACGCACATACTGGTTGATGTAGAGGCGCGCTCGTCTCGTAGGAGAGGTGCGCACCTAGCATGTACACGTACGTACAGCGGCCAGTGTGCAAGAAAGAAAATACGGCCACGTACGTACATACGGGTAGGGTCTTGAACACCTACTCGCTCATATGTACGGCCAGGGCTCATGTACATGGCTGGGTCAGAACAGAGAAAGAACATTGTCGTCGTGTTCATGGGGAGACAACCGGCTGGGTCAGAACATAATGCGTCGTCGTGTTCATTAGGAGGGCTTGGACGGAACAACCGATGGAAACGAGGCCGGGCGTATCGTAGAATGGAGGAAATGGCCTTGTGTTCGACCAGCCACGGTCGAAATGGGATCCTGTTCATCGGGAGGGGTCTGTCGTACCACAAAACGGAGGAAACGGACCTCCTACGATCGAAATGGGGGTCCTATTGATCGGGAGGGGTGTGGCGTACCGCAAAATGGAGGAAACAGACTTGCGTTGGAGCGCTACAGTCGAAATGGGGGACCTGTTGATCGGGAGGGGTGTGGTGTACCGCAAAACGAGACTCCACGGGATACTGTTCATCTCCGCTGTCGACCCCCTCCAGCCTCCACGGGCTACTGTTCATCCACCGTCGACCTCCTCCAGCCTCCACCTGTGACTGTTCATCCACGGGCTCCTGTTCATCCAGCCTCCACCGTGCGCTACTCCACCGGCTACTGTTCAACCAGCCCTCTCCACGGGCTCCTGTTCAACCACCCCTCCATGGGCTTCTATTCATCTATCCCTCCACCATCTACTGTTCATCCAGCCCTCCACGGGGTGGTCCTGTTCATCGTGCCCTCCACGGGGTCCTGTTCATCCAGCCCCAACCGGCTCGATCGATCGGGGTCCTGTTCATCCAGAGGAAACACCATGGGGTCCTATTCATCCACCCCCACCAGGAACTGTTCATCCAACTCCCCCAGCAACGTTCACTGTTCATCCAAAGGAAGCATAGATCGGCTTCAGTTAGCAGCAGTAGCGAAGGAATCGCTCGATCGGGTTCAGTTAACACCCATCGATCAATCGCTCAGGTTCAGTAACGCGTAGCCTGCAATGCAATCGCTCGGGTTCAGTTAGAGCCCAAAGCCTCGCTCGAGTTCAGTTAGAACCCAATGCCTCGCACCCACACGCGTGCATGTACGAGAGAAACGCACATCGCTCGGCCCCGATCACCCACCGTAACCGGGAACACCCAGATATTTTCCTCGCCCTCGCTTCTACCATGGTTTTTTCCATCATGGATGGCCCAAAGAATGTCATGCACTTGTGTCTCCGGCCCGCCCAGGACGAAAAGCCCATTTTCTATCATGATTTTTTGTCATAGAAGTAGGAACCCACCACATCTATGATGATACCGGGTTTGTCACAATTATCGTCATACAAGTGTCATAAGTATGACAGAAAAAAATTTCGTTCGGCCCAAAATGTCACGGATATGTCTTTTTTTTGTAGTGTCGTGTAGCACGGGATACCCCGTTTGTACAATTTTCTGTTGGACTTTGAACTTCTATTGCACCATCAGTACCAGCAGAATCTACAGGATTCTTCCGCTTCCTATTCCGTGTGACCTTAGTACTAACACCATCCCTTGTAATTGTGTCTTCCTTCCTCTTTCTCCGTGACATGTTATGTCAAGCCGACAAGAAAAAGGAATAACACAATTTAGTTCTTCAGAAAAAATTGATGCGTGATACAGACGAACTGAACTTTGATGTTAGACAACCACATGATAGGAGGATGTAATATGTACGAAAAACAGGACGACATGAGATAACCAGAACTATGATGTGTAAACAAAGCAGAAGACATTTCACTAAAATAGAAGCAATGCAATGAAAGGTAGACACCATATGAAAGATGCTACATATATCGCTCTGCCAAGTTAATAGTGTCTTGTCATAACGGGTGTTTAAACAAATGTGAAGCGGTACAAGAAATAAATCATATGCAAGATGCAAACAACATCACACTTATGATGTGTAAACTAAGGAGAAGGCATTTCAACAAATTAGAAGCAATGAAAGCTAGACACCATATGAAAGATGCAACGAATATCACTCTACCAAGTTAAAATTGTCTTGTCATAAGTGCCATTTCAACAAATTAGAAGTAGTACAAGCTAGAAAAGAATGCAAGATGTAACCTATATCACACTCCCAAGTCAAATGTGTCTTATGATAAGTCATTGTTGCAGGTTACACAACAGTAGTACTTTGATGTAAGAACATGGTGTGATAGACAGATATTGTATGTTCTAGAAACATGAACACATGTCTTATTCACAAGTATAATGTGTAAAGTAACAGATGGAATTCAACAAAATTAGAAGCAATACAAGCTAGACAACATACATAACATGCAACCACATATAACAATGCCAAGTTAGAAGGAGCACCTGTGATGGTGCACTAGGGGAGACGTGCTCATTATCAACACAGCTATGTTGAGTGTGTATGCATGTGTTGTCTTGCAAATCATCTTGGGGGGTTGGAGGAGTAGAATCTGTAGAGGCCCTCTGTTTGGAAAGGGCACCTTTATCCGCTACCTAGATAACTTCCTTTCTCTTTATTGATTTTGAATTGTCAAGTAAAACCGACAAGAAAAAGCAATAAAATTCACTCTTGGGAACTCATTCGTACATGATACTGACAATCACTACTTTGATGTATGGCAAACACATGATACCTGGATGGAATATGTATGAAAAACAGGACAACATGGGATATTCACAACTGTTCGTGTAAACTAAGCAGAATCCATTTCAACAAATAATAAGCAATGCAAGCTAGACACCACATGAAAGATGCAACCAATATGACTCTGCTAAGTTAAAAGTGTCCCATCATAAATGGCATTTCAACAAATTAGAAGCAGCGCATGCTATAAATCATATGAAAGATGCAACTAATATCGCACTACATATACTAAAGGTGTCTCGTTATATTGATTGATGCGGGATACAAAAAACAATAGTTTTTTGTAAGTACATGCTTAATAGACAGATGTACTATGTACTAAATACAGGAAGGCATGTCACATTAACAGGTATAATGAATAAACTAAGAAGAATAGCACATGCAATTTAACCAGATTGGAAGAATTACAATCTAGACACCATATGCAACATGCAACCACATATCATGCTGCCAAGTTAGAGCAAGCACCTATGATGCTCGTGTAGGGGAAAAACAATAATCAACTACAGAGCTACGTTCACTATCTTCATCTAGCATTGCTGTTTCTTGAGAATCATGTGGGGAGGCAAACACTGCATTCTTTAAATGAGCATCTTTACTCACAGTAGTCCATTGGCCTGACTGCCTCATCATAAGTGATTGATGAGGGATACACAAGAACATTAGTTTGATGTAAGGACATGGTTAATAGACAGATGTACTAGCATGTACCAGAAATAGGAAGGCATGTCATATTCAAAGGTATAATGTGCAAGCTAAGCAGATGCAATTTAACCAAATTGGAAGCAATACAAGCTAGACACCCGACTGGAGTGGTGAGCATGATCATCTAGGACACGAGAGCCGGGTGGGAGGTGGGCTGCTTCGCCACCATCGTGGATTTTTAGTTGGCTTCTAGGTGATGTCTGTTTATGTGGGGCTTGTAACTGGCTCGGCCAGTGCCCTGACTAGCTATTTGTCTTCTGGTGCTCATGGGATGGTGGTTCATGTAAAAATATATTTCCTTATCTTAATAAAGACCGACTTCAGCCTTTCAAATACAAGCTAGACACCATATGCAACATGCAACCACATATGACACCGTGAAGTTACAACAAGCACCTGGGATGGTGGTTCATTGCGAGTGAGGTCATCAACTCCAGAGCTACGTTTACCGTCTCCATCTGCTGACACCGCACCCTTTATAAGGCTGAAACGTGTCTGGCCTATCCGCATACGACGCTGGGGCGACTTCTCTCTTTTCTTTTTTGATTCTCCCAAGGCAGCAGAGTCTGAAATACCCTTGCATAAAACCACAATAGTGAGAGTATGGGTGAAGTGTGTGCAGAACTAGTGCACTGTAAAAGTAGCAGATAGCAGGTGGCTGAAAAATAAATGACAGGAGACATTTGATAGCTCTACAACATTGCATGGCAAACAAAATTAGATTCTACTCTGTATGATTTTGTAATATATGAGCACCGGAAATGCACGTACTCCTCCAGCACACCACCACATGTGGTCCTATCAAGATAATAGTCGACTGAAAATAAATAGGTCAGTTGATTTTTTATGAACCATCCGATCTATAAGGAACGAGCAGATGGCCTTCGTCTACCTCCCGCCAGTCACTGTTGACGATCTTTCTCGAACCGCCAGCGACCACCGGCCCAGACCCCTGCTTCCGCCGCCCTGCCCTCCCCTCAACCTCACACCACCGCCGTGCTTGGCAGCGCCCCCAGGCCATCCCTTTATCTCGGCCGACCTCAAGATCGGGTGCCAGCAGCTCTAGGCCCCACACGCCACTAAGATAAACACCGAGCCGCTGCTTCCCCGGCGTAATAGGTGGACTAGCGCTTGTTACGCTGGGGAATGCATTCATTAATTGGGAATCAACTGACCAGGAATTCAAATCCAGGGGGCGACAGACCTCTAGCTAAGGTGAAATAGTATATGAGGAGAAACCTTGTGCATTGTGAGTTACTATAAACATCTAGTATCAAAAAGCAGCAGTCAACTAGTGGGTTCTGTGGGATGAATACCGTGCAAGCAAACACGTAACATTTGCATGAATAAGGGAAGAGGAATACCATTTCCAGTTGCCAGTGTGGTGTCCTCCATATGTCGCGGCAATCTTCTTATTTTTACCGGGGGAACCGCTGTTTTGGAGGAGGGTGCAGTCTTGGACAAACCCATGGCCAAATTATTGTCTATGTTTCCATGGCCGTATGTCAGCGGAGGGGAAGAAGATCCGAGGCGGCGAAGGACGGCATAACAGGAACAACTCCGGTGCGGTGGACGGTGGCGAAGTTGGAGCACCAGCGATGAGGCATAGGATGGCGTGGTTGAATTGGCTCGGGTACGGACGGCTCGGCCTCGGCTTCATCTACTAGCTATGGAGGGCATTCTAGTTGAGGTTGCGGTGGACGACGACGTCGGGGTATCGGCTCCGGCGTGATGGAGGAGGGTGGCGGTTGATGAGTGGGATGGGGTGGCGGACCGAGGACGCCGGGGTTTCGCGGCTGGTGGAGAGGTAGTTTTGGCGCCCATGGAGTGTGAATGAGGAAACATACGAGGGGGCGGGGGCGGGGGAGCTAGGGGAGAACCATGTTTCGGTCTGGGACGCACTTGTTTTGGCTTTTTTGAACAGATGGGACGCGCTTGTTTGAAATTTAGGGAAAGTACAAACTTTGCCCCCCTCTTAAATTTCTGACCTACTGCGGGTCGGGGGTAGGATGGTAATCCCAGGTGTCCCAAATAGTGGGCGGGAGCGATTTCGGCCGTGCACATGTGTTCTTAGGCGGCCATTGTGTATGAATGTTTTTCGGAGGCGGTTGCGTGGCGTCTAGATGAAGCTACAAACCTACCCCGGTTTAGACCTTTGGACGTCGGGCCGGTAGGTTTCACCGGTGGGAGTTAGAAAGGTAATTTCCTTCTACTACCAAACAATGGTCTCACGGGTTTCTAGCTAGTAAAAGTTCTTTTGGCGCTTCGTTCAAAATTTTGAAACAGAAGCATTCACGTTTAGAGTACTCTTGAACTTTGAGGACTGACCTTAATAGACAACATTAAATTTGACCCTGTATGTTTGAAGACCTCATTAAATTATCCGCTTCTTTTTGAAATTTTGACACTTGAAAATCCTATAACTACGATTATTTTGGAATGGAGGAGCTAAATTTGAATCTATTTTGTACACGACTATATATGCTATTATGTACAAAATCAAAGCTAAGAATGGTGCCCCCATAATTTAGGTATGATTTACAAATGCCATGATATCGAATTCGAATTTTTTAAACCACCTTAAGTTGAATTCAAATGTATGCTAGTTCATAGCTAGATATTGTTGGGGAACGTAGTAATTTCAAAAAAAATTCCTATGCACACGCGAGATCATGGTGATGCATAGCAACGAGAGGAGAGTATCGTCCATGTACCCTCGTAGTCCGTAAGCGGAAGCTTAATGAGAACGAGGTTGATGTAGTCGTACGTCTTCACGATCCGACCGATCCAAGTACCAAATGTATGGCACCTCAGAGTTTAGCACACGTTCAGCTCGACAGCGTCACACGAACTCGATCCAGCAGAGCTTCACAGGAGAGTTCCGTCAGCACGACGGCGTGATGATGGTGATGATGTTGCTACTGATGCAGGGCTTCTCCTAAGCACCGCTATGATATGATCGAGCTGGATTATGGTGGTGGGGGGCGCCGCACACGGCTTGGAACAATCAACTTGTGTGTCCTAGGGTGCCCCTGCCCCCGTATATAAAGGAGCAAGGGGGAAGGATGGCGGGCCCTTGCAGGGCGCGCCAGGAGGAGGAGTCCTCCTCCTAGTAGGAGTAGGACACCCCTTTCCTACTCCTACTAGGAGGGTGAAAGGAAGGAGGAGAGGGAGAAGGAAAGGGGGGCGCACCCCCCCCCTTCCCTAGTCCAATTCGGACCAGAGGGGGAGGGGGCGCGCGACCTGCCCTGGCCGACCCTCTCTCTCTCCACCAAGGCCCATATGGCCCATTACTTCTCCGGGGGGGGGGGTTCCGGTAACCCTCCGGCACTCCGATTTTCTCCGAAATCACCCGGAACACTTCCGGTATCCAAATATAGTCATCCAATATATCAATCTTTATGTCTCGACCATTTCGAGACTCCTCGTCATGTCCGTGACCACATCCGGGATTCCGAACTACCTTCGGTATATCAAAACACATAAACTCATAATACTGATCGTCACCGAACATTAAGCGTGCGGACCCTACGGGTTCGAGAACTATGTAGACATGACCGAGAAATGTCTCCGGTCAATAACCAATAGTGGAACCTGGATGCTCATATCGGCTCCTACATATTCTACTAAGATCTTTATCGGTCAAACCGCATAACAACGTATGTTGTTCCCTTTGTCATCGGTATGTTACTTGCCCGAGATTCGATCGTCGGTATCTCAATACCTAGCTCAATCTCATTACCGGCAACTCTCTTTACTCGTTCCATAATGCGTCATCCCGCAACTAACTCATTAGTTGCATTGCTTGCAAGGCTTACAGTGATGTGCATTAGCGAGAGGGCCCAGAGATACCTCTCCGACAATCGGAGTGACAAATCCTAATCTCTATCTATGCCAACTCAACAAGTACCATCGGAGACACCTGTAGAGCACCTTTATAATCACCCAGTTACGTTGTGACGTTTGGTAGCCCACAAAGTGTTCCTCTGGTAGTCGGGAGTTGCATAATCTCTTAGTGATAGGAACATGTATAAGTCATGAAGAAAGCAATAGCAGTAAACTAAAACGTTCAAGTGCTAAGCTAATGGAATGGGTCAAGTCAATCACATCATTCTCCTAATGATGTGATCCCATTTATCAAATGACAACTCATGTCTATGGTTAGGAGGCATACTAGTGACACTCTTTGACCAACGAGCTAGTCAAGTAGAGGCATACTAGTGACACTCTATTTGTCTATGTATTCACACATGTATTATATTTCCAGTTAATACAATTCTAGCATGAATAATAAAACATTTATCATGAAATAAGGAAATAAATAATAACTTTATTATTCCCTCTAGGGCATATTTCCTTCATCTATTTATAATGTTCATTGTGTAACTTTTGTATGTATAATGTGCTTTACACACACAACATGAACTATACTCACGTTTATATTCGATTGCTAAAGCGATGCATTGTTTGGAGTTCAAAATACTAACTATGTGGATCAATTATGTTGAATAATAACATAGACATGCTCAAATTCAATAGAATCTAGATGTATGATGGATCAATCACCGTTCCTTATGCGAATTGCAAATATCATGATCCCATCCTAATATTTGGATACAATTTATATCTTTAATAAATGTGTACATCAGTCTTTTACGTGTAGTTTCACTCTCCATCGGTGGTCTCTCACACATGCTCACACACTCTCTCTCGAGGTGTCTTTCTCGCAGACATGCTCTAGATATAACCCTCCCTCCCTCTCGTAACCATTTACAACTGTTTTCACTAACCTTTATCACAAGCACACTTCCTCTCACAAGCATACACACGCACAATCCACATCGACCCTTTCTATATACATAGACATGCCTAAGTGTCTCCTGTACGAACATTATCTTTAGGCCTGTCTCTCACGCATTGTATCACGCCTCTCTTCCTAATCGACGAGTATGGTTCTAGCATAGCATTCTGTATGATGCCCCTTAAAGTTAGGTTGGATGAATAGTAATATCAAAGATAAGGGGTTACCTTGGTCCGAGGACCTAGGGTTATAAATCCTAGCCGGGTTTGCTAGTGGACACAGAGTCCTTCACAATTCTGCTATCTTTGTCTTGTATGACTAGTCATCCATGGGTCTCTCTAAATGCGTCACAAGCCGACCAATGTGGCCCAGGACGGAACCGAACAAAGGTCCTCACCTCGACCCACCGGACCTCATGCAGTGACACACCCTCCTCCCTCAGGTCTCATTATCTTCTCGCACCCACACATACCAACACAAACACCACACAAAAGAAAATTCTCCTCATGCCTCTATCCCCCCTTGCATATACACACTCAAGGGAATCTCTCGCCGTGACATCATATCCATCTCTCTCTCTAGACCTCTCTCATTTCTCGTGCTATCTCTCCCACGCCCTCCTCCCCCCGCCGGCCCCTCTATCCATGCCTCTCTCGAATACGTAATACACACCCAAGCCTCTCTAGGCCCTACCAAATACATCAACTACAAATTCACACATGTTACATCACGTACCCCATTGATCTAAAAAGCCCTCTCTTCACATTTATTTCGCACACAACATTCCTTTTGAATAAAAGTGTGGCCAAAAAATTATTTTAGAATTTCTACATATATACAAGATTACAAAGTTATATGGAGGAGTATGAACATTAATTTTCATTGCATGGTGCCCAGAATGATATTTATTCCGCACTGTGAATTTTTATGTTTTATACTATATATAAAGTTAGTCAAAATAAAGAGAAACGAAGAGCACCTCTCTCTCCATCGCATACACCCCCTCTACGCCCCTATCACGTACACACACAAACTATATCCAGGTCCTCTAAAATTAAGCCCCAGCACATTCACGCATGCTACATCTTTCTCTCGCGATATATATAGCGACGATCATTGTATTTGAAGGGAAAGCAGGATACCACATTGGACTTCAGAATCCACTCATTACAGTCACCATTTACGTTTTGTGGTTATTATGCACTCACAGGCTCACAGTACAACTCTGTATTTGCTCAAGACACGACTAGTTGACAAGTTAAACGCTCCACGTGGCACCTCTAGTGTTGCATCACATTACTCACTACCATCGGTCCCATCTGTCGGCTTGTATCTACTCTACAATCTTACAAAAACAGAGTTGGTGATGATGGTGTGCCTACCATCCTGCAATATAGGCCGTCTGATTTATATCTGACGGATAGGAAGGAAACTACGGCAATTTTGCAAAAAGGTACGCATACACCTCTCCACATATACAAATAAGGCCTTCCCGCATGGATCATTTTCTCTCACAAGATAAACTAGTCATACAAATGCATCTTGATGTTACATGCAACGCATGGGCATCTTGCTAGTAAGAATAAAATAAACGACAAACAAATATTGGACGGTGGTTCGAAGTCATGACCACGGGCACAACGGAAAAGGTGGCCTTGTATTGGTATGATGAGCCGTCTGTTTTAACACACATGAGCTGGTGTGGTGATTATACACACATGCATGCATGCACACGAATTGCATGCATGCAACACTTACACGAACACATGCAGCCATGCACGCACGCAACACTCACACGTACACATGCAACCACGCACACATGCAACTCACATGCACACACGCACGCATGCATGCACACACCACACAACCAACACACACTCTCACGCTAAAGCGCTCAACCTACACATGCATGCGCACACATCAGGCCCTAACAGACACATACACAACCAGGTGATTTCCGCGCATGGGTTGAAGTCTTGGCGCGCCTGCGTAAATTTGTGTTTATCTAACCTTTTTCCTATGTGAACTGACAGGTGGGACCCACAAGGAACATGGTCAATTTAACTACTCAATGTGGTGCCGCGCGAACTATTTGGCCGGTCAACATAGTGCAACCCGATGCTGAACGGTGACCAAGTGACCGTATAATCACCGCAAAATGTATATAGTGACTGTAATGAACGTATTCTGAAGTTTGGTGACTGTACTACGCTTTTATCTCTATAGGCCCTCCAAAACTACATCTCTACACGTTCTCGCATGTTACATCTAACAAATATGCAATACAGCACTACTACTACACTCTAACACAATAAATCATATGTGTTTTTAGTTATACTAGATATCATATTGTTACTTAATTATTCAGTTTGCATACATTAAAATTGTCTTTGAAATGTATGTCCTGTAGCATCTACCGCACGGGAAAAATCTCACCCTTTCTTGTTTAATCGGGTTTGTATCGATGGATCGTGCGAAATAGCAAAACTATAGTACTATACAGTACAAGTGACAGTTTGCTCGACCGCCGTGTCATGTACTCCTCCGTCGTAAGAGTGGAGCGCTCGCTTTCATAAATGTTCTAGTCCCTTTCGTCGACATGTGGGACATCAAGCTACCAGGTCCACGTGCCATACCAAAATACAGTGCAGAGCAGCAGGCGTGAAGCACCCCAGTTATGGTGCCGACATAGTAATGAGCAATGAGGCGTCAAATCATAAAGTTGCACCTTTCCCACAGTTAAGTTGGAGGGACGAAGTAATAATAATGCTAGTAAAAAAAGAAGTTGGAGAGACGAAGCAGCCATCATTTCACTCGTTGTTGAATCCGCTTCTCCCTCATCTTCTTCAAGTAAACCACGTGTTGCTTCTACCGTTGTTCTGCCTCATGTGGGACGTGGATCGGCTTGGTAAAGCACTGCGACGTGGGACCGCATGTTCGCAAACCGCCAGGCCAACGTCCTCTGAAAATAAGAAACATCCCCCGTCATCCGCCCGGCAAAATCTCCTCCTTTTTACTAATCTTGATTCTATAATTTTTTAGATCAATATAATTGAGATTTGTATAGATAGCACATAGGAGCAAAACCAAGTGGTATGGTTAACGGCATCCATAATGTGTAGCCAAATGTGAAAATAGCTTTTGTCATCGATGGGAAACATTGCGAACGGTGCTGCCAAAGCCAAAAAGATGGAACCAAAGATCCATGATTGATTGATTGAAGGAATAGAAAAATGCAACGTCTCTGCTCTTTCTCCCATGCTTGGACGCATCTACAGTATAGAGCACAGAGTCTAGTCCCCTGTCCCTTCTACCGCAAATCACAAAGCAGTGAGGCGTCAAATCACAAAGCATGGATGAAGCAACCATCATTTCACTCTTCGCTGACTCCACTTCTCCATCGTATTCTTCGAAAAACCACCTCACCGCACTAAGCTGGACGGACGACGCTATTGGTTATTTGGTTCAACGGACTTCCTTGATGCAAATAAGGTGTTTGTCTCGGCTTGCAGGCGGCACTTGCGAACGACTTACAGTGGTCTCCCTCAATGGTGTTCTCCGTTGAACGCACTTCACCAAACCACAACGTTCGAGATATCACCGACGTCACCACAATGAGGAAGGAATTCAAAAAGTTACTACCTCCTTTTTTGTACACAAGGCCAGTATATCAAAATTACAATTTGCAAAAGGCCACTAACACTAATCGAGGCAAAATTGATGGGGTTTGCCTCGTACTAGCACCAAGGACATTAATATACCCTTGCATGCATGTGGAAGTGAGAAGGTTGGTTTGCATGGCACTGCATTAATCAAGCGATGGGGAGTGAGATGGTTAGCTCTTTGGGCTTTGGAAAAAATACGCATTAATTGACACGTCAAACAGGGATTTGTATCAATTAATCCTGCGAAGGAAAACCCCGCCTTTCTCTTTTAACACAAGTACTCCTAGTACGTACGTACTTGTATCCTGTTTGGGTCTAGGCCTTGCATTGCCATACTTTGCCACACATTTTTGCCAAGCTTGCCTAAAGTTTTCAAAATGAAAAGGAGGTACACTTGTGCACGGCTGCCGTGGTTGCACCGCACCCTCACACAGTCGCTCCTGCATGCCGCGGTCGCACCGCACCCTCACACAATCGCCCCTGCATGCCGCAAACCCAACCAAGGGAACACACCATCATTGACACGTGCTACCGCATGTGAACAAACCAAACTCAGCTATCCTACCGCTGACACATAGTTTTCGTTCATACAGTATGTTTATCCAAACGCATCTTGGGGAGGATCGTACGGCCCGTGCGATGGTCTGTTGGGGAAGAAGAAGAGGTGAGGAAGAAGGGTTAGGAGATGTAGGATATTCATCCAACCGCCTGAAATGGTAGACTGACCCAAATGATGAAATTCAGGCGACTTGCATAACAATATATGTTTTTACACAGCAAAAGATCCCTAAAAACAACAACATAAAGAAAAACGATCACTGCTCGCGGAATAAGACGGCCTCGTCGTCTTTGCCTGCCAGCGCGAACCAGCTATAGCTGCCGACGTGTGTCTCTGCACCGTGGTTGTCCTCGGCCTCCAACTACTCATTCACGCAGAGCGTGCGGGCGCTCTACACGGATGAGAGCACCGCCCGGTTCAAGTCCAGGACATCCAGTTTCGCTTGCAGGAGGGCCTCGATGCCAGCGGCATCCGCACTCTCTATGTCTAGTTGAGCCTCCGCCGCCCGGTTCAAGTCTAGGACGTTTGGTTCTGCCTGCAGGAGGGCCTCGATGCAAGCGGCATCCGCGCGCTCTGTGTAGAGTTGAGCCTCCGCCTCCCGCTTCACATCCACGACATCTGGTTCCGCCTGCAGGAGAGCCTTGATGGCAGCAGTATGCACGCGCTCCGCGTCGAGTTGAGCCTGTGCCTCCTGATCCTCCTTTAGTATCGCCATGTTGAACCGCTGGTCCGCCTGCACCATGGGGGACCCGGACGCCGGCATGAAGTCGACGTCCATCGTCTCATACCCATCGGGGCCTTCTGCGCCACGACCTTCGCCATGAAAATTGGATCGGCTTCCTACTCCTCGTAACTTGGCTCCAGAGAACTCGGGGATTGGCCTGCCGCAAAGCAAGCTTGGAAAAGGAGGTCTGTGGCGTCGACCGCCGCCGTGATTTCTGCGCGGCGCTCTGGCATCAGCATCTTGTAGTACGTGATCTTGCAGTGCACCATGGCTTTCCTGTGAACTAGGGGATGCTTGATGCGGGCTAGGGGATCGAAAGGTGGGGGAATGGGCTGGAGAGGAGGTGTGGTTTTGGGGCAGTGGCTGGCGTAGGCCGAGCAGCGAAGGTTCTGGTGTGAATAGTGGTTCCGATGATGACCGGTCAATCGGTTTTGACAGTACATCACTCTTGTCGCGTTCGCGTTGCACCCCGGCATGCTGGACCCTCCATGTCGCTCACCGAATGGAACGCGCTTCGTCTTGCATTTTTGCTCGCTTGTGCGACCGCAGTTGAGAGCAACCCGATGTCCCTCCCCTAGACGTGGATCCTCTGACTTTGCAATCCCTGCCATTGCCTGCCTTTGAGTCACTAACATGTAATAATATTTGACATGCAACTTACACAAAGCATACGATCAAATTCGTATGTGAAAGGAGTTTCCAATTATATAATTTTCACATTATACATCTCATGTACTATTAATCTTGTCAATAGTCAAAGGCGGTTTCGAAAAACGCATTAGAAGCATTCCGCAGAGTATCATTCGCATGTACCATCTGAGATGGCTCCCACCCCACCTCCACCCACGCCAATAGGCTCTCCGGCAATCTCCCTTTCTAGCCACTAAATTCCCAAACCAATCCACTCATCCTCTCCGGCGTCACCACCTTACTATGTGGATCACCATCTTCGATGGATCAAGGTTCTGGTTCTACCCTTGGCTTGGACTTCTCCAAGGGGCTGGTTTTTGCCAATGAGATCTATAGATCTTGTGGCGTCTCGGTTCATCCTTTGGAGGGCACGGATCCTTTCATCATGGTGGTCTCGTTCAGTAGGTATGATTTCCGCCTTTCAGAGGATTCGGTGGCTGCAGCGCTTGAGGCCGCTATTGGTGGATCGGCCATTGAGTTCATGGTTTCCATTTTACATGACAAGGTATTCTCCTTTCATGTTTCATGCAAAAAAGTTGGTCTACACATTCTTGCTCTTCGGTCTTTCGCTTGTGAGCATTTTAAGTGTTTCTTCCACCTTTGTGGCCATGGTGGTCCAAATTGGAGACGTGAGGTCTTGATTTGGAGAGAAGAGTGTGATGCTGAATGGATTTTTGTTAGTCCTACCAAGCGTCGCGCGACAATGGGTATGTTGGCCATGCATAAACCTCCTGTCAAATCTTCTGTCAAGTCTGCCACTAGTTGCAGGAAGAAACTTTCATTCGCTATGTTTCAAAAATATCCTGCATGCAAAGGTTATCAATACCCTGCCACGCAAACATGCATTGACACTGTCCAGGATGCGGGTTATGTTCTTAATCAACATGAGCGTGTCATCATTCATTCTCCTCCGGTGCTGGAGCTCCGGTGGACGGTGGCCACTCCACCAATCTGTTTTGGAACGGTCCCTCCGCGACCCGCTCGATCTGCGTCAATCTCGCAAGAGCTGGTTCCTCAATCTTCGGTGCACCTGTTGGGCGGGTCTGGGATTTCTTCAAATCACCACCCTCCTGATTTGCCAGCAATTGATGGGCCCATTGTGTCATCAAGGGCCGTTTCTGCCCAGCCCAGCAGCCCACCTTCTGAGTCACACGTCATTTCTCTGGGCCCAGTCAATGCCGAATCTCCCAATGCATGGCAAGTCAATCAGAATCGTAACTTATCTCCCACCTGAATATTGGGCCGGTCTGTTGAGGATTTGGATGGATTTTCTTCTATGGTTGATGAAATGGCGTTTAATGTCTGGAAATGCCACAACTGCTTTTCTATGGCACATATCACCTCCAGTTGCACCAATCAAACGCGCTATCGCCTTTGTTTTCGGCCAGGCCACGGGGCAAAATCTTGCATAGGATCTGCACCGGCAGGAGGTTTTAGGTGGGTCCCACGAGTCATTGAGAGTCCATCTGATAGCCCACCACCGGCTTTACGGCTTAACGCCTCGAGTTCCCTCCACCCTACCGCTGCCGCCTGCCCATTGATACGTCCCGTTGACGAGTTGCATCTTGCATCGTCATCAGAGCCTACTCTGCCTCCACCTTCGCCACCCCCATTACCTCCATCCCCTCCAGCTCCGCCTCTGCCTCCGCCACCACCACCATTACCACCATCTCCCCCAGCTCCTCCATCCGCCCCGCGACCAGATACGCCGTCAACACCTCCACCATTGCCGAGTTCACCGTTAGCAACTTCTCCGGCGATGACCAACTTTGAGCTGGATCCTCTGCCGTACGTGCCACCGGGCTTCGAGATCATCGATGGAGGGCTGCTATGTCTCCCTCGCACCTTTTCTGCTCCAGCTGTTGCGCCTGACAGCAGGCATGAGGAGTATGCGATTGGCATCGTCGAGCCAGCGCCGCTGCCAGAGGAGATTCAAATCTGCCGTAACATGGTTAGTGACTTTGATGTTAATCAGTTGGAGAGAGATGTTCTCGATGTTCAGCCATGGATTCAGGGAGTCAGATTGTTCCGTTTCCATAGTGCAATCTCTAGGCAAGTTATGGTGGATCATCCACCCTTTGATTTGGGCAATGATCGCTTTGTTCGTTTTATTCCGCATGATGAGGGGATCAATTACAGAGCTGTTCAGGGTTTTCGCCGTGCTTGGGTCATGCTCTTGGGAGTTCCTCTGGATTATCTTAGGCCGCAATATATTGCAGATGTGATTAGCACTTTTGGTCGCTTCCACTCTTGGCATCAGGCCGATCCTATGCTGACGCGGACTTTGGCATATGTGCCCTTCCTTGCCCCCTATATGGTGCCTCGAGGTGTGGTTTATCGGGAGTTCGGAGATTTTGGTGGTACTAGTGTTTCATGGTCTGCTCCAGTCTATGTTTTGTCGGTGGATTTTGCAGAGGTGTTGCCTGCAGATGAAGATCCTATGCCATTCGATGGAAATCCACACACCCTTCCTGGCCAGATGCACTTCAATAATCACAACTGGGTACTGCCGGAGTTTCCTGAGCTAGGTTGGAATGATGTGCCTCCACCTGTTGTTGACAACAATAATGTGCAACATGAGGTCGTCCCTGACAATGCTGCCGCACCTGAGGAACCTGTTCAGGTTCAGTCCCAAGAGTCCATGGTGCTACAAGTTTTGGATGATTCAGTTAATAATGGCAATGTCCCTGATGATGTTCACAATGATGATGTTGCTCCCCTACACCTTGTAGCTCAACTTCCAGCTCAGCAAGTTCTCCATATTGGTCGGGTTCTAACGGTTTTTGGCCCAATTCTGCCCCCACAGATGCAGTGGACTCCTACTTTCAGTAAGTACATGCAACAATTTGATTCGGCAGTCATCCCGCGACCTTTCTAGATGCCTTTGTTTAACTTCCTTAAGCAACCTTGGAGTCACAGCCTTTCTATTAAGGGTATGGCTCTCAGTTTGTTGCCGCCACCGTCTGTCCCTGAGGTCTTCTTTCAGCCTTCATCAGTCAAGCGCCTAGTTGCTTGTGCGCTCTGCTTTGACGAGCCATCTGAATTGTCTGAACCTGTCGCTGAGAAGTTTCAGTTCTCTGCTATGCCTGTTATCAACAATAAGAGATCTCGTAAATCTGCATTTGTTCACCCGATCATTCTGGATTCCCAGGTCCGTCGTAGTGCCCGTCTTTGCACCTTGCGTGATGGTTTTCATCAAGCGCCCCCAGGGTCAATCATCCCGCAGTCTGTCAAGCGCACCAAGAAGCGCAAAACTAGTGCCCGGCCTGTTCAGTCTACAGCCGCCCCTGATGAGCCAGTTGTGCCTCCACCAACTGCAATTGGTACACGTCTGCGGATTGCCCCTGAGAAGATCACGGAGGAGAAGCTTGTAGCTGATCCTTCTGAAGCCACTCCTTCCAAGGATACTGATGATGAATGAAGTCTGCCACATCATGGGTCGCTGACGAACCCATTTAATCGCCACTTATCTTTGCTTTTGTTACTTGATGTTGAACCTTATGAGGCTGCTACGTGGATGTTGTAGGTCATTGCGTGATCTAGTTTTGCTTTCATTCCCTTTAATTTGTAATGAATCAGAAAATCTTTAGAGACTGGAAGATATTGTGTTGGAATGTGTGTGGTCTTATCTCTGAAACCAGGCAACTTGAAGTTAAGTAGAAGATAGATGAAAGTGGGTGCTCTATCATTTGTTTGCAAGAAACTAAATGCATGCATATCGATCAGCATTTTCTTAGGAAATTTTGTCCTCAACGCTTTGATAATTTTGTGTATATGCCATCGTCTGGGGCTTCTGGTGGTCTCCTGATTATTTGGAATTCAGCTTTCTTTTCTGGGAAATTAATTCAAGCTCACTCCTATGGCATCATTGTGGAATTTACATCTGCACACACTTCCGAAGTTTGGACTTTAGTGTCAGTTTATGGTCCTTGTCAGAATCCTTCACGAGATGAATTTGCCAAGTGGTTATATAACCTCAACATACAAATTGATGAGAAATGGCTGCTTCTCGGTGATTTTAATTTCATGCGCTCCTTGGAAAACCGTAATCTACCAGGGGGTAATGTTAATGATATTTTTTTCTTTAATGAAATTATTGGTCACCTAGGTTTAGTGGAATTACCAATAAAAGGTAGGCAGTTTACTTGGTCCAATATGCAAACAAGTCCTCTTCTCGAGCAGATTGACTGGTTCTTCACCACGGTATCTTGGACCTCTGATCACCCTAATGCAATGGTCATGCCCCTGGCACGGACAGCATCGGATCATGTACCTTGTGTGGTCTCTGTCGCCACTTCTATTCCGAAAGCTAAGGTCTTCCATTTTGAAAATTATTGGGTAAACCTCCCAGGTTTTGCTGAATGTGTCTCTAAAGTTTGGAACATGCCTGTTCAGAGGTCTTCTGCTACTGGTACAATTTCGGCCAAGTTTAAAGCCCTCCGTTATGCTCTTAAGAGGTGGTTCGTAAGCCTTTCGAAGATCAAAGCCCTAATTGCTGATTGCAACAAGGTGATCCTGTACTTTGATGGTTTGGAGGAACTCCGGGCGCTCACTTGGCCAGAGATAAATTTTCGTAAAATTGTTAAGCTCCATCTTGAGGATATTCTTCGTTTGCAATTTATCTACTAGAAACAGTGCTGTACCATCAAATTCATCAAAGTGGGCGAGGAAAACACGAAATTTTTCCACACCATGGCTATAGAACGATACCGAAGGAATACCATCACCTCCACTAAAAATGTTGCAGGTGAGGTTGTGAATGATCATCATCAGTTAGCTTCCATGTTTTAGGCTGATTTCAAGCAGCGCATGGGCCAAGCCAAGGGTATTCGCATGGCCTTTGACCTTGATAATCTCCTGACTAGAGTCGAAGGACTTGAGGCTTTATCCAGGCCTTTCACTGATGATGAAGTGGAGGAGGTCATTAAGCATTTACTGTCTGACTGTGCCCCTGGCCCAGATGGATTTACAGGCCTTTTCATGAAGAAATGTTGGAGTGTTCTTAAGCCATACTTTATGAAGTTGGTTGCTGAGTTTTATGAAGGAAATTGCAGCTTGGAATGTCTTAACACATCTCTCATTACTCTCATTCCTAAAAGGTTAAGCCCTGAGACTGTGGGTGACTTTCGGCCAATCTCTTTAACCAATACATGTCTAAAGTTCTTAACCAAACTTCTGGCGAATCGGTTACAGAAAGTAATCCTCCAATGGATCCACCGTAACCAATGTGGCTTCCTTAAGTGTCGCTCTATCCAAGACTGCCTTGCATGGTGTTTTGAATATATACACCAGTGCAAAGCTTCAAAGAGGCCCATTGTTTTATTGAAGCTGGATTTCACTAAAGCGTTTGACACGATTGAGCATGATGCCATCCTCAGAATTCTTAAGTACAAGGGCTTTCATGATCGTTGTAATGGCTGGGTCAGTAACCTTCTTTCATCTGGTTCTTCTGTGGTACTGTTAAATGGAGTTCCTGGCCAACATGTTCAGTGCAAGTGTGGTGTTCGTCAAGGCGATGCTCTATCGCCTCTTCTCTTTGTCATTGCGGTGGATCTTTTGAAATCTATGGTGAATGACATGTGCACTCATAATATCCTCAGCTTACCAATCCCAACGAGGTCTAATGACTATCCGATTGTTCAGTATGCGGACGACACACTGATAGTTTTGCCAGCGGTTGACAACCAATTGATTGCTCTCAAGGATATGTTACACAATTTTGCTGAATCCACGGGTTTGCGTGTCAACTTCAATAAATCTTCCCTCATCCCAATGAACATGTCTGAGGAAGAAGGAATTTGTCTTGCTGCTCTACTTGGATGCTCTGTTGGATCAATGCCCTTCACATATCTTGGTCTACCCATGAGCACCTCTAGGCCAAACATTTACGATCTGCTGCCTCTTGTTGATCGCATCGAGAGAAGATTATCTGCGACTCCTTGTCTCCTCAACCAAGGCAGTAGGCTTCAACTCCTGCAGTCAGCCCTCACGTCCATGCCCATTTACTTTCTCTGCTCATTATCTATACCACAAGGTATCCTCAAGCAGATTGAAAGGATTGAACGGCGGTGTCTTTGGAGGGGGAATACCTAAACTCCACAACAATCTCTAGCTGCATGGGAGTTGGTTTGCAAGCCAAAGAAGTATGGAGGGCTGGGAGTCACTCATTTAGGAGTGCAGAATGAAGCTCTACTGATCAAACATCTGTTCAAGTTCTTTAATAAGAAAGATGTCCAATGGGTTAACATCATTTGGGATTCCTATTATCATTCCTCATCCCCACAAGTTACTCAGCTATGTGGCTCCTTTTGGTGGCGTGATGTGCTCAAGTTGTATGAAAAGTTCTGTTTGCTTGCCACACCACAAGTGTATGCTGGAGATACTGTGGTTCTCTGGCTTGATCGTTGGCAAATTGACAACAGAATAATTGCTCTTAAGGATTGATTCCCTAGACTTCATTCTTTAGCCATTGATGACACGATAACAGTCAAGGACTTTTTTTCTTATCAGTCGGCTGTTTAAGGTGTCCATCTACCTTTCTCTTCGGAGGCATATCTGGAACTAACTCAACTCCAGACTTTGTTACAGTCCATAAGCTTGCAGTCGGAGGAGAAGGATGTTTGGAAATGGCCATCTAAAACTAGAGAGTATCAATCTAATCTCTACTATGAGTTCACCTTCTCCCATTTATGGATTGACCCAATTTTCAAATATATTTGGAAATTCTCCTTTACCCTCAAGATCAAGGTTTTTGGATGGCTTTTATTGATGGATCGTCTTAACACACGGGACATGATGCAGAGAAGGCACTAGAATATCTAGGATGATACTTGTGTTCTCTGCCAGTCTTCCTTTCATGAAGATAGAGTCCATCTCTTTTTCTCTTGCAATTTTAGTCAAAGAGTATGGAATTATCTTGGGATTTCCTGGCTAGCAGCATCCAATCAGTCTACTTTCATGATGGCATCAGCTTCTAGGAAGGATTTCAATAAACCTTTCTATTCTGAGGTGGTCTTTACTGCAACATGGAACATTTGGACGCAGAGGAATGGCAAGATCTTTAGAAATGAGACTCCAAGTTTTGTGCATGATCTTTCCTTACTAGCTCACAGAATCAAATGTAAATATAGGGCCAGTCTGTTAGCTTGGATAGCCTCTCTCCTCTAACTCTCTTTGTAAGTATGATAGCTCTCTCTGTAACTTTTGTTTTCCTTTTCTTTACTTGTACAAAGAACCTTTTTTTGGAATGAATAAAGAGCTATGAGGCTGTTGCCTTGCAGTATATAGTCAAAAAACGCATTAGAGCATGGTTAATAATATAGCGAGCTAATGGCTATAAGGAACTGCCATGTCATCTATAGCCATCATCTATATCACTCATACAATATTGTGGGCTATAAGGTTGGCTATTTCCTGCAAAAATGTATATAAGGTTGGCTATTGTATTAGTACCTTTTTCCATATCCTCTCTATATCTTTCTTCATATTTATTGTATTTACCTACGAATGCGTATATAGCTAGGCTCTTGCATGAGAGCTCACTCCCCTTACTTTTTCACATCTCTCTCCTCCACATAGGCAAAAATGCCATGTATGTTGGATCTTAGAATGGCTATTAGGTTGGCTCTAAGCATTTAATATTTACATGAGAAAGGTATATGATTGCAAGAGAGCTGTATGCATACTATTTTTCTTGATCTGTGTGTTATAGCCGGGCTATAGAATAAGAGCCTGCTTGACTCTCTTTCCTCTCTTCTCACTCCTCCAAGTAGGATTTTAATGACATGAAAAGTCTTATAGCCAACTGACTAGGCCTTATTATACTTGCTCTTAGGCCCTATATAAATGGAAGGGGGAGTACTATGAGCACTGCATACTCTACTACAAATGTTGTCAGTACTCCACTAGTACTATTTGACAGGGAGCTTAAAAAAGTTACTATTGGACTGGCTATACGTGGCGAAATCCTAGTCGGAAGAGCATGCGCGAGAACAAGCACAATCACGTGGTTGAAAACAAATTGGAAACCATCTCTGTTTGAATACAAATCTAGGAGTACATACGAATCTAACAATATTGATTGGGCGTTGTTGAATGTTGATACTTTTTTCTGTAAGTTTGATCAAAGTAGAGATACTTTGACTACACATAAAACTTATATGTAAACTAGAAAAGATCGAAGGGAGTATATTGTACATTCAAAAGTGAAACGAACATTGAATACCTTTATATATGAATTGAGGATGCTATGATAACCGGTTCAAAATTTTGAATCCGCCTTAGGTATCACACATGCACCCACTCTTTTTCTCTCGATTTCATCTCGGGGTCTGGAGATCGATTGAAAGAGGAGTAGGGTGGGTACAATGCGTTCTTTTCGCTTATGAACGTGCAATATACTCCCTCTGATCC